>NW_011888974.1:2830602-2861106 GCF_000151845.1 Pteropus vampyrus | reverse complement strand
TCACTGGGGTGCCCCAGTTCTCAGCTCCCTGAATCAAAAAGGTGCTTCATAGCTCCGTTTCCTCCACACTAGGCTGTGATCTGCTTGTGTCCACAGCACTAAGCTCTGATCACTGCAGTGGAGAAGTGCTCCTTCCCAGACCCTAAGGGGTGATGGGCAGAGGCAGGCAGGCATCCAAAGCATACCTAGGTCAGAACAGAAGCCCCTCCCCACCCCAACTACCCACACCTACAATCCCAACCACACTGAGGTTTCTGGAACGCCTCTCTTCCAGACCTGTTTTATGGATTATAAAAAAGGATTTCACAAGATTTTCAATTACTTGAATTCCAGGGAGATTTATTTCCAATGTTATTAATAAATTCTAATGCCACCTATAACTTTCAATTGCCAGTTAATGGACTTTGCAATTGGTGCATTGTAAAAGATAAATAAAATACTGTTTCAGGCAGGGCCTGGTAAATCTAAGGAGCCGATGTGGCCACAGGAGACAGCTGGGCTCATGTCCTAGACTGCCCTACCCCGCATTGATGGATGTGTGACATGGACAAGTGACAACAGGCCTCAGTGTCCTTGTCTGTAAAAGTGGATCACAGAACCCACCTCCAGAACCCTCACGGTATCTGGGGTTGAAGCTACTTTTTATTCACAGATAAAGGCAATGGAGGGGTCCCAAGTAATCACTGGAGTCAAGAGTCCTGGCTTTGGCACTATGGGCTGAGTGACTGTACGGGTTTCCTGAAGCTGCTGTAAGAATTGCCAGAAACACATCCTCTCACAACTCTGGAGGCTAGAGTCTGATATCAAGGTGCCAGGAGGGCCATGCTCCCTCCAAGGGCTCCAGGGAAGAATCCCTCCTTGCCTTTTCCAACTTCTCATGGCTGCAGGGGTCCCTTTGGCTTGTGGCTGCATCACTCCAACCTCTGCCTCCTTCTTCATGGCCTTCTCCCCTATGTCTGTCTTGTCCTCTGTGTGTCTCTTACAAGGACACTTGTTGTTGGCTCTCAGGCCCAGCCGGATAATCCAGGATGATCTCTTCATTTCAAGAACCTTAACTTAATCACGTCTGCTATGGCATTCTTTCCAAATAAGGTCACATGCAGAGATTCTGGGCGTTAGGACTTGGACATGCATGTACTTGGGGGCTGCTCTTCACCTACAGTAGTAACCTCAGGCGAGTCACTTCACCTCTCAGTGCTTCCATTTGACACCTCGACCAGCAAAGATTTGTTTCACTGAGCTCCTAACAGGACATTCTCAATGGGAGAGTGTGCCAGGCACTGTTTTGAGCCCATCACGTGTATGGACTCGTTTAATTCCCATGCTAACCTGATGAAACAGGTGCTTTATTGTCTTCATTTTGCAGATGAGCAAATTCATGCATAAGGAAGTTAAGCAGCTCGCTCAAGATTGTCCCCCTAGTAAGTGGTAGGGCCAAGATTTGAACCCGGGCTGTCTAACTCTGCAGCCTACATCCCCTTTTTGATCATTGAACTTTTTTAAATTGAGCTGTAATTCACATATTGTTCAACTCTTTTATTTCAAGTGTACAATTCAGTAAGTTTTAGTATGTCCGGAGCTGTTACAGTCATCACCACAATCGATTTTAGGACACTTTCATTACTCCCAAAAGAAACCCTGTATCATCTACCAGTATCCTCCAATCCTCCCACTGCCTCTACCCCAAGGTAACCACTAATTCGCTCCCTGTCTCTGTGGACTTACCTATTATGGCCATTTCATAGACATAGAATCATACATAGTACGGCTTTTTGTGTCCAGCTTCTTCCACTGCACATAATGATTTCAAGGTCCATCCATGTTGTGGCATATATCGATATTCATTACTCTTTACGACCAAACAGGAGCCTGCACTCTTAAGCACTCTTATCTTAAGTGATAACTTGTAAGGTCCCTAGCAGCTCTGTAGGATCAGCGTATTCCAGAAATCTCAGCCAAACCGTGACACTTGATCTGTGAGGATTCTGTAGAACATGGGGAACAGGATCTCCCACTCCTCTCCACAGCACTGTCCTCTCTACAAGATTCCTGGCACAGAAAGTTGCAATGCCGGGCAACTTAGAATGCCAGCTATAAGGCTTGGTCACCCTTGAAGTCAGGTGGGTCTGCCCTCACCTGGGGTAGAGCTTCCTGACTTTCTCACATTACTACCCACAGAGAACAGGATATTTGCATAGGATTTGGGGTAAATAACCACGGCTGCACCCAGTAGACATGCCCAGCCAAGGTCTTATGGCTGTCCTAGCACCACCGTGATAGCCTTCAAGGGCCAACACCTGAGCCCGACTGCAGGGCTGGGAAACTCTGATCTCAGGTGTCAGGGCCTGCACCCAAAGGATGCTTCTATTAGATGTGAAGAGGGAAGAGCACTGTTGGTTCTTCACTGCCCAGACCCTCAGGCTGTTCTCTGTCATCAATTGAACAGGGAGAAAGAGAGCATGAGAGGAAAATCACCTGGACCAGGGCTCCAGCAGGCCTTGGTACCTGGCTCCTCAAGGAGAAGTAGGGAGGGGTAGGTGGTTAAGGCTGGAAATCCAGGGCCAACAGCAGTGCCTGAAGACATGCCAAGTGGAAGGCCAAGGGTGCCACCCCTAGGCCTCTCATGCTGACTGGGATATGGGCTGTTTTGATTATAAGCAAGAGAAACCTATTCCAAGTGCCTCGAGTAATAGGGGCTCATGGTAAGGCTCCAGGGATCTCAGGGGACCCCAAGGATAAGGGTGGGAGTAGGGGCAAGTCTCAAGAGAAGAGTGCCAGCTCTGATTCAGCCCTGGGGCCTTGGCAGCAAGGGATTTGGGGGACGTTTCTGATTAACCACAGCTCTGCTGTGCATTCATCCTCTCTCTCACTGCAATCCAGTGTTCTGTCTCCGGCCTCAGAGCTTCTGCCTGCTCACAACTTCTGTATCTTCCTATGGCTTGCCATGACCTCTCACTTGCTCTCCATTCTCAACAAGTGCCTTTGACATCATCCAATATTCAGAGTGATTGTCAAGCATCTTCATTGTCTCCCCTTCAGCTCTCAGGTTCCCTGGGACTTACTCCAAAGTAAGGAGGTCTCCTCCTTCTTGGCAGATGAGCAGAGGCCCAGGTCTTGTCCCACCCAGGCTGACACGGATATCCTATAAGGAAGGAGGGCTCCAGGGACCTAAGGCCAGAAGCTCCAGAGAGCAGAAAGTATGAACTTTGCTGCCTGTTGGTGGCAGAAGCTGCCATCCCAGGAAGGGAAGGGGTGCTTAAGGCCCCAAGCTGGACTCTTGCTGGACCCCAGCACAGTTTTTAACTCTTTAAAAGAGCCACATTCTTTTAACTCTTTGTTTTTTGTTTTGTTTGGGGTAGATTTTCATTTGTTTAATGAGTATTCATGCATTAATATGCATAGAAACCTTAACAAAAGGAATTAAAAAACAAAGACTTCATAATAAAATAAAATCAGAAACTGGATGGACTCACTTGCTACTCCTTCCTGACACACATCTTGGCAATGAGTCTTTGGCTAAAAAATAAGTCGCTTTTCCAAGCGTCATTTACTCTGGATGACTAAGGTTTTTGTGGTGTCATCTGATCCTCACAATATCCTTGGGAGGTGGGCATCCTCACAAATAAGGAAACTGAGTAGAGCCAGTTTCTTGAACATGACCCTCCTACCCTCCACCCTCCAGCTATTCAAGGGCCTTGACAATGTCCCTCTAGATTCTCAGGACGTAACAGGAGCAAATTATTGTCCACTTTCGCACCTTGCTGCCCATTTCCCCCCATGTCCCAACCACCCTGGCTGGCCCAGCTGATAACAGATTAGACATGAAAGGACCTTGGTCTTAATTTTTCTTCTGCAACATGGTTATAAAGAGAGAATTTTTTTAAAAGACAAAACCAAAAGGTGTATCTTAATTAGGGAATACTTGCAATGAGGCCAAACTGAGCCCTGCTGGGTACCAGACCTCCACTTTGTGAGAACAAATGCTTTTAAGGTGGCACCGTTACCATGGTGATCACCAAGTCTCAGCTTACTGAGGTAGCGTTGCAAATCTGTGGGGAAAGAACAGATTATTCAATAAATGATGCCGGGACATTTGCTTAGCTATTTGAAAGAAATAAAATGAGCTCTTTTCTTCACACCAGACTCCAATATAACTAACTTCTAAAGGATTTAAAGAATTAAATGTAAAAAGGGAAATATTTAAAAATGAGAAGAAACTGTAGACAAATATTTGATGTTGGAGTGAGTACAGCCTTTCTAAACATAAAAGCAGTGGGAAAATATAACAAAGAATAAGATAGAATTTAACACATAAAAATTTTAAAATCTTTATATTTTAAAGAACCATTAATTAAATTTATCGGGGAACTACACACAAGACTAAAATAATTGCAACAAATATGACAAAGGGTTAACACCTATAACATATAAAAAGCAATTACAAATCAATAGACACGAACATTCCAAAAGAAAAATTATTAACAAAAAACGTACAAAAGAAGAAATAAAAGTATGCAATTAACATATTTTAAAATATTTGGCTTCACAGATAATCAAAGAAATGCCCATTAAAACACAAATCAGATTTTCCCCCAGCAAATGATCGGAGATTGTTTAAAGTCGTATTATCCAATCTTGTTGAGTGGAGTGAAACTGAGCATTCTTACCAGTGCAGATGCAAATATGAGGAAATAAACCAGTATAAAATTTCTCAAAAAAAAAAATGGCTTTATGCCATGGGAGCTTTTACAATGTTCATACTATTACCTTCGCGCTCTCACTCTTAAGACAGTCTAAGGAGATGGCCAGAATGAAGCTAAAAGTGTGAATACGATAATATTCATTATAAATATTTAACAGAAATTTATAATTTACTCAAATATTAAGGCATGGCTAAATAAATTTTGGTACATAAATATGATGAAATATTATGCAGCCATTAAAATATTTTGAACGATATTTAACGGCATGGAAATATGTCTGTGATATAATCTTAAGTGTAAAATAGTATATCAATCGGAGTTCTTAGCTGCGGGCCGTTGAAACGCACTCTGACTGGCTAGGTGAAGCAGAAAGGGAATTTAATGTGAGAATGTTGGAGGGCTCAGAATCAGTGGGAACACAGGAGGCTGAGAAAACAGTCAGTCAGTAAGACAACCACAAACACAGCCCAAATCAGGAATCTTCCGGTGAGGAAACTGTTCGGAGTGCTGCTCTGCATGGAATATAGCTTTCTGTGGCCGCCACGGCTGTCCCTGCAGGTCTGATTGGTCAAGTGGAAGGGAGGCACTGCTTCCCTCAGAATCATGGAGAAGGGAATTCAGCACAGTAAGAAGGGAGTTCAGTGAATCAAGTGCTGTTCACACAAAGCAAGCTGAGTCAGGTCAAATAGAGACAATCCTTGAGAATGGAGCTTCCCAAGGAGCTGCCAGACAGGTCAAATAGTGACAGTTCTCTGGGGATGGGGCTTTTGGAGAAACTCCAAACATGTTATTTCCTTTCTGTTGGCTGCTGGGCTGCTGGCTTTCAGAGCCACCAGACTATCACACGGAGCTGTGGAGAGGGACATAGGAATAAGGCAAGTTAAGACTTCACAAAGCTTACTGTTCTCACTGTGATCTGGCCATGGTTTTGAAAAAAAAAAAAATCAACACTCTTCGGATTGTTGCAAATCTGTAGTTAACTTCCATAGTCATGAAAAAGTTGATTTTGACAGTTTTTGCCAGCATTATCTTTGCTTTTATGAAGGAGCATATTTTTGGAAGTCCTTACTCTGTCATTCCAGAAGTGCTTCCTCCCACCTGTTTGTATACAAAAAAACTTGACTGGAACACAGCTCTGCCCATTCATTTAAATATTGTAGTACTGCTTCCATACTATAATTAAAGAGCTGAGTAGTTGCAACAGAAACCATACAGCCTACAAAACCTAAAATATGTATTATCTGACCTTTACAAAAAAAGTTTTCCAACCCCTACAGTAAAGCAAGAAAATGATATAAAGATTGGAAAGGAGGAAGTAGATTGCCGTTATTCCCAGATGGAATCATTTTGCATTTAGAAAATTTTTAAGTCTGTGAACAACTTATTAGAATTAAGAAGTGAGTTTAGCAAGTTCAGTGTATGATACTCCATCACAGGACTTCTGGATCCAGCAAAGCATAGTTCACTTAGTCTTCTCACTGATAACAGCTAAAAAGCTTGGACAGAATACATAAAGCAACTGTGAGGGCTCTGAAAAGTAAATCATAGGAAGTAGTTCGGGGAGAGAAATCAAAACTCAAAGAATAATTGAAATAGCTGTGAATTCCCCGATTTGTTGGTTTGTTCATTTTTCTCCACATTTCCAGGTTAAACTCTAGCACAGCCCACATATTGAAGCTCTGAAATGGATGAAAACGGAATAAGCTCTAAGCAAATCCCTGTCTTTCTGGCCAGAGAACCAGGACTAGAGTGTCTTGCAGAACAGAGAACATGGGTGGACATTCCAGTTTTTTCCTTTCATTCTTAACTGTCCTTTTCTTGAGACAAGCCTCAGTCAGGAATCTGTAGTACCAGAGTGGCAGCAGTCTCACACGCACCTGAAACTCTGAGAGAAAAAATTTCTCTGGTCACCTGGGCAAGTGAGTCCTATGATTTGAAGAGGGTGGGGTGTCCCTATAATTTTCTCTCTTTTCTCTTCCCGCTCTCCCTGAGGTGAACCTGGTTGTAGCAAATGCATGATAGCATGGAGAGACTAAAACCCTGGCTTTCTAGTGAGAGCTCCAGGAAAAGGGGCTTTGGAGAATAAGAGTGTCGGGAGAAGACTTGCAGAGGAGGGAGTGAGGAAAAAGGACCTTCTAAATGTGTGGGAAAAATCCCAAGGCTTGAGTTGTGCCTGTGTGGAACTGACCTGAAACAGCACAGCCAAGGCGCTGAGATGGAGGCCAGAAAACTCTGTATGGAGCCAGATAGTAAATATTTTGGGCTTTGTGGGTAACGTATGTTCTCTGTCACATGTTCTTTCCTTCCTTCCTTCCTTCCTTCCTTCCTTCCTTCCTTCCTTCCTTCCTTCCTTCCTTCCTTCCTCCTTCCCTCCATCCCTCCTTCTCTCTCTCTCCCCCTTTTACAACCCATTGAAATATTAAAAAACAGTTTAATCTCACAGACCTTTACACAACAATTCACAGGTTGGGCCAAATTTTATCGTCCCCTAGTGTAGCCCACTATCAAAGTCATAAACCGGCTTCTGGGGAGTGAACACATGAGACGGACCGCAATAGCACTGCAAAAGGTTTTAAAATATGACTTGCACTGAAATCACAGCTCAAAGGAGAATCGATACTTGGGGTCCAAACCCAGCCATAATAATTTCTTTAAAAAAAAAATTATCAGAATATTTGAATAGGACCCAGAATTTCCTACCATAATATATAAAATTCAAAGTTACTCAATATACAGAAAAACAGGAAAATTTCAATAATTCTTAAGGGAAAAGATAATCAATGGATGCTGTATAGCCAGGGTTCCCTAGGGAAACAGCACAAAAGGATATATAATATGGATGTAGATAAGAGGGGATTTGTTATAGAAATTAGCTCATGCTGCTATGGAGCCAAGAAGTCCCACAATCTGCCATCTGCAAGCTGGAGAATGAGGAAAGCCAGTGGTATAACTCAGTTTGGTTCTAAAGGCTTGAGAACCAGGAGCTCTGATGTCCAGGGGTAGGGAAGATGAATGTCTACCTACTCCAGACATGTGTTTGCTGTCTCTCTTGCATGCCCTCCTAGGCTTATAAAGTGACTGATTTCTCAACCTGGAATCCTGCAATACCATGCTTTGGACCAAGAGGCCTATTTTTATAGCAAAGGAGGGACAATGGATGCATAACAATGGGATCCATGTTCCTACTGATTACCACAACACCTGGAAGCAGCCAGCCTGGTTGACCATTGGAATTACCTAGTTAAGGCTCAGCTAAAGTGTCAGTTTAAGGAAAATGCCCTGCATGATTGGGAACTTGTACTAAAATGTACTTGGGCTTTGTTTTAATCAGGTATGGTGAGGCCAACGGATCAAGAGAAGACTTCTATGAAAGAAGTTTTTACTCATAGTTCCTTAGAAACACGAGTCATGGCACAGCATGCAGAACCGCACGGGGAAGCACAGGGGTCATTCAGGAGGCAGAAAGAGCAAGGGGAATGCATGGACAAAAGACTTTAGTGCAGATTTCAAGAGAAGGAATGAGTGAAGCAGGAGGCATGGGCTGACTAGCTTAGAGATCATCTAGCTTGAATAGTTTTAATAGGTTCTAGGGTGTAGGGACTGCCCCTACTTACCTGATGCCTGGCCCTAGGATGATTAGGGCACAGAAATATTATCTCCTAGAGTGTAAAAGCCAGATACAGGAGGTGGTTCAGAATATAGGCTCTGGATTGGTTGGTTTGCATATCAAAGGCATGTATGAAGGCAAACTATTTACTATCTACAGGGATTAACTTTCCATGTTTTCACTCACAACCTGTCTGTGTCTCCTGATCTAAAGTGAGTCTCTTGTAGACAGTATATAGTTGGATTATGTGTTTTGATGCATTCTGCCAATCTCTGTCATTTGGTTCGAGAGTTTAACCCATTTACATTTAAAGTAATTATTGGTAAGGAAAGACTTACTTCTGTCATTTTGCTATTTGTTTTCTATACACCTTATAGCTTTCTTGTCCCTCATTTCTCACTTTACTTGTTTGTGCTTACTTGATTTTTTGTAGTAAAATAATTAAATCCCTTTCTCATTTCTTTTTGCTTTTATTCTATACCTATTTTCTTTGTTTACCATGAGGATTTCATTTAACAATCTAAAGTTATAGCACTCTAATTTGAATTTATACCAGCTTAACTTCAACAATATACAAAAACTTCTTCTTCACAGCTCTGTCCTGACCTTTTTCAGTTGTCGATTCAGAAAATTACATCTTTATACTATGTTGTCAAAAACATAGACTTGTAATTCTTTTAAGTGCATTCGTTTTTTGAATTATGTAGAAAACAAGATTTGGAGTACAAATCAAAGTTATAGTAACACTAGCTTTTATACAAATACAATTTTTTGATGCATTAAATCACGTAGAAAACAAACATAAAGTATAGTTACAAACCATTGTTACGAGAATACTAGCTTTGCTAATTTCCCATGTATTTATCTTTACTGAGATCTTTATTTCTCCATACAGCTTAAAGCCACTGTCTAGTATCTTTTCATTTTACCTCTCAGGATTCCCTTGAGTATTTATTGCAGGGCAGGTTTGGCGGTCACAAACTTCCCTGACTTCTATTTATCTGAGAGGTTTTAATTTCTTCCTCACTTTTGCAGGACAGTGTTGCCAGACTTAGGATCCTTGGTTGACAGTTTTTTCTTCTAGTCCCTTGAATATATCAGTCTATTGCCTTCTGGTCTCCCAAATTTCTGATGAGAAATCTGTTAACAATCTTATTGAGGATCCCTTGTGTGTGATGATGCTCTTCTCTCTTGCTGCTGCTTCTCTTTGTCTTTTGAAAGTTTGATTATAATGTGTCTTGGTGTGGGTCTCTTTGAGTTCACTTTATTGGAGTTCACTGAGTTTCTTGAATGTTTATATTCATGTCTTTCATTAAATTTGGGAAGTTTTCAGCCTTTATTCAAGGAGTCTCTCTTCCTCTTTCTCTAATCTCCTTCTAAGCCAACACAATGTGTATGTTGGCCTGCTTAATTATGTTCCACAAGTCCCATAGACTCTGTTCATTTTTCTTCAATCTTCTTTCTTTCTGTTCCTCAGCCTCAATAATTTTCATTGTTTTAATTTTAAGTTAATTGGTTCTTTCTGCTAAATGTCCAAATTTGTCTTTGAATCCCTCTCGTGAGTTTTTTAAAATTTAAGTTATTATACTTTTGTCTCTAGAATTTAATTTTGGTTTGTTTTTAGGTTTTCTATATCTTTACTGATATTTCCAGTTTTTGTTCACATATCATTTTCCTGACTTTCTTCATATCTTCCTTCTTTTGAATATCTTTATGTCAGTTGTTTTAAAGTCTTTGTCTAGTATATCTGCCATCTGGTCTTCTTCAAGGACAGTTTCTGTTGATTTATTTTTTTCCTTTGAATGGGCCATACTCTTCTGTTTTTTGTATGCTTTCTTCATTAAAAATTTTCATTTGTTTTCCAATTACAGTTAACATATAACATTATATTTTTATGCTTTTTTTTGTAACATTATTTGTTGAAAACTGAACATCTGAATCCAGTTTGAATCCAGTTGAATACCAAATTATGGGATAATTCTGGAAATAATATTCTTCTCTTCCTCAGGGTTTGCTGGCTTTTTTTTTTTTAATTATTATTTAATGATTTTTTAATTGTATCTGGAATGTCTCTGTACCAAGGATCAGCCTGAGAAGTAAACATAAGGTCTTCTCAGATTCTTATTGAGCCTTTCCCTGGGTATACATGATCACTTTCTAATTTTCCCTGTATATGTGGTTGTTTTTTAATGTCTAAGTCTTTAATGTCTGTCCCTGAAAGAAAAAGTGACAAAGGAAATGGGGCGATGAAATTCCCTGTAAGTCACTTTAGCTGAAAGGAGAGAGGCTTGTGACAATGGGGGACGAGTAACAATAATGGCTGCCTGACTCCTTGCCTAAAACTCTGTGATCAGAAGTCATAATCAAGAATCAGAGCACAGATTTTTAATCAATGGGTCCTGGTGGAGGGTGGCCAGGACAAGTACTTCCAGTGTTTAGGGTGGCTGTTATTTACTGATACATATGGAAGAGACAGTCATACTAGTGTGTACCAGAGAATATCAGCTCTTATTTCCAACTGTGAAAAATTTAAAGTTTAGTAAGGTATCTACAGGTCTGAGACTTAAGCAGGTTAAGTCATTCGTAACCAGTTCTTTCATGTATTTATAAAGTACCAACATAAAAATACTTTTTAGTGGTTATCTGACTGCCTGGGCCTACTTCACAGGTGTTCAGCATGTGTCAAGCAGGTAAGTGATCATTCCACTAAATGGAGCTTCTGCTAGAAATTTGTCTTGTTTTGTTTGGTTTGATGATCAGGTTCCGCCAGACATTACAGTATGATGCTTAGAGTAATAATCATGATGATAGCAGAAAAATAACATTTATGGGCACTGGGATAAGCACTTTACATGCAGTATCTTGTATGTTTCTTAATTACTCCCTGGAGTAATTGTTACTTTCATTTTCTTGAAACCGAGGAAACCGAGGCTCAGAGAGGTTAAGTAGTTGCCCAGGGTCACTCAGCAGTTAAGTGATAGAACTAGTATTTTCATCCTTCTTCTGAGCTGCTCCTTAAGTGACCCATGTGATCCAGGCCCTAGCTCAGTACCTGGCACAGTGGGGTAGAGAAAGGGTCCTGTAATATGTGATATCTCTGCATGCTGGCCCCAATGCAGGGCTTACCTCAGAGTGTCCATTGGCTTATGTCTACTTTCTGAACCTGTGCATACACCAATGAGATCAGGTCCTGGTGTCCCTGGATGGCTAGGAGAGGCCTTGAATTTCACTCTGGATCAGCCTGATGAACTGCTGTTGATATTCCTCGAACATAATTTTCAATGAGACGAGCTCATTTGGAAAGCCATAAATACACATTCAGATGTGTATTTGATGGATAATAAGCTTAGTTCTAACAAGTCACTTGAGCCCCCATAAATTTTAGCTTCATTTTCTTCTCTGGTGCCTGTAAATTAGGCCCTATTGCCGCCTTTTCCCCTATCACCCTGGCAGCGCCTACCTGCCATCCTTTGTGCTGCAGGTAGAGGGTCTGACAGATGACCCCACAAGCTGCCCTCTTACCCATTCACATCCTGCCATAGTCCTGGGGGGCCCAGGCTTTTGCCCCGTTTTAGCCCTCCTTTGTGCCTTTCTGAACAGCAGCTGCCTCGCATATTGTAGTTTACATGAACCTGATGGAGTTTTAACAACATGCAAGTTTTTGAAATCGGACTATAACTGCTCCTTGCCTCTCTCATCTCCTGGGCCTGTGTCCTTGTGGCTGTTTTCAACACACTGATAATGCAAGGGGCAGGGAATATCTCTCAGGGTCTACAGTCAGACATAGCGGGATGAAGAAGTTCTGTAACTAGAAATTGTAGCCAAGTCCCTTCTCTGGGCCTCAGTGTTCTCATTTGCAGGACAGAAATCTGAATCTCAGTTTCCCAGAATTGTGTTACTCAGGGTAATAATACTCAGGCCGTCAACACTGGAGAAAGCCTCAAACTTCAGTTGTTTAACCCAACCCAAAGGTTTAATTTTTGCCCCTATAAGGTTTGATGAGGAGAGCCTTCCATCTTTTGGCTTTATTATCTGGAACATGTGTCCCTCCCAGATTGCTGCAAGAAAAGAGAAACGAAGATAGCAGATCAGCTTCTAACTGCTTCAGCCCAGAAGTGATGCAGGTCACCGTCACTCACTCTCATTGCCCAGAACTGGTTATATGGCCCAGACTAACTGCAAAGGATGCTGAGAAATAGGGAAGCACGTGGCTAGTTGGTGAGCATTTACATTCTTGCCAGAGTGGTTGTGAGTGTTTAAGTACAATTCACAAGAGAAGGCAAGGATGGACTCTAGTGGAGCCTTGAGATATCAGAGATGAATATAGATTGAGATTGGCTGATGGAGAATTTACAGCCAGCCCTCTTTCAAAATGGCATATGGGTAGAGTGTTCTCCATCATGCCTTCCTTGGGGCCCAGTTATAAAGGGCCCAGAGCCAGGTTTCGTTTTCTTTTCTTTTCTTTTCTTAATTAGGCACATAACCCATTTTTATTAAAGAAATATACATACAAGTTAAAAGATCATTTCACTGAGCTCCAACATTCATAGTTAAACAGTTCACACCCAGTATGTATCTTTCCAGGTTTATTTGTGTACACCTACACGTGCACAAATATTTTTACAAAAACATGATCATATTATGAATATCATCTATAATGGTCTAATGGTATTAATTTAGATCTATATCTTATTTGGTGTGCACATAGGTCTGTACCATTAAAACTGCACAGCCTTCCACTGTACAGATACACAAAAATTTACATAATACCCTGTCACTGGATATTTTTATTTCGCAAATATTTAGACATTGTAAACAATGCCTAAAACAACATCTTTGTACCTCTTTCGCTGGTATAATTATTTCTTTAGGATAAAGTCCTAAAAATGGAATTGTAATGTCTAAGAGATTATGAGCATTTCTAAGCTTTATGAAGTTGTCTTTAAGGTGTATCTGTTATATCTTGCTTGCAAACAAATTCCTTTGTGTAGCCAGTGCCCAGTCTACAGCTTTTGGCACAGATGAAGATGGGCAGGACGCCCCCAATGGATATTCCTGAGCAGTCTGTCCACCTTTAGGTAGTTGAGCAGCTGAGGCATGACCTGGAATTCAAACATTATCTTGGCACCACAGGGTCAATCTGGAATGTCTTTTTCTTGAGGGATATTTTCACCAAAGATCCAGATGGGGGCAATCTCTCTGCCACATCTGAGAATCCGTTCTGGTTCCAAGGCTATTTCAGTTGTAAACTTGTAGAAAAAATTATCTTCCCTGGATTCTTCTTTTGCCATGGAATCCGATTCTTCCCCAGGTTCTTCCCATGCTCCCTATAATCTCTGATTCATCTTTTTCTGCAAGTTCAGGTGTAATCACCTCTTCTGTTTCTATTATGATTTCAAATTCTGGAAAAAGGGAGTTGTGGTCTGGAGCAGTATTGTCCAAATTATCTGATTGTGTATAAGTCCGCTTATGTCTCAATCTCGTCTAGAGTCTGATGCTTCTTACTGCAGTAATGTGCCTTGTGACATCTAGAACATGTTTGGGGGCCTAAAGAGCCACAAACCCTGCAGAGATGAGTGCCAGTCTTGAGCTGGAGGCACACGGATCCTCAGAACGTGGCTGATATGAGTAAGTCATTTTTCCTGGGTAGCTAATTTCTAAAAATATGCGCAGGCAGCACAGCACAGCAGTGCTCGGTAGCAGGAGAGGAACAGGCCGCGATGGACGGCGTAGGCTCTGTGGTAGCTCTTATGCACAGATCCCACGCTCAGACGTGCTGGTGTGCAGTTTTGGTGTTTTTTGTTGGGTTTTAGATGTTCAGCTTATTGTTGTTTCAAGGGGAAAGATCTGGAGAGTCTCTCACTCCACCACATTTCTGAAGTCACTCCCGAGCCAGGTTTCTAATAGATGCTCAGGAAGTGGGGTTTATTCAAGGCCTCGCCATTTTCCATTGTACAGTGCATGCTCTCTGAGGGTCAGACTCTCTCTCCTTCACATTCCCACCACTTACTCTTTCCTTGGGTTGGCACTTAGTGGCACCCATGGCTTTCCCAGCCTCTGGCTCCTCTCAGCCTCCACTGTGGCTTCAGTCTCCCATTACTCAGAAGGACAAGGGGAAGGCTCCCACCCACAGCTGGGCCTTGCCTGCAGGAAGCCTTCTGTGATTTTCCTACCTCTTGTGAGCCTGGGGAGCAGATAGGTTGCTTTCAGTCCTCTGGACTGTGGCTGGATAGGGAGGAGACAATCTGACATATGAGGCTCTCCCTGGTCTCCAGGCCACCCGCCCATTAAACAGCTTCCCACAGCAGGACCATGTGGTTTCACAGCTTGAGCTTTTCATGCATAGTCTACCTCTCTTCTTCAAGCATAGAAGCAGGTCATGGTAAGATGGAGAAGCAGGAAGTCCATGAGGGCAAGGCCTTGGGTGGCTGGAGGAAACAGACTGATTTGGTGCCCTCTGCTACCAGGGCAGGAGGTTGGAGCCCTCTGGGGCCACCTCTCCCATGACTAAAGACAGCTAGGCTAGACCGAACCAACCTAAACTGTGGGGCAGATGCCCCAAGTTCTAATCCTGTCCTGGATACTAATTTCACATGAAGCTTTAAGCCAGCCCTTTCATGCCTGGGCCTCAGCTTGCTCATCTGTAAAATGGGAATTGTATTCATCTTACCCATCTTACAAGGTTAGCTACAAAACACTTGAAAAGGGGTTCAGGGTGGGGCTGGGTGTGAGAGTGGAGGGTGAGTGAACCAGAATGACTCTCTGCTGGGATATAAAATCCTGCTCGTAACCAGCTCTGGCCTGGGCAGCCACTCTGTCTCCTCTAGAATCTAGGCTGTGCACAGAGGTCAGCATTGGACCATAGGGCTGTTCTGCCTTTCTCCTTCCTCCCACTTCAAGAGTGAAATAGGCTGCTTGTCCCTGGTATAACTCTTTTTTTCCACCTCCCATCCTCAAAAGCACCCCATAAAATACCAAAAATAAACACTGTGTATGGCTTTCATTTGGGGAGGGTTTGTCTTTCCCCTTTTATTACTTTTTACCATGACATACCAGCTTTTCATCTTTGCATGCCTGGGTCAGTGGCCCCGGGAGGCAGGCCAAAGGCAGTGTGTCCAGGCCTCTTTGGTCAAATGAGGACTCGCTTCTTGAAATGTTGGGGTAAGCATAGGGGGCTGCCTGGGGGAGGCAGCAAATGCTAAACAGATGAGGAAACTTGGGCCTGGGTTTTTGAAGGATGAGTAGAAGTTTGTCAGGTGTAAAGAGAAGGGGGAGAGCATTCCCAGAAGAAGGAACAATGGGCGCAAAAGGGCAGAGAGAGAAACGACTAGTGTATTCCAGGAGCAAGCAGAAGTTCAGCAAGGCCAGGTATTAGGGTGCCTGAGGGAGGAAATGGTGGTCCTGGAGGGCAAGAGAGCTGGATTGTGGAGGCCTTGAATGAAGCCCAGTATTTATCCTAAGGTCTGTGGAGAACCAAGGAAGAGTATAAGTGAGGTAGGGACGTCCTGGGGCACCTGCCCACAGCGTAGCTTCTTGCTGTGTTGATGGGAGGTCGTGGGTGGCAAGCTGACCATTCTCCTCCCTAAACTCACTTCCTGGGCAAAGGAAGTCTTGAAAGAATCTGAAAAGAGACTTCACATAAAAACGACTCTTAAAAAGTCAACATTTCCGTGATTTGGTAGAAATTAATCGGGAACACATGTGTTCTATTTTTCATAAATTGCAAGGGATCAAAAGGAAAGGAAAAATCTCTTAGGGTAAAAGACAATGTGAGTTCCATCATCAGCTGAAACACCCCACACACTGCCTTGGAGCATGAGGCCCTCCTTCCGTCTGGTATACCCTATGCACCCCAATGGACATGGGCACTAGGCTGGGCGTGGGACATGGAGGGGGCTCAGATACAGCCCAGGGCCTGAAGTACTCCCAGGTAGGAGGGAGTGCCAGCCAGTGAGGGGCAATGGCAGTGTGATCAGTGCTGGGAGAGAAAGCAGAGGAGCTGGAAGAACCCAGAAGAGGCCTCTAGCCCAGCCAATGGATGGAACAGGACAAAGGACAATTGGAGAAGAGAAAAGATGAGAGCTGGGGACAGATTAAGACTGTCTCGAATGCACTGCTAAAGAATCTGGATTTCCCCCTGCACTTTTCCCCATAGCTCTCTGAGGACCAGGGCCTGGAGACAGACCTCAGTTCAACCTCTGCCTTACAGTGGGACCTCTCCTCTACCTCGAGCCTCAGTGCCACATTAAATGGGGAAAATAATGAGGCCTGCTTCCGCTAAGGTTGCTGTGAGGAGCTGTGGGCAGGCGGGCACCACTTGGATCTCTGTCACTTTGGCTTCACCTTCGCTTCCCTCACCTGGTTCTCCCCACTTGGCGGCTGCATTCAGGAGTGAGAGACGTGGGGAAGCAGTCGGTCCCCTAGGCCTCTGCCAACCAACACATTACGTGTCTGAAGGCCCAATGGTTCCACAGCACAGAAGAGGGACCCGGGCCTCTAGGGTCTCCACATTCCTGCGTCCATCACAGGGTGGTCAAGAGGCCTGCCTACAACACAGAGCTGTGAAGGCCCCTTGTACTTCGGCCTCTGCATGTCATATTGGGGTTCTCTCCTCCCTCCCTCCCCACTCCCGCCCTGAGTACCCCCAGCCTGAGCTGTGCAGCACCCAGCCTGCCTGGCCCGCCCCCGAGGAGGGCATCATGCCAGCTCTGCGGGCGGTGGTGAGATAATCTGGCTAGACGGGCTGCCACCTTGGCATGGTCTGAGGCGCCCAGGGCCGCGGGAGCTTCAAAAGGAAAATTAATGTCTCCTACCAGCAATTAGAGGAAATTATTTAGATAGAAATCTTGTTTTATATCTCCTCATCCTTGTTTTCCAATCCCCAGCCTTTGATTTCTTTCTTTTTCAGGGATTCTCAGAAAGACACTGAAAGCCCAGCCACACACTGGGACCTAATGAGCGCCTGGCGCACCTGGCCCAGAGCCTCGCCCGTGAGGCAGCTTCTGAGGGCTGTGCTCCTAAACCCGGCCCTGGGGTCTTCCAGTGTGGCGGGAAGCCTTTTGGAGGTGAAGGCCACTCTCTCGGGGTGGGCAGTCGTGGGTGGGCCTCTGCCCTGGCAGGCTTTTTTGCTGCCAGAAGGAGTGGCACGGAGGCCCAGACCTGGCTGAGGTCACTGTTTCTGGGGATGGTATGATACTGATGGCAGGCTTGGGGGTGGGGTGCTGGGAGACAGCGTGGCTGAGGGCCAATACTTTCTCTCTCAGCATAGAGTCCCCCTCATACTCCTGTCCTCCAGCATTTCCGCATTGCCTCAGGTGAGGTCCTACCTCTACAGCCTGGAACTCGAAGCTCTTTCCACACCACTTTCCGTGGCCTTGCCCCTGCCCCCTCTACCACTCGTCCTCCACTTCTGCTCCACTCCCAGGACACTTGACTTATCTCAGAGGGGAGCTGAGCTGCCATGACCTAGAGTCTTACACAGCCTTGGCCTGAAATCAATGGCCTTGTCTTTCTCTACCTGGCCAACTCCTGCTTCTCCTTCCTAGGCTCAGCCCTGCCTTACCTCCTCAGAAACGCCAACTAGTTCACCTCCCAGAATGTTTGGTGTCTTAGCATTTAGTCCAGGCCCCTGCCCTGATTCCATTCAACTATTAATGGATTTGCTCCCCTAGGGAGGAGGTCTGCTTCATCTCTGAGTCCTCAGCATGGGGTAGCCCAAAGCCAGCATCAGCAAACTTCTTGAATGAACGACACCCAGTGACAATGACTGCCTGAATAAATGAATAAATGAGAAAATGAAGGGAGCTTATTAAAAAAGTCACCAGGAACAAAGTGTCAAGAGACTAATCTTGACACATGCCTCAATCATATCCTCCCTGTGTGACATGCAACGAGTTGCTTTATCAGTATTTTACTCAGTGTTCGGTTTTGTAGATGGAATTAATAGTTCTAGCCCTGCCTTCAAAACATAGCTGTGAGGATAAAACAAAATAAAGGAATAGAGAAAACTTTGCAACTGTATTAAGGAGTGATGTATTACCTCTCCTTCCTTCTTCCTTCTACTCATCCAACCATTCACTCACCCATCCATTCATCCAACTAATTATCCATCCATCCATCCATCCATCCATCCATCCATCCATCCATCCATCCATCCATCCATCCTCTTGTCCATTCATTAAACAACCATTCACTGAGGCCTCCTATGTACCTGGTCTGTTTTGAGATCTGGGGGACAGAGAAGGGTCAGAAGCAGAACCTGCCTCCAGGGACCCCCTCTCCCAGGGAGAGGTCATCAGTAAGCAGCAGAAAGGCACAGGCAGGACCTGAGGGGAAGGCTGAGCACATAGTAAGACTGTGCAGCCCCAGATCACTGCCGCTTTTTACCACTACTCACTCGCTCCTCTCAAGCTCAGCTTGTTTGGGAGGCCTAGGAGACCAGGAAAATTTCTACCAGGAGTCCAGTTAGGAAGGTATCTGGAGGGCATAGAGCTGGAAGTGGAGAAGAGGAGGCAGGGAAACCCAGGCACAGGGAGGTTAGGAAATTTGACTATATAACTAGGAAGCTGCCGAAGTGAGACATGGTTCCAGAGCCACATTCTTAACTTCTGCTTTGTACTGAGTAGTCAACAGCCTGCACTATGGGAACTCAAGTCAAGCCTCAGAAAGCTTCCAATTAGTGGATGTCCAACATCGGCTTACACGATTCCCCTTATAAGAAGCTCACTACCTTCCTAGGCAGCGAGGCTCCTCTATGAACAGCTCTGACTGTGAACTGCTCTTTCTTATGTGGAGGTCCATGTTAGCCTTAGTTCTGCCCTTTGGCCTCTGTATATTCCAGCTGTCCCAGAATGTCCCTGCAGAAACCTGAAGATAGTGATGGTATTCCTGAGCCTTCTCTTCCCCAGTCTGGGTCCCCCTCTCCGCTCTCCTAGACCCTCTTACCTCCCAGCTGTCAGTCTGGCACAGAGAACCAAGTGCATTATCAAGACAATGGGAGGAGAGGCAGCCTAGGAGACAGATGAAGGAAAGTACCTTGCGGCATTAACTTGAAGTCTTAATCTCACTCCTGACCTTGTTCTATTCCCTCCAAATACTTTCATCAGCCTCCAAATCCTTCTTTATTCACTCCATCTTATTGCATTGTCTTCATTGCTATAAGATGCCTTGAATCTATTTTGGGGAAAGAGAAGAGATGAATAAATAAAGCAACTAGCCAATTTTCCTGAGTTTCAGGGGACGGCCACATTTGGGTCCTTTCTCCATGGTCACTAGCCCACTCCTCCCATTATACACACCATGGATGTCCATGTGCACCCACTCCATTTTATCCTGCTCTGTGAAGTAATAGAATGGGAATAAAAACTTACCCAGGGGTGCTGGAACCTGCTCATGCCAACCCTGAAACTGATTGTTAATTTCTCAGTAAGTTGTAGGCCAGTTAATGTCATGATGAGATTTTTTTTAATTTTTATTTTCGATTAGAGTTGACATTCCATATTATTTTATATTAGTTTCAAGTATACAATATAGTGGTTAGACATTTATATAATTTACAAAGTGATCCCCCAATTAGTCTAGTATCCACCTGGCACTATACACAGTTATTACAATATTATTGACTATATTCCCTATGCTGTACTTCACATCCCCATAACTAGTTCGTAACTACCAATTTGTACTACTTAATCCCTTCACCTTTTTTGCCCAGCCCCCAACTCCCACTCCATCTGGCAAATCACCGGTTCGTTCTCTGTATCTATGAGTCTGTTTCTGTTTTATTTTGTTCTTTAGTTTCTGCATATAAGTGAGGCATTTGTCTTTCTCTGTCTGACTTATTTCACTTAGCATAGTACCCTCTAGGTCCATCCATATCGTAACATGTAGCAAGATTTCATTCTTTTTTATGGCTGAGTAATATTTCATCATACACAAACCTATTTATGGACACTTAGGTTGCTTCCATATCTTAGCTATTGTAAATAGCACTGTAGTGAACATAGGGGTGCTTATATCTTTTCGAATTAGTGTTTTGGATTTCTTCAGATAAATACCCAGAAGTAGGATCTCTGGGTCATAAGGTAGTTCTGTTTTTAATTTTGTGAGGAACTTCTAAACTGTTTTCCATTGTGGCTGTAACAA
This sequence comes from Pteropus vampyrus, assembly GCF_000151845.1. NCBI lineage: Eukaryota > Metazoa > Chordata > Mammalia > Chiroptera > Pteropodidae > Pteropus > Pteropus vampyrus. Next base: position 2,840,655 of record NW_011888974.1, on the reverse strand, counting down.
TTTGCATTCCCACCAGACGTGCACAAGGGTTCATGATGATATCTTGAAATCAGCCGTGGTAAGAGTATTTATACCATGGGAACTGGCAAATGCTAGAAACTGGGGCTTTTCCCTATATTTTGTAGCACACACCTGAATCTGCCCTCATCTTTCCTCTTCCTGGAAACTTTTAGCCATCGGATGGGGAGAGCCTTGGGTCTACCTGATTCCAGAGACCCCAGTCCTCCCAAGAGGCAGACAGGGGTCCTCAGGGGACTTTCCCATTGCCAGCCCCTCCTCTGTGCACACAGTGCCCTCCTCTGTATTCTCCTAAGGGCTATAGGGGTTCAGGAGTGCACCCATTCATGTACACCTTCAATATATTTTGAGTACTACCACCTGTTGGGCACTGGGCTAGAGACCTAGGAATTGTTACAAAGCTGTCATCCTCTGCCCGCTCACAGGAGCGGGCTGCTCTGCGCCCCACGGATCACGCACATTATCTCGCTTAATCTCACAACACCTGGGTCCATACTATAGATGAGAAAACCAGAGGCTGCAATATCAAGTGAGTCGTTCTCATCTGTCCAGTTTCGAAGACTCAGCCTAAACACTTCAAAATGATGGTGGTGGTGGTTTTTTCTTGTTTGACCTTTGCCACCGCTCTGAGAGGAAGACATTATTGGCTCTATTTGCCAATGAGAAACTGGAAGCTCTGAGAGGATGACTAATCCATATTGCAAATTTTAATGAAAATGCAGAGCTCTCTCCTCCTAGTCCAAGGAGTGATGCAGAGTGAGCCTCTCCTGGAGTGGAGCCTTGAGTCAACAGCACTGAGTTCTTATCTCAGCTCCACTCATGATACTGGGGTGACGTTGGACAAGTAACTTCTCACCATCTAAGACATTCTGCTCCCCTAGCCCTGATCTACCTCTGAGTCCCAGACCCCAGCACCCCCTGACACCTGGGTTTAATCATGGGGTGTCCCATGAACACGGCAACTTACATGCCCAGATGGAACTCTCTAAGCTTCTATTTCTCATCTGTGAAACTGGAATAACAAGTTTCTACTTCACAGGATATTATGAGATGTGACAATATTGTACTTTCAATGAGCCCATTATAATTGCTCAATAAATAAATAAGTGTTCACTAACCGGCTGGAAATATATCCCCACAGCCGCCTGGCTATGGTACTCATATGTGTAGTTCATGAGCATTTGAGCATCCAGCGGTCACATGAAATCTACCCTAGTTCATCCATTCACCTGTTGCTCTCGACAGGTGGAATTATGGATTAAAGATGGCCACAGATTATTTGTCACTACCTTCAAGGGATCTATTTCCTCTCACTGCCTGTCTGGGTTAGCCTTGTGACTGCTTAATCCATAGAATGCCATGGAAGGGATGCAGTGCCAGTCCCAGTCCTAGCCTTTAAGAACACTGGCAGCTTCTGTTTCCTCCCTCTGGAACACTCTCTTTCAGAATCCAGCCATCATATTCCAAACATGTGGGGAAGCCACATTCAGGCACTCTGGTTGAGCCCCAGCTATGGATTCTGCCAATATCCAGCAAGAGCCGCCAGTCACTTGCATAATCCATCTGGGATGTTCCAGCCTAGCCAAGCCGCCAGATGGTTGCAGCCCCGACAAACATCACATGAAGAAAAAGAACCTTCCAGCTGAGCACAGTCAACTCACAGCGTCACGAGGTTTTTAGGTGGCTATTGCGTAAAACCACTAAGTTCGGGGGGCAGTTTCTGGCAGCCATGGGCAATCACCCACTTATGAGATGTAAATGCATTTTAAAGTATTTATTTGCTGTTGTTAAAAATATTAACCATTCTACACTATAGGAGTCAGAAAACTATGGAAAACTGTCGGCTGCCTGTTTTGGGACAGCCTGCAAGGTAAGAACGATTTCCACATTTTTAAATGGGTGGAAAAAAATCAGAAGGACATTATTTGGCGACCACTGCATGAAAATTATATGAAATTCAAATTTTGGTCTCTATAAATAACGCGTAATTGGAACACAGGCTCATTCATCTACATACAGTCCGCGGCTGCTTCTGCACAAGGACAGACCTGTATGGTTACAGCAGAGACCACATGGCTGCCGAGCCTAAAAGATTTACTGTCTGGGCCTTTACAGGGAGCTACCAACTCCTGCTTTAGAACATTAAATAGGTATCACCATTTTTGAACTTAAGACACTGCATAAAAGGATTTGTATGTGTTTCTGAGCATTTATTTACTTAATCCACTAAGTTAAAAAAAAAAAAAACCCCACTGTAGTCATTTTTGCTGACTTATTTGTTTGCTTGGTATTTAAGTTTGAAAGTTTTAAGAAGTGTAAAAATGGTCAAACAGTGTGCAAACATTTAACAAATTATGGGAGGAATGTTAAGAAAGCATTTGAGGAGAGATCAGTATGGAACTTTCTGATGTTGGAGAGGGATTGAGGATTTAAAAAAAAGAGAATAAAGACTGGAAAGTGGGTCCAGCTGGACAAAGATGTTCCCTAAGGCCCACGCAACATCGCTAGAACCCTCCTCCCTCTGCCTGCTTCCCCGGCTCCCTACCATCCCCACTAGCCTGCTCTGGCCAGGCCTCATGACTCTTGCTGAGGGGTTACAACAACTGTCCCCTCCTTGTCCGCTGCCTGCCTCTGTCTTCCCCCAGTGCCCCAAGGGTCTGTGAGTCGGCCAGGCCCCATCCTGCACAGATTCCTGCACATACCATGCTCTCATCCCTCTCTTTGCCCTTCCAACCCCCTTTTCCTGTCTAGAAGTCTAGGCCGAGCTTGCAGCCCCTACTCTCACCCATGGACCAGCTTTCATTCCCTTTTCTGTGCTCATCCCTCTAAGGTCTCACCTGCCAAGTCATATTGTTCAGACTCACTTACTTGTCCTTCTGTTCTTTGGGCTGGAAGCACCTCAAGAGCAGTGGCTGGGTCCCAGGGGAGGCTTCAGAACCCAGCTGCTGAATGAAGGAGCCCCAAATCCCTCATTCAGTGTTTGGGTATCAGCACCCCAAAGGATGCTGAGTGGGACAAACAGTGCAGGCCTCTATGATGCAGCACCCCGCTTTCCACAGCCCACCTGTGGGACCAGGGGTGCAGAGAGATCGGGGTCCACCAGTCATGTTCAGGGCTAAGCCTGAGCTGCCCCCACTCTTGCCACCCTCACCTGGCCTCTGGCAGGGCCTCTGGCCTGGCAGGAGCAGCCAACAGAGCCACCTCCCACTAAGCTGGGCACTGACAACTGGGTTCTGGAGAACAAGAGGCCCATTCAGGGCACAGGGCTGGGCAGACTCTGCTTTCAGGTGCATGATCTCACTTTGTGGAAATCTAGTGGGCCTGCCAGAGGGCCTCGTAAAGCCTTTGATGACCCAGTGTGGAGGACACAAATCACAGGTCCCCAGGTCTCCCAGGCCTGGCCAACAAACACCCTGCTTCATGGACAAACATGGAAATCCAGAAAGGGGTGCAGATATGTGGGACTAGGGGTGCAGATAGGGTACACAAGCAGATGGCAGGATGTCCACACTGGCCCTAGTCTAGCTACAACTGAGGCCAACCTGCCAAGTGCCCTGTGTACCTGGCAGGGCAGGGGCAATGCAGCCCCCTGCTCTTTGGGACAAAATAGCGCATTTGCTCTTGTCAGTTGACTCTGGCAAAGCTGACTGGTGACATCAGGCAGAAACACACCACCCCAGACTCGTGGCCCTGATGACTCTGGGCCCAGCTGGGGGCTGGAGCTAAATGGACTTGGGGTCTGAGCTTTATCCCCTAATAGCTATCAGCTCTCTGCGGGGAAGAGACCAGCCAGGAGGTACAGATGGTTCCATCTTGGATGCAATCTGTCAGAATTCCTTGGCCTGCAGCTCATGGGAGGCCCTACTTGTCTGTGAGCTCGCAGGGCATGGCCTGGGAGCCAACGCTGACCCAGAGGAAAAGGAATTCAGATGGCCACAGAGTGCTGCCCTCTGCCCTCCTGGCATGTCTTCTTGGCTCCACCCGCAAAGACAGCGCAGCAGCCTCTGGCTTCTCCAAGTACTCATAGGGCAGGAGTCCAGGATGGGGCACACATGCCTCTCAATGGGCCCCGCCTTGTGTCCAGTGGTGGCCTCTGTCATCACTTTGTGGAAGACAGCCTGGGCTTTCCCTCATTCCCCACAGGGAAGGCCATGCCACAATGCCCGCAGCATCCAAGTCCTGGAGGAAAGCTTCCAGTGCCCTCAGGACAACCACACAGATCTGGCTGGCGGCCCAAGGCCCTGCCACCTGACCCGGAGGGCCTCTCCTAGTCTCAGGGCCTGCCTCCCGACCACCCGCCGAGCTTGGCTGGCTGCTGCCTTCTGAAGCTCCTCCTGCTCTGGCAAGCCCAGCTCTCTGGTGCCCAGGCTTCTCCTTCTGCTCCTGGCAGCAAGGACTTCTTCCTCCTCCAGGCCCCTGTGAGCCTATGCCATTGGCTATTTATGGATTCACTCACTGCTCTCTGGACACAGTTGCTCAGAAACAGAGGTTAGGGGTGAGAAGGCCCTGACTTTCAGTGCCCAGCATAGGACTGGTCAAAGGAGGTGCCCTCCAGCAGTTTGCAAAGTGATTGATGCAATCAAGAAGTCTCTGGTCAGTGGAAGTCAGCCTGACCACACCCTCAGAGCAGAACGACCACAGACATTGAGAGCAGACAGCCCTAGGCATCCTTGTCCATTGGACAAGTGTTCCAGCTTCTCTGAGCCTCCATCTCCTCATCTTTCGAATGGAGATACTAGCACCGGTTTTTTTCAGTTTGGCCAGTCTGGTGGGTGTGCACCTTATCAAAGTTTTCATTTGCATTTTCCATATGAGGAATGAGTTGAGCATTTTTTCAGGTCTTTATTGGCCATTTGGATATCCTTTTTTTTTGTCACCTTCCTGTTTGTTTGTTTGTTTGTTTGTTTGTTTTAATAGTTATCTTTCCATTATTAATATGTAGACTTTTTTTTAAAAGCTCATTTGGAATATGAGCTCTTTGTCAAGATCTATCATTGCCAATATCACAGGGCTAAAGAGAGGCTTCAGAGAGATCAACTACATGAAGCCCAAGACACTAGGCTCAACATGCAGGTGCCCCCAAAACACCAATTCCCTCGCCAGCTCCAGGGGTCTCCCATCACCTGCCTCTCAGGGTCCACCTCTTTGCTTCATCCCCAGTTCATCTAAAACATTCTTTCCTCCTAGGCCTACACCCTGTCCCAGTGTCTGCCTCAGTGCTCAGGACCAGCCCCACTCCTAAGCTGCAGCAGCCCCGACCTTGAATATTCTTAGGGGACCCATGTCCTCCATGCCCAGCTTCCAGGGATCAGACCAGAACCAGGGGCTGGAGGCCCAGGGTAGGCAATGGGGAAAGCGCTGGGTCCAGAGCCCTCAGCCTTGGCTTCTGGGGTCTACTTTGCTGCTTCCTGCCCGCATGTCCAAAGGCAAGCTGCTTTTCCTCACTGGGCCTCAACTTCCTCATCTGTAAAATATGCTCTTCTGCCCGAGGTGGCAGGCCTAACCCTCAGAGTGGAGGTCCAAGTGCTATGGAGACTGTCAAGGGCACGTACCAGGTGGCCCACCCTCTCCCAGACCCCAGCACTCAGTGATGGAGCTCACTTCCTCACAGGTAGGTTTGCAGAGAGACAGCCTCCCTAAATGGTGGCCCAGTGAAGGTCGTCAGGCCCCAGCCACAGACTCAGCTGGATCTGTGGTCCTATCTGAAAGTCTCCCAGTCTGGACAGTGGGTTTCTGTTCAGATTCCCTTTCCATTTTATGTGGATGTGCTCAAGCTGGCTCAGGCCTCTAGTTTTTACAGCAAACTCCTGTCGGCTGGCAAAGACTTGACGAAGCTTGGGGGTGGGGCAGGAAAGAGAAGAACCAGTAATTACAGAGCTGAGGAGGGAATTTCCCAGAGGGGGCATTGCACTGACCAGGAGGCCCACATGGAAAGAGGGCGGGCTGGATCAGGATGGTCGTCCTAGGATCCTGAGGCTTATAGCTCCAACCTTGGCCCTTGTACCCCCACCATGGCCACTGGGAAGCTTCCTGCTCCCACTGGGGATGGGGAGTGGGGTCAAATGGCACAGACAAGGCCCTCCCCAGTGGAGGTGTGTGGAGGCCTAAAACCAGTGTCCTTGGCTGATCCAAAACTTGATGGGCATGCTGAGTTGGGAAGGAAAAGGCTGGGAGAGTTTAGAGCTAGAAATGGCTAGAGGTATAAGGTAACCCTGTTTGCAGTTCAGGAAACAAGGGATTGCAGAGATCAGACGGCAGATGGCGGCAGGCATTTCCTCCCACCCCCATCATTGCCCTGGGAGGCCTCCTGGGTTCCCAAGTGTATGGTTGGGTTACGCTATGAAGGGTGTGCCTGGAGGCACACAAGGAAAGAGACCCCTTCTCCTGACAAATATGGAGGGAGGTGTGAATCAGGCTCCAACAGGCAGGGCCCCTCCATGGCTGCTTCTCTCTCCCTTCGAAGCCCCAAGGCTCAGGCAGCCCCCGTTCTTTCCCCTGGACACGGGAACCAGGACAAAGGTGACTTTCCACCGAACATTCAGTCCCCTCTCCAATTGCCAGCCTTCTGGTGTCCCAGGGATGCAGGATGGTAACAGCGAGAGGATTACTTCAAGGACCATCCATAGGTATACGGGGACCAGCAGGGGCCCCCCTACTCAAAGTAAGGACATCACTGATACGTGAGAATAACAAAGACCTTGCTGTTGCCAGGCACTGTGTATCCCTTCCATGCTTCATCTCTGACCTCACACCAAGGCATTGCTGAGGACATTGAGGCTCCAAATATTCAGGGGCTTGCCCAGGTGCCACAGCTAGTGAGTAGTGGAGCCAGGACTTGAACCCAGAGCAAGTGCAAATCCTGTGCTGGAGTAACCATAATACACCACCTTGAGCCAAGGGTTGAAGCTGAATTACCAGGTATAACTCTTACCTGTGACCCAGAAAGACAGCTATACCAGCTGTGTCTTATAAGCAAGGGCTGCGTAGCCAGACTGCTTGGGTTCAAATCCCAGTTCTGCCATTTACTGGCTGTGCAGCCTAGGACTAGTGTCTTACTCTCTGTTTTCTCATCCATAAAATGGGGATAGCAATAGGCTCTACTTCCTGTGGTTGTTAGTAGACATGTGTAAACGCATAGAAAGCACAGTGCCCGGTGCATGGTGGGTGCTAAGTGTCTGCTATTATCTTTTACAGGAAACTGAAACTCAAAGAGGTTAAAGAGCTTCCTCTGTCATTTGGCCAAAAATTGAGGCAGCCCAGACTCACATTCAGATTTGCCTTCCCCCAAAAGGCACTTTTAACTTGTGCCGGTGGCTGCCCAGAAAATGCCAAACCGGGGGTTGGGGTGGGGGGCTGGCTTGGGGAAGCCAGACCTGGCACCACTGCTCAGTTGTCAGTAGGTGGCGCTGTGGAGCCACAAGGGCCACCCTTGTGACAGGAGTCTGCGCTCAGACACCATGTCACACACAGGTTGGGCTTCCCCAACCCTGGGCCAGACCCTACACCAAGTGCTCCCCTGGAGGGAATTAGCACTCACTCTGTTTCTCTGATGAGGAATACAAAGGCTCAGAGAGGTTAAGTTACAGGCCCAAGGGCACACAGCTCTAAGGGGTCCCCATATGCCCTCATTGAGATCCCCAGCCCTGCTCTTATGCCACCCACCCTATCCTCACTGCCCCCAAGAGGCCACAATTACTCTCTGAAGCTTGATGGGAACCAGGCGTCCCCCATCCACCCCCACCATGGCTGGACATTCCAACCGAGCTGAAGTCGCCAGCTTTGAAGTCGGAGCTAAGCCCCAGATTAGGGCGGCTCCAGGCTGGTCTGCTCCTCCCAGGCCCAAGCCCATGGCCCCAGCCCCACCCCCACCCCCAGTCCAGTGTCCTCCTGTCACAGAGAGGTCTGGGGCCCAGACAGGGGAAGATCTGCTCAGCAAAACACAGCCCCTCTCCTGATGCCATACCTCTGCTAAGAAGCCCCAAGTCTCCCCCGACCTGCCACAGGCCTGAAATCCCACCTCACAGCCCCCCAACATCACCCAAGAAGCTGCATGTTAATGTGTTGTACCCCCAACCTCAATCCACTGACACACATGCATTAGCGCCCACCGCCCCAATAACATGCTTGGACGGGAATGTGATCCCCAAGCATGTTCATGGGTGTGGGGTGAATGGAAAGGGAAGGGAACAGAGGAGTAGCTGGGTAGGGCAAGCTCCCTCTGGGCCTTGGCTTCCTTATTTGCTCACAAAGCATTTTGCACCTCAGTGACCCCAGAGGGTCCTGTGGCTCAGCCTGTCATAGGCTCTGATTCCGCTTGAGCCATACTGAAGCTGCAGGGTGTGGACACCACTGCATGCCAGGCAATGGCTGGAAGCTTTTTTTTTAAATTAAAATTATTGGGGTGACATTAGTTAATAAAAATATATGGAACACTTCACACATTTGCATGTCGCCCTTGCACAGGGGCCATGCTAATCTTCTCTGTATCATTCCAATTTTAGTATATGCGTTGCAAAAGCAAGCACGCTTGAAGCTTCGTGTATTCCTATCAGCCTTGAAGAGTAACTCTGGTTTGAAAAGCAAGCCTGCTCCATCTCTGCCACGTGGTCATTGGCTCTGGCTTGCATACCTCTAAATCATGAGCAGTTCACTCCCTACTGAGACACCTGCCATGCAATGTCTCAGGCTGGCAGAAAGTCCTTCCTCTAACCAGTCCAAAGGCTGGGTCCTTATTACTCCCAGAGACCTACCTGGCTCTGCCTTCTGGGACACGGGAGCCAGTTCCACCTTCAGCCTCAGGACAGGTATTTAAAGATAGGATATACCCAACCTGCTTGCATAGGTTCACAGGACACTCTCCCCAGCCTCCCCCATCCCTAACTGGCCTTGGGCTTGCCTCTGTCTTTGTTCCATAGAAGTGGGGCACCCAGTCCTCCTGGGATGAGCAGGACTATCCTCTCCTTAGTCCTGGCTGAGGCTACTCCATGAATGCCCTTGCTAAGCGACCTCGGCTTCTGAGCAGTGAGGCCTGTTGATCTTACAGCACTGATGGTTCCTGCCTGCACCAAACAAGTTTGGCTAGGTGGTCTCGGCTGACCCAAGAAGGAAGACTGGACATCTCACCTGCTCCACTCTCACAGGTAGGCATCGGGCAAGTCCGAGAGCCCCGCAACACACCAGCTGGGAGAAGCTGGGGCAGAGGGGCAGGTGGAGTGGAGTGCTGGGTGCTGGGTGCTGCCTTGAGCAAGCTTTAGGAAAGTGCAAAGTGCCCCCAGGATGCCACATCCCTGGGACTAAGCTGGCTCCTGAATCATCCACAAAGCTTGGCTTCAAGACAAGCAACTGCAAGCTTATGTGCATACCCAGCGACAAACTCTCACATGGCTGGGAGCCTGTCTGCCTGTCAGCAAACAGCCACACTCCTTGGCCTCACCCTACAGGTTTGGGGTCCAGGATGGAGCCTTTTTGTTCAAGGAGGTTTGGACTCAAGACTGAAAGCTAACACTTTCAGGGGTTCTGGAACCCATGTTCCAGAGAGTTCTGAAACATCTGCTTTCAGAATAGTCTCGCACAGCCTCTTCTCTGGAATTCAGCTCTGCTCGCCTCTCAGAGATTCCCATCTCACATTCATGATTTTGCCCTTAAATATGATTTACATTAATCGTTTCCCTTAAATCGACTCGCGTACATACATTTCTTTTGAAGAAAGCTTTCTAAAAATCTCACTACCAGAAATAAAAAGCTAGTCTCACATAACATACACAGAAGATGACCATAAAAATATATAGAATGAAACAAAGCTGTGCCTTTCAATCCTGGCCGGCTGCTGCAGCCAAAGGAAAGCTCTTACCTGTGGTCTGCTCCCTGCTTGTTAAGGAGGGCAATGGGCTGGCCAGAGACCAGCACCAACCAGCACCAACCGAGCCTCTCTCCTTGATGTAATCAGGAGTGGACTTCCTGCAAGAAGATTCCCTTTCTCCATCTTTTACCTGGAGGCTTGTCATCATCTCCTCTTTGTCTGCATTTCTCCCACCC
>NW_011888974.1:2825919-2829862 GCF_000151845.1 Pteropus vampyrus | reverse complement strand
CGTTTCATTGCTCAAGGTCTAGTGTCCCTGGCTGAGGACACCATCAGCACTCCCCACCACCACCACCACCATTCACCATTAGCCACTTCCTGGTCGTGAAAAAGAAAAGGTACAGAGTCCCCCAGGGTCGCTATACAGACACAGAGTAATGGTGGAGGAACGTCAGGCGGGGTTTCTCCAGCAGCCACGCAGTCCTGGAGGGGCCCCGCCCTCCCGCGGTCAGCAGAGGCTCCCCAGGAGATTCCTGCCCAGCCAGCTCCAAGCCCCTGGGGTCTGTCTTGGAAAGACCTTCAAAGGACTTGGCCATTCTTGAGTGAGCGCCAGGAGGGAATCTGCTCTCAGAGTCAATTTAACCAGCCACACGGGTGGAAGGAATTTGCCGTTTCTCTTAACAGCTACCCCCTCGTGATTTATACAGGGGCCACTGTCCGAAGGCCCCGGCTGACAGATCGCAGTGGAAAATAAAATGCCAAGATCCAGGCATCTCCCTGGACTAATTATCCTCAATGAGACACAGCTGGCTGGGGGAGCCGGTGGGGCCAGGGCAGTGCCAGATTCCTGCACCCAGCTCCCTGGAGATACCAAGGCCTGTAGTGGCCATGCCTGGGCATTGCTGCCCATCACCTACCAGGTCCAGGTTGGGGCCACCAAGAATGCCAGGAGAGCCAGTCTAGCCAGCTCATGAGACATGTTGCCTTTGGTGTAGTACAGCCAGGCAGGCCCAGGGATGGCAGATCCTAGAGACCCCTGAGAGCCACGGAGTCCCATTATGCTTGTGGGGAAACTAAGGCCCAGACAGACAGGGCAGGCCCCATGGAGCCCTGGGTATGGATCTGGACAGGCTACAGGCCCTGGGCTAGCCTTCTGGCCTGTAGCATCTTCTTAGAGGCTCAGAGCCTGCAGTGGCTGGTCACAGAAGCTGCCTCTAGGGAACTGTGGAGTACGAGGTCAGCTCTCTGGCCTCCTGGAGTTGGGTAAATGTTTTCCAAGAGGCAACTAAGTGCCAGGCCCTGTGCGGGGTACTGGGGGTACAGTGATAGACAAAATTTAACCCAATTTCAGGCTTACAGCTCTGTAGGGAAACACCGCAAACACCATTATATCTCCTCATAAAAGTGCATGGGAAGGGATGTGACCTATCCCAGGCATCAGGGCCTAGGGATATGATGTGAAGCTGAGAGCAGAAAGCTGAGTAGAGGATAACTGGGCAAAGGAGGGGGTGGTGTCAGGTGGGATAGTGTTCCAGGAGAAAGAAGAGCATACAAAGGCCCTGTGGCAGGAAAAAAATGGAAGGCATACAAGGGACAGAATGAAGCTGTGCAGCTAGAGCCCAGAACCAGGAGGACAGTGGTACAGGGGGAGGTTAGGGAGGCCTCAGGAGTTCTTGTTCCTTTAAAAAGTTCTTTCCAGATATGACTCAGGAGAGATGACGTGTCCGTCAACATGCGTGCTCCTCCCAATTTCTCTCTGGCTTTTGGGACCCTCAGCCCCAACCCTGGAAGGGGCAGCTCTGCAGACTACCCCAGCTGCCTGGATCAGGGGAGGGCCTGGGGGAAGCCAATCTGATGGTCTTGTGGAGGCCATCCAGGTATCCCTCAAGAACCAGATGGAGAGTCATGGAGACTGAAGGCAGATGGTGATGGGCCCAGGTCAGGGTAACCAAAGCCATCAATGACCCCAAGCTGAGGGGAGAGGGGCCATGAGGAAGCAATGCTGTAGAGATGCCAAGAAAGGCAGAAGCCAGGGCCTTGGAGACACCAGCAGTGTCACAACTATCCTGCCACTCCCTCCCTCCTTCTTTTCCCTAGGCCATTAGAGCCAGGTCGCAGCTATGCTTGTGGCTCCTCTATCTAGAGCCTCTCGAGTGCAGAGGTAGGCCTTGGAGCAGAGGGGGTATAAGTAGATTCATGTCTGAAAGATGGAGGAATAAATGTGCAAAGGAGCCACACAGAGCCCCTCTGACCTTCCCCACTGATTGCCCCTGTGTCCTCGTGGAGCTAGGTTACTGCAAATCAGGCAGATCTAGTTTTCATAGAGCAGGGCAGCTGGGAGCTGCCAGGCAGGCGAGCAGGTGCCTGTGGCACCCACTCTGCAGCTTGGCTCTGGCCTGGTTCCTTGGGACACAAACAGGTCTGACAAGTTCCTCGGCAGCTGAGTCCTTGATTTCCAGGAAAGTGGAACTCTTAGAGAGCAGAGGGAGTGAGGCCTGGGCGGAGGGAGGGCTGTTTCAAAATGCTCCCCTTCCTTATCCTCCAGCCTCCCACCCCTGCTTATGTCCTGAGCTGGGGAGCTCAAGGCTGATGGGGACACCTCTCTCCCCACCTTCCCCAGAGGGAGCAAGAAGCTCAAGACAGCCAGAGACAAGGAAAGGGACCTCCTTGTTGTGACCCTAAATTCAGTCCCTGCCTCCCACATCTCCCTGCTTTGAGTGGCAGTATCGGGGAGCACTTAAGAATGCAGGTTCAGAGCCAGGCTATCTGGTTCCACTCCCAGCTCTGCCACTGATCTTGGACAAGCTCTAGACCTGTTTTCTCTCTGGTCTTCACAGGGATAAGATGAATAAGAGCACATGCCGACTTTAGCTTGAAGCCTGGCACATTGGATCCCACGTTGTTGGCATTTTTCCACCTGAAACTTCCCCCTCATCAAACCCTCCAGTCCTCAGTTCCCACGTCCCAGCCAGCTGACTAGCATCTCTGCCTGATCCTCCTCCTGCTCTAAGTGCTCAGGGTTGGTTCATGGCCTCTTCTTGTCCCACTACCTCTCTCCCTGTACAGGCTCAAACAGGCTCTGGCTCTTCATGCCACACTGGCCACTACTTCCCCTTAGCATCCACCTGCCTCCTGGACCTCACCACCTCACAACCAACAGCCCCCAAACCAAACAGCCTTTCTTCCCAGAGCCGCATCTCTCAAGTTCTCTGCCCCAGGGCATCATGCCATCAGTCACCAAAGCCATGTCCCCTTTAAACCCATTATCTCCACCCTACTTTCTGACCATGCTGCCTTTTCTCTTTCCTTCCCTTCCTTCCTTCATTCCTTCTTTTCCCTCGTTCCTTCTTTCTTTCTCTTTCTTTCTTTTTCTTTTTCTTCCTCTCTTCCTATCAGTATATAACAGAAATATATAAAGGGCATGAATTGCATGAATCTTAATGGTACAGCCCAATCATCTTCCATATATGTTTATACTTGAGTACCCACCACCTAGATCAAGGCATAGAGCATTTCCAGCTCCCGTAAGGTTCTCTTATGGCCCTTTGCCCCAACTCCAGAAGTAACCATTATTCTGCCTTCTAACTCCATAAATTAGTTTTGCCTGGTTTTGAATTCCACAAACATGGAATCAAAAAGTACGTACTTTTAGACATGGAGATCAATGAACTAAAAATGAGAGTCCAAAAATCAACTCCTACATCTCCGATCCATTGATTTTTGACAAGGATGCCAAGACCATTCAATGGGAGAAAATAGTCTTATCAACAAATGGTACTGGAAGAACTGGGTATCTACAGGCAGAGAATAAGTTGGACCCTTACCTCACAATCATATAAAAAAAAAAAAAACAAAAAAAAAACCTCAAGATGGCTCAAAGTCCTAAATTTGAAAGCTAAAATTATAAAATTCTTAGAAGACAAGCATAAAAGAATATTAAGTGAAAAGGCAACCCACAGAATGGGAGAAAATATTTGCAAACCATATATCTAAAAAGAGTCTAGTCTCTAGAGTATACAAAGAACTCTTACAACTTAACACCAAAAAAGACAAATTAAAAATGGGCAATGAACCCGAATAGACCTTTCTCCAAAGAAGATATACAAATGGTCAATAAGAACATGATAAGATGCTCAACATCATTAATCATTAGGGAATGCAAATCAAAACCAAAATGAGATATTACTTCACACCCGCAAGGACAGCTATAATTTAAACAAATGAAAGAAAGA
>NW_011888974.1:2815583-2825846 GCF_000151845.1 Pteropus vampyrus | reverse complement strand
AAAGTAGTTTAGCAATTCCTGGAAAAGTTAAATACAGAGTTACTACACAACCCAGCAATTTCACTCCTAGGTATATGCCCAAGAGAATCAAAAAAGATGTTCACACAAAAACTTGTACATGAATGTTCATAGCACTGTTATTCATAGAAGCCAAAAAGTGGGAAAATCCCAAATGTTCATCAAGAGTTGAATGGATAAATAAAATGTGGCATAGCCATACAATGGAATACTATACACCTATAAAATGGAATAAAGTATTACAACACAGATAAACCATGAAAACATTGTGCTAAGATGCCACACACGAAAGGCCATGTATTTTCTGATTCCATTTATGCAAAATGTCTAGAATAGGCAAATCCATAGAAAAAGGAAGATTTGTTGTTGCCAGGGACCGGGTACAGGAAGAATGGGAAGTGACTTCTCATGAACTTCTTGGGCTAATGAAAATGTTCTAGATATAGGTAGATGGACATTTGATGGACATTTGTCTTATTTCCAATTCGAGACTCCTGTAAGTCTATAAATTTTACACATGTCTTTTGAAGAATACATGATGGACATTTCTGGACATTGCACAACTCTGTTAATGTACTTACTTCACTTTATGCCAAGGAATTATATACTTTAAAATGGTGAATTTTATGGTATGTGAATTATACCTTATTAAAAAAAATTTTTAAGTGAGCTCTTGTAAAAAATTTTTTAAATAAATGAAGCAAGCTCTCTTTTGTGTGTGTCTTCTTCCATGTTATGTAATATATGAGAGTGTCACCACGTTATCCTGTGTATCAGTAGTTTATTCTTATTGCTGTGTATTCCAATGCACGAGCATATTATAATTTATTTATCAATTCTCCTCTTGATGGACATTTGTCTCATTTCCAATTCGAGACTCCTGTAAGTCTGTAAATTTTACACACGTCTTTTGAAGAATACATGATGGACATTTCTGATGGTATACACCTAGGGGTAGAACTGACTGCTGGCTCAGGATATGTATATATTTTAACTTTAGTTGATACTTCCAAAGTGATTGGTCCTCTTTACACTCCTGCTACCAAAATGAAAGAGTTCTGTTGTTCCACGTCTTCAACAACACTTGATATTGTCAATCTTTTTAATTTTAGCCATGGTAAGCATATAGCTTATAAAAGTTTTCGTTTTTTCTTTTCCTTATGAGACACAAAGTTGAACATCTTTCCAGGTCTTTATTTTCCATTTGAATATCCTTTTTTGTCCTCTTCCTGGTTTGTTTGTTTGTTTGGGTTATCTTTTCATTATTGATGTGTAGAATTTTTTAAAACTGTATCAGGGATATGAGACTTTTGTCAAGATCTATTGTTGCCAATATCTTCTCTAGCCCTGTGCCTTGCCTTTTTGGGTTCTTTATGCTGTCTTTTGCTGAGCAGAAGTTTTTAATTTCGATGAAGTCCAGTTTATGCACTTTCATTTTATGGTTGGTGCCAAGTGCGTCCTGTGTAAGAATTCTTTGCTTACTCCTTAAACAGTCCTTGAATCCACCCCCTTCTCTCTACTTCCTTTGCCTCTGCCCAGATTCTAGCTTCCAGGCCTATCCTAAACTGATCCATTTGCTTCCCTACCATGTTCCCGTCCCAATTCTTGTCCTCTTCACTGCATGATCTTCCCACCAAGGGACAAGACTGGTTCATCGCTGTGCCTTAGAACTGGCACTGGATCTGGCATGCACTAGGTGCTTAATAAAAACTTCATAAGTGATGGCAGTGTCCTGTGGCCCAGCTGGGGATCATTAAAACTGTCAATTAGTTCTAAACACTAGCTCATCAGGAACATTTGAGCTAAGCCAGGGAAGTAAAAAGTTTTGGAAAAACCAACAACATAGTAATGTTTAGCTTTCTCCCCAGCCAGAGCATTAATCAAGGAAACTCAGACTTTATTAGCATTATTTATTCTTGCTTCGTCCTTAAGCCACAGGGCCCCAGAGTGAGGGGAGCCTTTTTGTCACACACGTTGGCTGTAGGAGCTCCCTATCGGCGGCCCCCACACCCAGTGTTTGCTGCCTCTGGCTGTAGGGGAGGTTCATGATCTCCTTCTAGTCCTTCTCTTCACCATGCGTGATGATGTAGCACAGGTTTCTGTAGTCCAGGTTGCCACATACATCTGGCGGGAAAGCCGCAAACATCTGCTTGATCTGGAGAAGGGGCAGGGAGTCAGCCTGGACCAGGGCTGAATGGGGGCCAAAGCAGGGAGTCACCCAAGGGTGTCAGAGTCCACATAGAGGCATTGCAGAAGAGGGCACAGAGGCCAGGCCAGCAGGCCAAGGTCCCATAGCCACCCCCACCCCATCCTTCTTGTTATCATCCAAAGAGTCAAGGGAGACATCATCTCAGCATCTAAAGGAAAAAGATCTGGGTAGGATGGGGTGGGGGTGACAGCTGAGAAAGGCTGGACTATGCCTCAAAAGAAGACTCTTAGCAGCACTGAATGGCACCCTAAAAAGCCAGCACTTACCTCCTCCTCACTGAATCTGTCTGCCTGGGTCATGAGCTTCTCTTTGATGCTGCTCAAGGATGTAAATGATGCAGTCACTTGGGAAAAGTGCTTTGAAAAGTAGTTTAGCAATTCCTGGAAAAGTTAAATACAGAGTTACTACACAACCCAGCAATTTCACTCCTAGGTATATGCCCAAGAGAATCAAAAAAGATGTTCACACAAAAACTTGTACATGAATGTTCATAGCACTGTTATTCATAGAAGCCAAAAAGTGGGAAAATCCCAAATGTTCATCAAGAGTTGAATGGATAAATAAAATGTGGCATAGCCATACAATGGAATACTATACACCTATAAAATGGAATAAAGTATTACAACACAGATAAACCATGAAAACATTGTGCTAAGAAGCCACACACGAAAGGCCATGTATTTTCTGATTCCATTTATGCAAAATATCTAGAATAGGCAAATCCATAGAAAAAGGAAGATTTGTTGTTGCCAGGGACCGGGTACAGGAAGAATGGGAAGAATGGGAAGAAATTTTTTAAATAAATGAAGCAAGCTCTCTTTTGTGTGTGTCTTCTTCCATGTTATGTAATATATGAGAGTGTGACCATGTTATCCTGTGTATCAGTAGTTTATTCTTATTGCTGTGTATTCCAATGCACAAACATATTATAATTTAGTTATCAATTCTTCTCTTGATGGACATTTGTCTTATTTCCAATTCGAGACTCCTGTAAGTCTGTAAATTTTACACATATCTTTTGAAGAATACATGATGGACATTTCTGATGGTATACACCTAGGGGTAGGACTGACTGCTGGCTCAGGATATGTATATATTTTAACTTTAGTTGATACTTCCAAAGTGATTGGTCCTCTTTACACTCCTGCTACCAAAATGAAAGAGCTCTGTTGTTCCACGTCTTCAACAACACTTGATATTGTCAATCTTTTTAATTTTAGCCATGGTAAGCATATAGCTTATAAAAGTTTTCGTTTTTTCTTTTCCTTATGAGACACAAAGTTGAACATCTTTTCAGATCTTTATTTTCCATTTGAATATCCTTTTTTGTCCTCTTCCTGGTTTGTTTGTTTGTTTGGGTTATCTTTTCATTATTGATGTGTAGAATTTTTTAAAACTATATCAGGGATATGAGACTTTTGTCAAGATCTATTGTTGCCAATATCTTCTCTAGCCCTGTGCCTTGCCTTTTTGGGTTCTTTATGCTGTCTTTTGCTGAGCAGAAGTTTTTAATTTCGATGAAGTCCAGTTTATGCACTTTCATTTTATGGTTGGTGCCAAGTGCGTCCTGTGTAAGAATTCTTTGCTTACTCCTTAAACAGTCCTTGAATCCACCCCCTTCTCTCTACTTCCTTTGCCTCTGCCCAGATTCTAGCTTCCAGGCCTATCCTAAACTGATCCATTTGCTTCCCTACCATGTTCCCGTCCCAATTCTTGTCCTCTTCACTGCATGATCTTCCCACCAAGGGACAAGACTGGTTCATCGCTGTGCCTCAGAACTGGCACTGGATCTGGCATGCACTAGGTGCTTAATAAAAACTTCATAAGTGATGGCAGTGTCCTGTGGCCCAGCTGGGGATCATTAAAACTGTCAATTAGTTCTAAACACTAGCTCATCAGGAACATTTGAGCTAAGCCAGGGAAGTAAAAAGTTTTGGAAAAACCAACAACATAGTAATGTTTAGCTTTCTCCCCAGCCAGAGCATTAATCAAGGAAACTCAGACTTTATTAGCATTATTTATTCTTGCTTCGTCCTTAAGCCACAGGGCCCCAGAGTGAGGGGAGCCTTTTTGTCACACACGTTGGCTGTAGGAGCTCCCTATCGGCGGCCCCCACACCCAGTGTTTGCTGCCTCTGGCTGTAGGGGAGGTTCATGATCTCCTTCTAGTCCTTCTCTTCACCATGCGTGATGATGTAGCACAGGTTTCTGTAGTCCAGGTTGCCACATACATCTGGCGGGAAAGCCGCAAACATCTGCTTGATCTGGAGAAGGGGCAGGGAGTCAGCCTGGACCAGGGCTGAATGGGGGCCAAAGCAGGGAGTCACCCAAGGGTGTCAGAGTCCACATAGAGGCATTGCAGAAGAGGGCACAGAGGCCAGGCCAGCAGGCCAAGGTCCCATAGCCACCCCCACCCCATCCTTCTTGTTATCATCCAAGGAGTCAAGGGAGACATCATCTCAGCATCTAAAGGAAAAAGATCTGGGTAGGATGGGGTGGGGGTGACTGCTGAGAAAGGCTGGACTATGCCTCAAAAGAAGACTCTTAGCAGCACTGAATGGCACCCTAAAAAGCCAGCACTTACCTCCTCCTCACTGAATCTGTCTGCCTGGGTCATGAGCTTCTCTTTGATGCTGCTCAAGGGAGAGAAAAGATCATGTTCACGGGAAGGACCACCTTGTGTGAGGACACGCAGATTCCAGGGTTGATGAGGGCAGGTGGGCTGAGGGGAGGAGTCCTGGCCCAGGAGGACACCAGTGGGAGCAGGGATGGGGATGGGGCTGGCTCTAGAGTCCACAAATAGCCATGTGGCCTTAACAGCCACTTCAGCTCTGAGCCTCAGTTTCTTCCTTTGTAATATGGACTTTCCTCTCTGCATTAGGCAAGAACCAAATGAAATGATCTTGGGACCCCAACGTAACCTCGGGGGCCACTCTGATGTTCCATTGTGCACTGATAATCAATCTCATGGTTACCGAGGGCATCCTCTCTGCTTTGGTTCTAGATGCATTGCTTTCCCAGCTTGTGATGGTTGCTGATGTCTGTAAAGTGCTCTATAGCATACAAAGTGCTGACACTCAGCCCAGGGACAGGAAGGCCTGTTATCCAGGTATATGTCCTCCTGGGCCTGCCCGGGTCTCATTTGCTCCTCATGGCCCTCAGAAGTGAGGGCCATCATCCCCCTTTACGAAGAAGGAAACTGAGGTTCCTTCTTTGTAAAGAAGAAGGAACCTGTGGTTTGCAGTGGCAGGGTGGGGCCTCTCCCCCTGGGTGGTCCAGAGCAGCTGCCCACTGGGGCCAGAGCTGCCTGGGCCTGGAGGAGTGGCAGGAGGTGGGGCAGGGCAACTGCATTTGAGGCTGCTGGGAGACTGTTGCCCTGGGAGCAGGAAAGGGGGCGGAGCATGGGCAGAGGGTTCTCAGGGGGAGTAGTGGGCAGGGATGGGATCAGAGGCCTGAGCCAGGGCCCTGAGCACCCTGTCTCCTGTGGCGCCAGCAGCAGCAGGCCCCACTGAGGACCAACACACATTTTCCATTATTTATGTTACTGTAGGACAGTCACAGTTTCCAACTCTCCAAGCTGGGGACTTTCACAGACTCCGTTTTGTCCGGAGCCTCCTCTGTGGCCTGCCTGGCAGGCAGCCACGTCTTCCAGGTCCCATACCCTCGGGGTGGCACCTTTAATTCCCAAATCGAGTCCCCAAAGGGTTCCTCCTGGCCCTTGACTCCAGCTAGTGGGAGTGAAGGTGAATGGCAGCAGAGGGGTTGGTCCAGGCCACTTCTAGAGGTGCCCCAGAGCTTCTCTTGGGTCTCTAAGATGGGGGTGGAAACCACAGACCCTGAGGGAGGGGTAAGGGAGAGGGCTGCAGCCTGGAGAAACCCTAATTACCCCCTCCACTACCTCTGGAGATTATGTGACTCACAGCTTTGGGGGGTGGGGGATGGTGAAAATGCTTGAGAGACAAGACAGACTCTCCCTCTTCCCTCTTCCCCCCTGCCCTCTCCCACTCCACCTCCATTAAGTGATGACTCTAATAGGCAGCAAAACTAGCCTCAAAGCCAAGGCCTAAAGCATCGCAGTAATTGGTCAGGAAACCTGTGCCTGAGGAAGAAACCCTGCCTGCCACAGGCCCAGCAAAGCCTTGGAGACTCTGAAGGGATGACCCAGGAATAGCTCAGAGGGTAGCTCAATGTCCCAGCCCCTGGGAAGCTGGTCACTGCCCTACCTGCCCCTGCTAACCACCCTTGGCTATCTGCCCTGTGCTCTCACTGGGCTGAGGCTCCCAGGTATAGCAGGAGTCACTGCCCCCATCTCTATCATGACAGCCCAGTGGCCCACTGGACAGCTGCCTACTGTCATCTCACTCTCTATGCATCCCTAGCTGAGCCAGTCCCTTCCCATGGCCCAGCCTCCATCCTCGCATCACTTCAAGCCCTGGATAACAGCTGGCCCATTTCTCTCTCCAGAACCCTGGATCCCACTGGTGCTGGCCTCTGGTATTTCACTTACCCATCTACTCCCCTCCATCTCAATGGCCAAGGCCTATGTGGTGGCTGCAACTCTCTGTCATCCTCTTCCAGACTGGCCTCCTTGTTACCCCTACTTAACTCCTTTCCAGGCTCTTCTATGCTTCCAGGACAGAGCAAGGGTTCAGGGCCTGGTAAGTGGTTACCCCACACAGTCCTTCCCTGCCTCTCTGAACTCAGTCTCCCCCATCCCACGTGCACTTACACCCTCTAGCCGCAGCCCACTCCTCCTCACCAACCCTGCACATGCCAAGCCCTGGCCCTTCACTCACTATGTTCCTGCATCTGGCATGTTCACTGATCTAGCCTAGGCACCCTTAGTCATCCTTCAAAGATCGCCTCTACCCCAACCCCCCTCACCACTGGGAAGCCCTCCCCTGGTGATCCCTTGGTGATCTTCCACACAGAAATGGGGACACTGAGACCCAGAGAGGGGAAGGGACATCAAGAGATGGCTGAGTTGGGCAGGGCAGTAGCCTCCTGGCTTCTGGATGGACACAACTTGAGCTGACTAAGTTCTGGGCGTAGAGGAGATGCCACCCACGAGGACCCCACCCCAGCTCCTTCATCACCTGAGCCTTTGCGGAAAGAAAAACCAAAAGAAAGCAGAGGGAACTTACAAATCAGCCTTGATGAAACCTTTCCCTTCAGTGTCGAACACCCTGAAGGCATGGAGAATGGTCTCCTCTGGATCCGTGCCTAGAAGCAGCACACAGGGGCAGGGAGAGCGCCAGGATGAAGAGAACCAGCAGGGGCTGGGCAGGGGCTGGGGGCGGAGGGTCCCATGGCCCTGACAGAAGGCAATGACTTGGGGAGCTTCCTCCCCAACTTCTACTCCACTGTCAAGGCCAAATCCACTTGAAGCAAGAGAAGGGAGGTTTCCGGGAAACAAGAAATCATAGTAATAGTCAAGGGTACTGTATGTAGTTATGCACAATGTGTACAGCTGTACAGCTGTACATGGAGACTCCGACTAAGCACTTATTAACTCTCCTGATGATTGGCCTGATTTTATGAAGAAACTGAGGCTCTGAGAGGTTAAGTGACTTGTCTGAGTTCTCAGGGCTGATGCTGCCACATGATTAGTGAGTTGGGGCTGGCAACTCTGGGGCTTTCTCGTTGTCCAAGGTGTGCATGAAAGGTAGAAGAGAAAGAGCACTGCACTGCGAGGCCAAAGGCTGGGCTTCGGGCAGTGGCATTGGAGGGGTCTGCAGGATTGTCCCAGCCAGAGGTGGGGCAGATGGGCCAACAGGCTGTGGGGTGGGGGCAGCGGAGGGGGGCAGTGGGGAGAAGTAATTCTGGTTTGATCACTTCTATAGCACAGGTTATGAAAAGATGTCGTTAGAAGAAACAGCTCTGTTTCCACAATGAAATTGAATCTCCAACCCCCTGGTTGTACAGATGGGGAAATCGAGAAAAAAAGGGTCTCATCCAAGGCCTCTCAGACTGTGTGAACAACAGCAGATGACCTGGTGACCCGTACATAGTACTCCTTCCCCTCTGTCACACTGCCCCCCACCACTCATTGTGGACCAGGAGTTGGCCCCTTCCTTCTTTAAGGCTCAGCTATGTCATCGGTGAAATGGAGACAAAGGTGCTGTTTGCTGCCCACCTCCCAGGATCAGTTAAGATAATATATTGTTAATGGTAAAGATCTGGACAAACATTATTCAAACACATCTGAGTCCTCTGTGCCAAGTTCCATCCTGCAGTTTCACCATTTTATCCCATGAAACTCTCAGAACACTGCACGTGGTAGTTATTGATGTTCCCAGTTTGTCAAAGAGAAAATTGAGGGCCTGAGAGGCTCTATTGTTTGCCTGAGGTCCCCACTAATAAGGGGAAGAAGGGGTTTGAAGCCAACTCTCTGGGGCTCCAGAGCACCTGCTTGTTCTGCCACTCTATGTCTTCTCCATGAGACTGGGTCAGAGTTAGTGGCATCTCCCTCATCAGACTGAGAATTCATGTAAGACAAGATGCTGTCTAGGTCATCTGGCCCTAGTGATGAAGCTGGCCCAGAGTGATCAAGCCTGGCACAGTGCTGGCTCCGCAGCCAATCTGCTCTGTGTATTGTGAACCTCATCAAATGGGTGCAGAGGGGCTGCAGCCATCCTTCCACTGTGGGGAATCTCATGATATGTGTCCTCGTCCCAATTAGAGAGATAAGACAGTGCTGCCCTAGGCCTGGCTCTTATGCCAACAGCTGGTTGAGCATGCCAGCTCAGCCAAGTTTGCGTGACATGTTCAGCTGGAGCCCCAGTCCCAGTGCCGCTGTAAAAAATGAGAAAAAGCTGCAGCCCTAGGCCCCCACCTGGCCCTGGGTCATAGCTCTTAGCTCAGCCACAGACCTACATGAGCTTCGGGTCTCCCTTGAAAGTCACTGGGTCACTGGTTGGAGTCACATGTGCCTTTCCCTGGGAGCATACTCCCACCCCAGGTCCCTGGGCTTCTGAGCTCTTCCCGTAAATAACCCCTAATGGCTGCCTGGAGGTAGGCCCAATGGCACTCCTGAGTTAGCCCACAGCCTGTGCCCTCTCCTGCCCTCAGTTTCCTAGTCTCTAAGACAGGAGGGCGGGGCTGTTCAGTCATAGGTCAATTGTTGGCCTCCTTCTAATCTGGGATCAGACAGGGCGTTGTGTGTGGGGATATTGTAATTGCTAGCAGGTCAAAACCCAAGAGAATATTTGATTTTTTACCAAATAAGATCTGTGTTGTTAGGTAGGATCGTCCCCATAGTGGATTGAATCATGGCTCCCAAAAGATATATCAATGTCCTCATCCCCAAAACAGGGAAATGTCACCTTACTTGGAAATAAAAAGGCCTTTGCAGATGTAAAGAAAGGATCTTGAGATGGGGAAATGATCCTGAATTTCCAGGTGGATCCTAAATCTTATGACAAGCATCCTTTCAAGAGTGAAGCAGAAGGAGACAGACAGAAGACGGTGGGGGTTGGGGGGGATGGGCAGTGGACCACAAAGGCAGAGATGAGAGCAATGCAGCCACCAGAAGCTGGAAGAGGCAAAGAATGGGTTGTCCTCTGCAGCAGCCTCTGAGGGATCAGGACCCGACAGATTTCTGACTCTGGGCTCCAGAGCTGAGAGAATGAATACATGGCCAATTTTTTGAGCCGTCAAGTTTGTGGACATTTGTTACAGTAGCCTTGGGAAACTAACACAATGCCATTTTACAGACAAAAAACTGAGATTCAAAGAGCAGACAAATCTTGCCTAAGACCACCCTGGGGGTCAGTGGGAGGCTAGGTGTTGAACCCAGGTCTAGCTAATGCAGGGAGAGCATCAGGCAGGGGAACCCTGAGAATGGGGGGCTACAAGGCCCACTTCCCATGTCAGCCGCATCTCAAGCTGAGCCTTCCCTCTGACCATGGAACCCTTGAGCCCAAGGGATGTCACTAAGGGACAGGGGGCAGCTCCCCACAGCCCAGAGAGAAAAGGACGAAAATGCTCTGGCCCGAGCCCCACCCCGAGCCCCATCCCAAGCCCCAGGCCTGATGC
>NW_011888974.1:2794407-2814643 GCF_000151845.1 Pteropus vampyrus | reverse complement strand
GTTCAGCCTTAGTCAGCACTGGGCTGCCCCGTCCTCACTGCCACCACCTCAGCTTCCCTGGAAAGGAGAGCAAGTTGTCTGTCATCCTCATTTTACAGCTGAGGAAACTGAGGCCCAAAGAAACTGAAGCTGAGGTACATAGAGGCAAGAAGACCTGGGTCTCAGGCTCATGTGCCCCAGGAGGGGCAACAGTCTGCCTGGCAGTGGGGACTCTGGGATTCCTTATGGTCCCAGGAGACAACCAGATCTCTAGAAGTTCAAAGCTCAGTTCAGACATGACTTAGTTTACCCCATTCCTCCAACCTCAGCCCTTACCATCACCCAGTCCCTCTTCAGGCTCACTCCTTGGGCCTTAGAGAGTACAAAAGGCTTCCCTGGCAGCCAAAGCCCAGCATCCCTGAGAGCGGCACACATCTCCAGCTTCCTCCACACCTGCAGCATCTCTCGACCCCTCACCCTACCCTGGCCTCCCACCCCAGACCTTTGCACAGGCCATTTCTGCACCTGAAATGCCCTCCCCACTTCCCTGGGGAAGTCTCTTCTCATACCTAGAAACACTTTCAGACCTTCCAGGCAGTGGCTGCCCACTCCCTGCACCCTCAAATAGCACATGAGCCCCTCACACCCGCTGTGCCTACTGCCCTGGCTGCCCCCAGTCGCTCTCTCTTTCTGGATGGTCTGGGCTCGGCTCCACCCCAGGTCCCAAGACTCTCTGGCTGCTGATTACCCACCCAGGGCAGCAAAAGTGTCCCTCAGATCCTCCTTGTCGATGAAGCCATCCCGGTTCTGGTCCATGATGGTGAAGGCCTGGCAGAGACACAGGCACTGAGCAGGCATCTACCTATCCGCCAAAGCCCAGCTTCCCTCCCCAGAAACAACCCCCCTACCCAAGGGATTGTCCTCCTGCAAACTGCTGCCAGGCTGCCTCAATGCAAGCCCCTCTGGTCATCTGGTTACATAGCTCAGCATGACACCAGCATGAGAGTGATGGCCAACTTGCACTAAGCTCCAACTGTGCACCAGCATGCTGGCAGGGCTCCGTGTCCACCCTTCATTTCATGCTCACAGCAACCCCCTTTTACAGAGAGGAAAACTGAGGCTCAGAGAGAGAAAGAACTTGCCCAAGGTCACTCAGCAAGCAAAGGCTCAGGTAGAGAGGGGTTGGGACTGCTCAAGCACAGCAGTCACATCTGCAGATTTTGAAGCACAGCATGGTGGTCACTAAGAATTGTGGCATCATTGCCCCCCAGGGACTAAAGGTTGACACCACACCTTCCCATGCACATTACATGAATCTTTCCAATGCCCCCAGGGGGCACTGACCAACCTCTTTAAACTCCTGGATCTGAGACTGATCAAACATGGAAAAGACGTTGGAGATGGCTCCACCTTCTGTTCTTTTCCGGGCTCTTCTTGGTGCCTGTGAGGTACCAGGTGAGGCCTTGCAGAAGTCCCTTTCTTGGGAGGTCAGCTATTTACCATGCTCCCAACCCTCATGCCTCATCTCCCACAGTGTCACCATCCTGAATGACATGCCCACCACACTCCAGCCCACAGCAGACAGACAGACAGAGCTCCTAATGAAGCCTTGCAGATAAGCAGGGTGGTTTCCCAGCCCATGGCAAGAAGCCTGCAGAGCGCCCACCCCACGGGGCCAGACAGCTGCTTCCTGACCTGGGCCCCCGCGCTCCGGAAGGCAGGTTGTCTACGCCCAGGCTGTGAAGCAGAGAGGGGCATCTTTTCTAGCATCAGACTCCAAATGAGACCCACCTCCGCTCCTGCCATCTTCCCCAGTGTTCTTAGGATAATACCTGATCTCAACCCTGCAAGGTCTATCCTTTTTCCTTCTCCCAGAGCTTCTACCTCCACCCACCTCGGTCCCCCACTCTGCCCTAAACATGCTTTGAGCTTCCTTTTCTCCCAACATTTGCTCCTGCCATTTCCACCATCTAGAATGCCTTCCCTGCCTTCCATCTGGTAGAATCCTCATCCCCTAGGCTCAACTACTCTGCCACCTCTTCTGAAAAGACTTCCTTGACCCCAGGCCGATTTAGAGCTCCCTGATTCTTCCCTGCCCACCAGTCCAGGGCAGCCACACCCTGTAGCACGCATCCCACACTGTCCTGACATATCTCTGCGTCTGTCCACGTCTGAGGTCCCTACCCCACCCAGGGCCTGGCTCAGAGTGAAGATCAGTTTGGAAATAGCTGCCCAAAGCTCAAGATGAATCCCCAAACAGGTGGAGCAGGTGACCACCATCCACATGGAATAATTCCAGGGTCTCTGGTCAGGCTTCCTGCTCCCATATGTTTCTTTCGGGATGTCATGGTAACTGGGAGGCCACTACTGGGCATTCGCTGAAACCTCTCAGGGGATCTTTTCCTCAGCAGCCATCACTAGGCCCCCATATGCAAGGAGTCCCTGAACTGGCTCAGAGAGGTAGAACAGACCCAGGCTTCCTGCTCCTATCTTCTCTCAGCTTCTGCCTCCACCTCAGCCTACATCACCCTCCTTCCAAACCCTGTCTACCCATTCCCAGAACATGGGCTTCCTGTGCACCCCCCACCCAGTGCCTGTGTGGTCTCCCCTCCCCCCAGCTCACTCTTGTCCCACCACCCAACTTCCCCCACCCCTGCACTCGCCCCATTTCCCTCTGGCGCCTGGGCTCACTTCAGGAACAGCAGCACCCGGCTGACTTATAATTAGCTTTTACTGGGTGCTTTGTCTCCACTAATCCTTTGAAAGGGGGCTGGCAGGGCAGCCAGGACATTATGATGCAGTAAAACCTCTGTAATATTTATAAATCCCTTTAGACATCATAAAGCAAAGAACCTCCCTGCAGAGTTTATCTCACATAATTACATATACATTTCTCTCTGATTAATAAACATGATCACTTCCATCTGTGGGGTATTCTGCCTTTTCTTTCCTCAGACCTGCCCTCGCCCTTGCCCTTGCCCTTGGCGTCACCCATTCCTGCCTCACGCTAGTCTTCCACAACCATCTTGTGAAACATCGCCTTACGGTGTACTGTCTGCCAGGCCCTGTTCTGGAACCTCAAAAGGGAGGACTGCACAGGGGGAAACTGAGGCCTAGGGCCCTGACCAGCTATCTGATCTCCTAGCCAGGACCCTTTGCAACCCAATCATCTTGGAAATTCCCTTTTCTAATGTCCCTCTAAAAAAGAGTCCCGGAAACGATCGCCTCAGGGCAGAAGGAGGTTGCCCAGACCTGAGTTCTAATCCTGACTTTGCTGCTCACAGCCCCTGTGATGTTAAGAAAATCAGTTGCAGGTTGCGAGCCTCAGTTTCCCCCTTTTGTACCTATCTCAAGGCATCAGGACACTTATTAAGTACTTGCTGACCCCCAGCCAGGCTCTGTGCCCAGACTTGGGGTCCCAGAGCTGAATTAGGCCCTCCTTGTCCCCAAGGAGCTCACATGGAAGAAAGGACAGGTGCTGAGAACACAGAGAAGGCCCTCTAGCACTGGGGCACTCAAGGCACACCTCCCAGGGGATGTTGTTTCTGAGCTAGAGTTTGACAGCCGAGTCAGAGTTCTCAGGCCAAGAGGGACTGATGAGGATGTGAGACTGGCCTGAAAGAATAGTGTCCTTGAGAGCCCACAGGGCCTGGAGGACAGGGGCAAGGGGAAGGCAGCAGGACAGGCTCCACACAGCCTGAAGCAAGGGCCCCATGCCAGGCTCCTTAGGACCCAGGCTGTCCTGGAATCCCAACCCGGCCTTCACAGGAGCCATGTCCTCTTATCATGAGCAGAACTCCACTCTGCCATGAAAAGTCCAAGCCTGGCCCACTCTGGTTCCCTCCATCCTCCTCTTCCTCATCACCCCCTTCTCCTCAGCAGCCCTACCCAGTGCAAGAAAATCAACCCAAATCAGGACCCACATGGATGGACCAGCCACCCTTTAAGGGCCACCCAGGATGAGTCAGGTACAGGCATGACACCAAGGGTGAAAAAAAGGTCAGGACCAGGGATATCAGGTCAAGGGTGAGGATGTCAGCAAGGGGAGCAAGGTCAAGGTCAAGGTGAGTTCAAGCAATGCAGTGAAGGTCGGAATTACAAATGAAGTCAAGGTCACAGGATGGGGTCAGGGTCAGGAGGCAGGGTAGCCCCAGCCTACCATGGTGTGGAGTGCTTCCTTGTGCTGTAGCAGGCCTGGGGCAGCTAAGAGATGGGTCTTTAAATAGTGTTCCAAGTCTGGACAACAGTTTGGAAGGTGACAAAGGACAGGATGGGGATCTCCCTGCCAGACACCTGTCTGGGCCATTCGGAGCGGGTGGGGTTGTGGGATCCAGAGACAATCCAAGCCACGAAGATCTCCACCAGCTCTGGGGCAGCTGACTCTCTGTAGCCAAAGGACCAAGGCCCAGGAAGGGGTTCTTGGCAAAGGACACACAGTAAGGGTAGGCCTGGAACCAGCTGAGAAGACTTGGCCTTGGGCCATGCAAGGTCAGCAGAGCTCCCAAGGCAGGGCCACCCATACTAGCTGGGGAAATTCAGGGCTACAATGTGGTCTGATCCCTCAAGCTGTGTGACTTTAAGTGGGACACCATCTTCCAGAAGGCTCAGTCCTCTCATATAAAAGTACAGAGCACACGACACTCCCTAGTCAGCTCATGGAGAGGGTTTCTGCATCAGCCTGGCCCACAAAGGGCTACTGCCCTGTGGTGTGAGTGCCACCATTACCTACCCCAGCCCAGCCTACTCAGGGCATTGGAAATAATCAGGGACTTAAAAAGCAGAGACAACAACAACGATGACAACAACAAAAACCAATGGAGGTGACTCTGATGAAGGAGAATTGAAAAATCAGATCTTCGTTCTACTCTGGCCACAACACGTGTCCGGACATGGCCCAGCACAAAAATTCTCTAGCACCTGTGCCAAGCTGAGTCTGCACCTGCCCCTCGTAGGCCTCCCATGTGTCCAGTGCAGCACGGCTGCCCCATCTGTCCAGCCAAGTCGGCCCCCGTGTGGGGCCCAACACATCTGATCAGCTGCCAGGGCCGGCAGCGCTGGGCTCAGGCAGTGAGCCCACCAGTCCCTAGGCACAGGACAGCTTAACTGTCCCCGGAGCTGGCCTTAGGCCTCCAAACCCTGATATGATTGATCCTCTGCCTTGTGGGAGGGAATGTGATAATGATGAGAAGCAGCGTAGGTAATATTTATAAAACACAGAAGGTCAGACTATGTTCTAAAACATGTGTCTTCACAGTCAATCCTTACGCCATTTTCCAGGTGAAGAACCTAAGGCACACATGGGTCCCCAAGGCTGAGAAGTGGTGGTGCCAGGATGAGAATTCTCTTTCTAGTGGTTCTGCCCATCCCAGTGCTCCCCTCCCTGGGCCTCCCTGGACTGGCTGACTGTGGCCAGCCTCTCTGACCTCCCTGAGACCGATGATGGAACTCTTCACTCTGAGCTGGAGCCAGACCACCATGCTGTACCCTGGCAGAGACCAACCACAGGCTCCACCCAGGCCCTGGATAGGGTGAAGGGAAACTGACTCCGGGGGTCAGGGGCCTGGATTTCAGTCCCAGCCCCACCTCGACTTGCTTCAGGAATCAGGCTGTGTGAACGAGGCAGGTGCCCGTCCCTTCTGGGCCTATTTGGAAGAGCAGGTGGCCACGTTCTGCACCAGCCCTGGAGAGAAGCCTTTCCCTGCCCGATCCATGAACTTGGCTGGGAGGGGCCTCTTGGCTCTGAGCTTGCTGAGCAAAAGAGGTGATACCATCCGGTCCTGCTTCCTGCTGGCCAAAGGCCTCTTCATGCAAGGGCTGGATGCCCCTAAGCTCCTGCTTCCAGGATCACTGCCCAGGACCACAGAGGGGCTCCTGAGGGCCAAGGGTGGCCCAGAGCTGGCCAGCCTGTGGGAAGGGGGAGGAAGGGAAATGCAGAGGGAATCACGGTGAGATGGGGTGAGTCACAACAGAGTTCACAAGTGCTTGGCAAATTAGTCCTGACAGTTTCCTGCCCTGGCCTCCTTCTCCTTCATATTATGAAAGCAGGAAGGCAGGAAGAGCTGTTCAGAAATCTGGTGGAGCCCGTGGAACTCCTCGTGGAGAGAGAGAGGGTTGGGAAACACTCGTCCCTGAGGTGCAGAGGTTGGGAGTCTGGGGAGCATGCAACAACCATAATAAGGGGAAGCTCTGAGCTCTGCCCTCACTGTGGGACCCTTGCTCAGCAACACACAGATCCTGAGTTTCTGCATCTGAGAAATGGTGCCAGCGACCCAGCAACCCTGGCCCAGTGCTGTGGGAAAGAGGTGGGCACTGAAGTCATTGCCAGGGTTTGGATGGCAGACCCCCCACATGGATGGAATCCTTGATGAAACCTCACTGCCAAAGTCCCACTCAGCTGGGCGGGTCTGTGGTGAATCTGTTGCCATTGCTGGATCATATTATTTGGCTCAGCTGACTACTTCACCAAACTGACTGCTGTGACAGCCAGTTCTTGGGTCAGAGAGACCCCTGAGGGGTCTGTGCACCCAGCCAGGGGCCTCTAAGAGCAAGTGGCTCCAGAACTGAAATTCTGGGTTGGCTTCAGCAAGTCAGAGGAGTACGTAGCCCCTTATGAAGAACATCTCACTTTCTTGAGGGCAACCTGAGGTCCCTGGGGCGACCAAGCCCAGAAGGAAACTCGAAAGAGACCAATTGCCTTAGGATTCAGCCGCACCCCATGCCGGGTGACCGCTGTCACCCAGAACACTTGAGAACAAGCTGGGGCAGTTTACTTACCCTGTCACCCCTCACTCCTAACCTCTTGTCACTAACTTCTCATGGTCAGCAGGCTGTCTCCTGCCCTCCCAGGCCCACAGCCCTTGGTCCCTTTCCTGGCCAGCCACCACCTTGACTTCCATTGTTTACAAATACTTTCTTCAGTCTCCTTCCTCAAAGCCTTTGCTCACATCACATGCTCCCTTCCCTCCCCTCTTCTACTGGAATCACTGTCTCTCTCTCATCTCCACTCTGCAGAGCCAAGACCACCTGCTTTTCCCTTGGCCTTGGGCCTTACCACCATAGCCCCACCTAGAGCCCTCCAACTACCTGACCTCTAGGAGCACAGGGAAGAATCCATCGGCCCTCTGAATCCAACCCTGCTAGATCTGAGTGTCCTTTGCCATCTCCCCATCAAGTGGTCCTTGCTTGCATATCATCTTTAATGGGGAGCTCACCACTTTTCAAACAAAAGCAAATCGGATAGGCAACTGAGTTGCCAATTAGGTATTCTGGGGGACTAAGAACTCATCCTTGACAATCTGTGGGGTTGAACCATTTTAGTAACCCAGTCAGACAATGTATGCTTTCATTCATTCATTCATCAAATATTTATTGAGTACTTATCGAGTGCTGGGCACTGCAGATACAGTGGTGAACAAAAGACTGAGAGGACCCAGATGGAAAGTACTATTACTCGCCCAGAGGGGACATTATGGGCTGGGGTCCAGCAAACCAAGCCTTGAAGGATGAACAGGACACAACAGGAATTGTCGTTGCTCTGGGAAAGGAGCAGGTGAATGTGTAAAATGTTCCAGGGCGCCCACATTGCTGCTCGGAGATGCAGGTGCATAATGCGAGGGACCAGCGTCAGGCAGAAGAAGGGCACAGAGGCAAAAGGGCTGCTCCAAAGTGGCATCTAAACCACTGAGAGGTGACTTCAAAGGTCCACACAGGACCCAGCAACGGGTTCCCAGATCTGGCTTGGAGGCGTCTCTTCTCCTGGTTTAGGGTGACTCGGCTGGCTGGGCAGATGAACTCTGCCCTTTCTCTTCCTCCAGCCTTTAAAACCGCAGCTATTTTTACAGCAGGATGCTGTGGCCACAGGCCCCTTGAACAGGGGGCCTCTCTCGTGCTTCTGCAGAACAAACGCATTCGCCAGCCCTCTCAGCCACAGCTATAAAACAGGCAGGATGCATTCCGGGCGACATTATTAGCTTTAAAGGCTTCCTTGTCTTTTCTAAGTGGCTCCAAATTAGAGGAAGGCTCCAGACAGGGGCAGGCCTGAGGAGGAGGGGACACCAGGGAGTTTGGGAAAAGAAAGACCTCCCCCTAATTGTCCTCAAAATCTCAGTCATCCCATCTGGTAATTAGAGAGTTGATGGATGGGTAAGGCAATTTCCTTTGGGGTAAGAGGGAAAAAAATGCTAATTGGCTCTAAGTCCGGGTTCCGCCTGAAATATTAATTGCAGGGGTGTAGGCTGCTCTGACCTGACCCAGACTCATGTACTGGTCACTTGGGGGTGGGGTTTTGCCTCAACCACCGGCAGGGAGGCTACTGTGCCAGCAGCACATGTTGAATGTCTCTTGACTCAATGCCAGATTCGTTTGTCTGGATTCTGGGTGAGGAAGGTGGGCCTCAGGGAGTATGCAACTCCCTGGTAGTAGGGCCCTGTCTCCCAAGGCTTATTTGGGTAGTCTTCCAGGGGGAGGGGACCTGCTCCTTCACCCAATCTCTGATTGCATTACTGAGGAAGTAACAGAAAGACAGGAGATGGTGAGAAGCAGGTATAAGAACCCAGACCTCCTGAGCCCTGGCTTGACTCCCCACTCCTGATCCCTGAGGAAGATCCTTCCCACATGCTCAAATTGCCTTCCTCAGATATGAGTGGCTACAGTGGTGGACAAGGTGGTCTGGTGACCAGGCCACAGCCAAGAGGACCCAGACGTCCAAGGGTCCAGAGCTCTCTGTGCAGTATCACTTCCCAGAGAGCTTTGGTGACTTGTCCCTGAGCCACAGGGGCCACAAGGCAGGTCGGACCTAGCACTAGCTTGAGCTGAGGAGTTGCAGGGACTCAGAGCAGTACAGGAGCAACCTAGGGATTGTAGTTCACAGTCAGCTCAACTCAGACGTGTGATTGTAAGAGTGAATGAATTCTTGGGTTGCATTAATAGAGGTCTAGATCCTCAATCCAGGGAGGTAACAATACTACCTTCCACTGACTTACGCAAGCAACAGAAACTTTATGCTTCATCCTAGTACTGTGCTTCAGAGGGAGGACTTTTTGGAGGATAGTAGTATTTAGTCACATGAATTACGCCTGAGAGGCTGAGAGGCTCAGCGAGGGGAGCATAATCGAGGCAGTTGTGTTAGTTTATCGGCCAGGCAGGGACTGTTTACCCACCCAAATGAGACCAGCACTCAGCTCTACAGCTGCCATCTTCCATCTCCCCAGTGTTCACAGCCAGGCTCATAGTCCTCTCCAAGCTCAGCCCCTTGGGAAGAACTTTCCTTCCATTACTCCACTTAAATACAACTGTTTGGGTTATTAGCTATTGCTGCATAATGAATCACAAAATACAGTGGTGCTTTCACGGATTCTGTGGGTCAGAAAAATTCCGAAGAGGCACAGCGAGGACAGCTTGTCTCTACTTCATAACATCTGAGACTTCAGCTGAGAAGATTCTAAGGCTGGAGTGGCTGGACGGTTAGTGCTGGAATCATCTGAAGACTTGACCATTCCTGCATTAGGTGTCTGGGCTGGGAAGACTCCAAGTTAAGAACTTACCAAAGCACTTATTGTGGCGTCTCCATAGGACTTGGACTTCCTCACAGCACGGTGGCCCCATAGTAATCAGATTTCTAACATGCTTGTTCAGGGTCTCGGCACCAATTTCCCAGCAAATAAGGTGAAAGTTCCTTGGCTTCTTGTGACTTAAGCTCAGAAGTCACATGGTGTTACTCCTACTCTACTCTTTTTGATCAAAGTAGTCACTAGAGCCTGCCCAACCCAGGTGGAAGGAGAGGTGATATAGAGCCCCTCCCCCCCATCTCAAAGAATTTGCAGACACACAACTGCCACTCCCACCCAGCCTGGCTCAGGACACTCAAAAAGTGGTCTATGGTCACAGACCTGGTAGATAGGGGAAGCAGAATTGGAACCTAGGCCTGAGGACCTCTGTCCTACAGCTGAATATGTGGCAGGTGGTTACTCTCTCCACAGCCAAGAAGTCCTGAGTTAGAAAGGGTCCAGGGCAAGGACAGAGGTCGGGCCCCCTTTTCCTGCTGAGAACAACCTCAAGGGTAGATGCAACCTCATCCTATGCCAGCCCTTCCACTTGGCCTGGGCCCGGACATCGCCCTGTGTATCTCAGTGTCCGCATCTGCCCTCCCCATGCTGCCTCTTCCTACCTCACTCTCTGCGGCAGCTGTGGAAATTAAGGCTCAGAATGGTTCAGGGGTGTTAGGCCAGCAGTTTTACCACCTTCCAGCTGGCTCCAGCCCCTTGCTCCTTCTGTTGTATCAGATCCCTGTTTTCCACAAGTGGGACGATGGGAGTCGGGCTCGGGTACATGCATCCCCCCAAACCTCACTGGGCATTTCTGTGCGGGCTCAGAGCAGAAGAGAACTCTGGGGTAGGAAGAGTCTAGGAGGTCAGCCTGGAGGAGGGGAGAAGGGACAAGCAGAGCTATAAAAGATGGTGGGGCCAGGCCCCCTGGTTTACAAAGTGCATCCTTTTCCTTTCCCCAAGACAGGCAGACCTTATCTCATTGGACAGCTGAGGAAACTGAGGCCTGGAGTGAGGAAGGGCTGGTTTAAGGTGCCACTGGAAGACTTATAACCCATCCTCAAAAGGATACCTGAGAGCTGAGCGGAGGGCAGGGGGCGGGGGGGGGGGCAGGGGGAGAGGTCCAGATGGGCCGTCCCCTGAGAGTTGGGACTTCCTGCACCAGACGGTGGGTTAAGTGGTGCTTAGACTTGGGGCCCTCCCAGGGACCCGTGCTAATGTGTGCTTTCGGCTGCTTGAAGCTTCCTCACACCCTCTCCTGTGAGCCAGGCCAGCAGCAACAAAAGAAACTATAATTATGTCAAGCCACACCCTGTTGCCCTCGCCTAGCAATTAGCCAGGTTGCCCAGCATCCAGCAGCTTCCACTCCAGTTTGGCTCGGAGTGGGGTCAATCAGAAGCTGGGATGGGTGGTGAATCACTTTTTAAACTCCCCTCATGCTCCACCCCCTCCCAGAAATGAGCCTGCAGACAGGGTTCCCTTTCCTAGCTGGTCACCCATGGCCCCAGCAGGATCTCAACCACCTTCCAAGGGAGATCACTGAGCCAGGAACCCCAGCTACCCACCAGGCCAGGTGCCCTTGGGAAGGGGAGCAATGGAGAGCAGAACTCTCCCTGGGTGGCATCCCTCCCAGTGCCCAGATTTGTGGGTTGATCTGTAGGGGAACAGGCAATACACCCACAGTCTGCTCCCCAGGAGACTCTTGGAGCTATGGAAAGACTAGAGCATGAACTTGGAATCAGATAGATTTGGATTCGAGTCCTGCTGGGCCTGACTACTCTGTGACCTCACATATATCACTTAATTTTCCTCAAGGTCTCCATTTCTTCACCTGTAACATGGATTTGGTCGTATTCCCTTCATAGTTTATGAGGATTAGGGTGTTGTGATTGGTGCTTGTAAACTGTGGCTATAAACTCTGTCTGATTATTGGCAGAGGATATGGCTGTCATGACAAGGTCTCCCTCAGTTTCAAGACTGTATGGCCTAATCCTCCTTGGGTCCAGCAATATGTGCCAGCCGTTATGTCACTGTACTTCCAGAAGGTGAATTCCCAGGGAACGCTTCACCCCAGAATGGGCCTGTACCTGAGCCTCAAGCACTGCACCTAATAATCATCATCAGACACTCTACCATCAATGTTTGTGGATTGTTTTCAGTTGGTTCCTTCCACAAAGGCTGGCTCGCCCACTCAAGCCTGGTCCTGCACCTGCCTCTGTTCAAGAATCAGATTAGCTTTGGATTTGTCCAGTTGTGTGAAAACTCTTCATTGGTACCTCTGGTAAGACCAAGGAAGTGGCAACAACTTAGACTGAATGGAGCACAGGTATACCAGGGAGGTTGGTGGGTTGGGAAATGGGATCAGGGTGTGTGTGCGTGTGCAATTTTCTAGAACAGGAGTCCCCAACCGGTACTGGTCTGTGGCCTGTTAGGAATGGGGCCTCACAGCAAGAGGCGAGCGTCAGGAAAGCAAGCATAGCTTCATCTGTATTTGCAGCACTCCCCAGCACCAGCATCACGGCCTCAGATTATCAGGCATTAGATTCTCATTGGTGCCAAAAAGGTTGGGGACCACTGCTCTAGAGCCTGGCCTACGGTGGAAATGATTACCTCTGTAGTTGAGCAGTGTACAACCTGAATGGTTATACATGGCAGCCCTCCAAGACACAGATTCTCAACTCCTTCCCTCAACCAACTATGATACATGTCCTGGAGGCACAGGACCAGCCACCCAGCTGACCTCTCCTGTGGGACTGTAATCCCAGAAGGACAACGTTCTCTGTGAAGTAGGGAAAGGATTCCTCTTTGTTCCCCCTCTCTCTTCTGAGTGGGTACTATCCTAGAGTTCTGAGTACAGTTCTGGGCCCACTTTGGGAGAAAAACAGGAACACTGAAGGAGATATTTCAGGAACTTGGAAGATGGTGAAGACCAAGAACATTGTCCTGTTGCAGGAAACAACACCCGACCGAGGAATATGGATGCTCAGACAACTTTGTTAGAGGAAGGAGAATTTATTAGGCCAAAGCTTAACAACCCTAAAGCACGATCTCCCCTTGGTTAGATTTCTTACAGCTTATATACACTAGCAGTGACCATGCAGGGGCCGCGTGATTCCTTTGTCTGAGATTTCACGTGTGCTTCATGACTCAAGATGGGAGAGGGAGCTTCAAGTGGGTGGCTGCAAGGGGGGAGGAATTTCCAGACTACTGGTCTTATCTATTTACAGGTCATTTTGCCTTGTAGAACCCGCGACCTTGGCGTTATCAACACTGTTATAGGATTCTCAAATGGAGAGACGGAACACCGAGGCTATAAGCAGAAAGTAGCACTTTTTGATGCCAGCACCGGCTCAGCGGATTCCTATCCAAGGGCTGAGCCCCGACTGTAACGTAGCAAGCAGTTTTACACGGTCTTGTTATTCCTACACAGCTACTGAGATAAGGAAGGGCATTAGTTGGATAGCAAGCTCTGAATCAACAGATGTGAGCTGGAGAGTCCTTGAGGTGGGGGAGGTAGCTGTGGGAAACATGTTAGCTGGAGAGCACTGGGCAGAATGGGGGGGAGAGAGCTGTTTTAACCAGCTGAGTCAGTCATTTCTTCAGGCCCTTTCCTTTGTTTTTTCAGATGCCTTCTCTCCTCCCCTCGACCAGGTCTAGTGGGTCTTTAGTCAGAACTTCTTGAACCTCAAGTTTACAGAATTAGATTAATCATGAACTTTAGTTAACAGGACTCTCTATCATTCCTTTTCTCCATTTAATTGATTGGTTGGCTGATATAATGAATACCAATGAACCCCCACCATCCAACCCAATAACTAGAACACCAATAACTTACATTCTATCCATCTGTCTTCTTCCAAGCGAAGTAACAACCACTCTGAATTCTGTGTATCAAGAGTATCAAAATACTCTTGATATTTTTATTTCGTTACATATTCATGTATTCTTAAATAATGTATTGTTTAACTTGGCTTATTTTTAAACTTTAATATAAAAAGGCAGCAAAAGTCCTCTGGGACTGCATTTTTCACTCAACATTGTATTACTAAGTATGGGAAATCAATGACTGGCTCTGATCTTTCACATCTCCCAGATCAGCACCCTCACCATGGCCTTATCATGGATTGACTATTTGCCTGTCCCAAGACTGAGCTTAACTATGTAGTGTTGTAAAGCCTAAAAATTCAAGTACTGACTTGACATCTTTGAGCAGAGCAGCTCGGGCCATTCCACAGACCCTCAGTTGAGGCAAAGCCACCATCCAAGCTCAGTCTAGATCAGCCAGGATCAACCAAGCTTTAGTCAGGCTAAAGATCCATGAGAATGAATGATTGTTGCTTTCAACATTGGAGACTTGGAGATTTTTTAGGCAGCATTATCGTGGCAATAGCTAATCATTACAGCAAAATTCATTTATCTTGTTATATGAATCTCTAAGAGATTTATTCTAAATCATGTGACTATGGCACCATTAATGTGTCCGATTTTCTATTGATGGGCGCCTTTTTGCAGTCATGAACAGTGCTGCCTTGGACATTCTTGTAAGTGTCTCCTGATACACATGGCAAAAGTTTCTCTTGGGAATATAGCTAAAAGTAGAAATGCACATATTCAAGTTTACAAGATAGTGTCAAAACATTTTTCAAAGTAGTTGTGTCAATTTTCACTCTCATCAGCTACATACAAGATCCTGTTGAACACATCCTCTCCAATACCTGCCGTCAGACTTGTAAATTCTTGCCAAATCAAAGTTTCTAATCTGATATCTTACAGTGTATGGATGGAATTGTATCCCTTCCCCACCCAAAAGTATGTTGGAGCCCTAACCCCCAAAACCTCAGATTGTGACCTGATGTGGAGATTGGGTCCTTATAGAGTAAAATCAAATTAAAAAGAGGTCATTAGGGTGGGTTCTAGTCTATTAAGACTGATATCCTTATAAAATGGGGAAATTTGGCACAGAGAAATGCATAAAGGGAAGACAAAGAGAAGAAACAACGAGAATGCTATCTATAACCCAAGGGATGCCTGAGGCTACCAGGAACCAGGAGGGAGGCCTGGAATAGATTCTCCTTCACAACCCTCAGAAGGAACCAGTCCTGACCACAACTTGATCTTGGACTTTCACCCTCCAGAACTGAAAAGTGAGACAAAATATCCCTGTTGTTGAAGCTCCCCAGTTTATATGCTTTGTTATAGCAGCCCCTGGATGCTAATACATGCAGAGTGATCTTGAATGATTACTCAGTGAGGCCGAACATGTCCTCTTATGTTTATCGGTCTTACTTTTTCTTCTTGTAGGAGATGTCTGTTCTGGTCTTTTGACTATTTTTCTTTTGGATTTTTTTCTTATTGACTTTCAGGAATTCCTTATTTATTCTTAATACCAAGCCTTTGTTGGCATTTTCTCCCAGTTTGTAGCTTATGTTTTTACTTTCTTTAGTCTGCTTTTGATGAGTAGTTCTTCATTTTAATATAGCCAAATTTCTCCATCTTTTCTTTGAGGTTTGGTATTTCTTGTACCTTCTTTATTAATAGCAAATGTCAGAGAGAAGAAATTTTCCTCTACCCTTTGTCGAAGTAAGAAACATCCAAACCTGTAGAGAATTTTTATAAGAGTTTATTCGAGTCAAACTGACAACATATGCCGGGGAGCAAGATCTCAAATGCTCCAGAGAATATCAATTTTGCAGTTTCTTTTATGCATTTGAGATTAAGGAGGAAACCAAGGAAGATTATGATGAAATAGGAGAAAGCAAGGCAGGAATTGGATTATAAAACAGTTAACAAGTTTATGTGCTTTCTTGAGAGTGGTCACGCTTTAGAAGACAGGGTCTGAAAGGGTGGTCTCATATTAGAAGGAGGGGTCCAGGGGTCTAGGCAAAGGTGTGTTAACAGAAACAATGGGCGGGGCTTGCTTAAAGCAAAGATAATCCTAAAGAAGTTACTGCCTGGGGTGTGACTATTCACCTGACCTGCCCAGTTAGGAATTTATGATCAGATCACCCTGTGAAGTCACTTTCCATAGAACTCCTTTTTCTTCCACACCTTCTAGGTTTTTCTGGCTGGTCTAAGAATTAAATTGACATGTCACAAGTTAACAGGAGAAGATCAATTTGATTTCATATGTTCAGGCATTCCACCAGAAAATGAAGGGCCAAGGACAAATTGGGCAGTTAAAGCTTATATGTCATCTCGAACTAAGAAGTGGGTAGTGGTTTGGGACTTCGAAGAAGAGGAAGGCAATTTACATGAAGATTGAAAAGCAAATGTATGGTAAACAAATATTTGCTGGGCCATGCAGAGAGATGGGGCACAGAACTGGACTCTGATCTCTAGGCTCCATCCAGTTTCCCCCATCACACCTAGTTCTTATTCTTCATAGGTGTCTCTGGTGATGGCTTAATTCCAGGAACAAGACCTTTATCTAAATTTTTGGGGGTAGTTAAGAGAGAGATAACAAGAAAAACTTTCTGAGTCTTCTGTTTCTTAAAATCAGCTTACATTGGTCCTCATGCCAAAGAGATACATTTTGGGATGGCAAGTTTTGCTCCTCTGCACAAACCACAATGACAACAACTGGGCACTAAATGTTCCACAACAGGGATGAGTTAAATTATGTCAAATTCGCACAATGAAATACTATATTGCAGTTAAAAATTATATTTCAGGTGAATATTATGATATAAAAAGATATTCACATAATAAGTAAAAACGGCAAGTGACAAAATATTACTCATGACTTTATTTTTGTATGTGTCAGATGAATGGAAGCCTCCTCCACCTTTCATTAGGCCCAGACTTGGAATAAAAGTTAAATAATTCGAGCTGGGTCCATCCTTGCAGGGAAGAGAGCCCTTTACTGCTAAAGTGGGCTCTATTGTGATCAAGCCAGGCTCCCATCAGCAGAACCAATGTTCTGAAGGGGGCAAAGCCAAGGCTGCACTGCCAAGGGAAGTACATCCACCTCAGTTTGAAACTGGCCTGTGTTCTTCTGAGAAAGAAATCGTGAAAACAGTGCTCACTTTGGCGAGATGTGTGTAGCTCTTGAATTTATAAGGGCGGTCCCACAGCTGTCTCTGGAAGGGTCTTTACCTGAGCCTGGGTGACCATCTTCCTCCTGAGCATCTTAAAATGGGGAGTGAGGGTAGCTGGGGAAGGTGGAGATTTCTCTATCAGAGAAGCTTAAAAGCAACAATCTATTAAAAGGAAAGACTTTGAGATTTATACTGAAGTTATATCTGTATAACAAATGCCCTAATTTATTTATATTGTCTATTTCAGGTAGCTGGGGATAGGAGAGGCACCAAATATTATTAGATGAATGGGGGGGGCGCTAAGAACCCCTAAGCGATCGCTTACACCATGTCTGTTCTAGAACCAAAAGGACAGCGGATTTCTTTCTCCAGAGGGGGTGGGGAAGAATATCTAAGCCTGGGAGGTGCCCAGGATGCATCAGACAGAGAAACTTTTTTTTTTTTTTAGGTGAGGCAACCCTTGGTTGACCTCACAGATTGCAAGGACCTTGTCAGCTTACGAAGCCTTATTTTTTTTATTTTTTACACCTGTAGCACCTGGTCTTCCTAGGTGGTCTCCCATCCAAGTACTAACCAGGCCTGATCCTGCTTAGCTTCTGAGATCAAACGGGATCGGGCTTGTTCGGGGTAGCATGGTCGTAGACCAGACAGAAGACTTAATGGGGGCTGCAGGCGTAAAAAGAAACAGGAAGAGAGAAGATGGGAGCAAGGCCCTTCCCCCATGGAGAGCATTTCTCTACTAATGATGAAGTTTCTTGTTTCCTTCCTCCACAATGTTCTGTCATGCATAGTCTCCAACCTTTGGGAGTCTCTGGCCTGTTGTCTGCATCTCTTCATCGGCCTACCTGGGGGACTACAATAGTTAATTTTATGTGTTGACTTGGTTAGGCCATGGTGCCCAGATATTTGGTGAAACATTATTCTGAATGTTTCTGTGAATGTGTGTTTTGGATGAGATTAACATTTAAATCAGTGGACTTTGTATAGAACAGATTGCCCTCCATAATGTGGGTGGGCCTCATCCAATCAGTTGAAGGCCTTAAAAGAATAAAGACAGCAAGAAAGGAATCCCTCCAGCAGATGGCCTTTGAACTTGGACTGCAACTCTTCCCTGGGTCTCCAGCTGCTGGCTTACCCTGCAGATTTTGAACTCATACCTCCACAAACATAGAAGCCAATTTGTTAAAGTAAATATCTCCTCTCTCTCTCTCTCTCCCTCTCTCTCTCTCTCTCTCTCTCTCTCTCTCTCTCTCTCTCTCTCTCTCTCTCTCACCAATACAGGTACTGAAAAATGAGCTAGCTATGCCTTGTAGGAGGAAAGTTGCAGGAGTCAGTTGAGCCTGGGCTGGCTTAGGTCAGATGAAAAAGTCAGATTTCCACCCCACCTAGGAAGGAATGCAAGGTAGTGAGTTCCCCATTGTTTCCAAAAGCAGTATTGGGAAGAAACATTGAACCCAGCACCTGGTAATTGCTCAGTAAATATCGTCAGATGAATGGTGATTAAATGAAGATTGTGAAGGGGTCCTCGGCCCCCGGGGGAGGAACAAGAACTAAACTTTCCAAAGATAAAGAGAAAAGAAGGGCCTTTCTTTCTCCCTGTCCCACCTCAGAGCCCTGTGCTGAGCTGAGCACACTGGGGTTCTCAGTGAAGCCTCCCAAGGTCAAGCTGCTACTCCCACTGGACCGTGGGGCACAGAGGTACAGCAACACCCTCCTCTGACCTTGGGGTACTCACACTGTGGGGAGCCTGTGAGGCGCCCCAATGAACTAGGGGTATGTTTGAAGTCTCGGCACCTTCTAAGGATTCAGTTTAACAAGCTGGGTGCTGCAGGCACCTTGATGAAAGACGCTACATAAAGACATGAGATAATTACCAATTAAAGCCATTTTCTTAGAAACAAGAAGGTTCCATTTGCCAAGAGTAAACAGTGGGGACAGGCTCTGCCTGGGCGCAGGACCCAACGGCTGGGAAAGCCGTTCTGGGTGGGCTCAAAAGTCAGTGTGAGTCAGAGCATGGGGTCAAGTGGGGCCAGAGCT
Organism: Pteropus vampyrus; assembly: GCF_000151845.1. NCBI lineage: Eukaryota > Metazoa > Chordata > Mammalia > Chiroptera > Pteropodidae > Pteropus > Pteropus vampyrus. The sequence goes on along the minus strand of NW_011888974.1, from coordinate 2,796,048 downwards.
CCCCCACCCAAACCCCACGAGTGAGAAGTCAGCAGAGATCCAGCGGTAGGGTCTCCAGGGGACGCGAGGCGCCCCAACCCACTGCCCTGCACTCTGCCTGGCAAGAATGAAGGAACTACTGCACAAGCTTAGCTGGTGAGGGCCATTCTATCTAACTCAGGGACTCCCTGACATCCTCTGGAGGATGTAACTTTGATGAAGAGACAAACACTGGGAAGCTGGCCCTGTGGCTCCCTTTTCATTAATTTCATAAATATCTATTGAGCGTCCCCTGTGTGACACTGGGTGCTTGGGGTGGACAAGAGACAAGCATGCCTGCCCTCCCAGGACTGACCTGGCCGCCAAGACTCACTGGTACTTACGATGGACTAGACACCGTGGTGAGTGCTTTACCTGGGCCGGCCCATTTCGCCCTCACCCTGTCCCTACAAAATGGTCTGTTAGGCTCCCCATTTACAGAAGAGGCTAAGTGACTTCCTGAGGTCACCTAACTAGTGAGAAACTCCAGGTTCTGAGCTAGTAACCACTGCTCTGCCCCTGCCCTGCCCGAGCTCTTGGGTATCTGCCCAGCCTGTGTGTTGGAGGTTGGCAAATGAGGCCTTCAGAAGCCTCTCCAGTGTCCATCCCTCGATGGGTGGCATCACCTTGCAGACTCCCAGCCTCCCTGTGGACTCCAGACCACCCCCGAGCTCATGCCTCTCTCCTGGAAGCCCCTAAAAGCCAGATCAGGGAATCAGGCTCTCCCTCCGCACACCCGTGCTGACCACATCCCCATCACTGAGAACCATACATTCAACCTTTTAAGCCAGAAAGCTGGGATCAGCTCTGACTCCTATTCCCTCACTTTTTACATTCTACCAGCACAAAGAATAGAGGTTCCATATTTCCCATGGGCCCATTGGAACCTGGAGCCAGGACCCAGAGGCCCAGAGCAATCCAAGAAGGGACTCGGCTCCTTTTATCACCTTGGTTACCTGGTTACCACTAGCCGATGATTAATTCCTGCTTCCCTGCCTACTGGGAAAATTCCTTGTAAACTATAATGTCCCTAATAATGGAAGAAAGTCTTATAACACTCAAGTCAAATGTGCAGGCATAGCCCAGTTTCCCAAAATCATGTAGCACTTAGAGGTGATCGTATTCAACATTTCACAGAGGAAGGCACCTAGTATGTGCCAGCTGCCATGCTGAGTGGATCTCATATTTAGCTATCCCAGGGTAGTTCCAATTACCCCCTCCTTACAGATGAGGAACTTGACTCTCACGGAATGTAAATACTGCCAGAGGTGAGGGACAGCTACATCAGGGTCAGTTCTTTCCCTGATGCCTCCTGAATTAGTTTTCTGCTGCTGTGTAAAACATAACCATAGATTTAGTGACTTAAAACACACATTTATTATCTGACGGTTTCCATGGGACAGGCATCTAGGCACAGCTGGCTGAGTCACCTGCTCAGGTCAAGCTGTCGGCCACTCTGTGTTCTCATGGGGAAACCTGGCTGGGGAAGAACCCACTCCCAAGCTTATTCAGGCGGCTGCAGAGTCTATTCTGTTTCTTTGTGACTATATGACTGAGGGCTTTTTGTTGGCTGTCCGCTAGAAGCCACCTCGGGTCCTAGAGTCCCCTGCAGTTACCTACTTC
>NW_011888974.1:2761730-2794357 GCF_000151845.1 Pteropus vampyrus | reverse complement strand
CTCACGGAATGTAAATACTGCCAGAGGTGAGGGACAGCTACATCAGGGTCAGTTCTTTCCCTGATGCCTCCTGAATTAGTTTTCTGCTGCTGTGTAAAACATAACCATAGATTTAGTGACTTAAAACACACATTTATTATCTGACGGTTTCCATGGGACAGGCATCTAGGCACAGCTGGCTGAGTTACCTGCTCAGGTCAAGCTGTCGGCCACTCTGTGTTCTCATGGGGAAACCTGGCTGGGGAAGAACCCACTCCCAAGCTTATTCAGGCGGCTGCAGAGTCTATTCTGTTTCTTTGTGACTATATGACTGAGGGCTTTTTGTTGGCTGTCCGCTAGAAGCCACCTCGGGTCCTAGAGTCCCCTGCAGTTACCTACTTCAACATAACTATTTACTTTGTCAAACCAGCAATGAGGGGCTCTCTCCACTCAGCTAAGACAGGCTTCTATAAAGTAACATAATCATGGGAGTGACATTCCATCCTTTTTGCCATTTTTCTTTTAATCAAGTCACATGTTTCACTCACATTCAAGTTTATACAAAAGCATGAACAGGAGGCAGAAATCATGGGAGTCACCTTGGGGTTTGTGACTGATATGCCCCAGGAAGGATGAAGGGCACTCCCAAGCCCAGTGGAGTTGTCACAGGTCAGGCTTCCAGAGGCACATGCACACATACACACAGCCCGAGTATCCTCCTGCTGGAAGTGTCACATCAAGATCTGATGACAAGCTCTCATTTTCTTGGATTTTCATCTCAGGAACTTCCTCTGAGTCAAGGTGCCAAGCTATAAGCTGGATTCTGCCACCCCAATAAGAACCTGAAGGGTCTCTGTGATCCTCTAGTCCACCCTCTGGTCTTACAATTGGAAACTGAGGCCTGAGGAGGGAAGGACTTGTCTGTGATCATGAGAATGAGCTAGGGCAGACCCCAGCCACACCTGAGTCTCCAGTTCCCACCTACCCCCTTTCCTCCTTGGTCATCTCAGTGGTTCCTTTGTTCCCTCCAACCTTGACATAACTGGTTGCAACCTGGCTTCAGATCCTCCTCTCCCTTCCAGCCCTCCCCACCCAGAGGTCTCATTAGGGCCTCTCAAGACTAGCCAGAACTAATGGCCACTTCCTGCTCAGACTCCCGGAGAAGGGGCTGAGTGCCTGATCTTTATGGGGACATTTTGTCTCCCCTCAGATCCAATATTAGTCAGCATGGGCTGTCACAACCAAGTACCACTAACTGGTAGCTTACACAACAGAAATCTATTTTCTCCCATTTGCAGAGGCTGGGAGTACAAAATCAAGGTGTAGGCAGGGCTGGTTTCTCCTGAGGCTGCTCTCCTTGGCTTGCAGACAGCTGCCTTTTGGCAATGTGCTCACATGGCCTTTCCTCTGTGCACACACATCCATGGTGTCTCTTCCTCTTCTTATAAGGACAGCAGTCCTATTGAATCAGGGCCTCACCCTTGTGACATCATTTAGCCTTAATTACCTCTTTAAAGGTTCCATCTCCAAATACAGTCACAGTGGGAGTCAGGACCTCAACACATGAATTTGAGAGAAATATAATTTAGGCCCAAACCTGTCCCATTTAAGGGAGGACACGCTCCCCTCTCCTGGCTACTCCAGTTTAGGTTTTGGAGACATCTGTCCCCCTCTTGCTCACTTCCTGCATCCAATCCCAACCATACACCTCTAGCTTCTGTGTGCCATCCCAGGGCCCCTGTCCAGGTCCAGTAAGTGTTCAGACACCCCCAGGGTCTTCACCGTCTCCATGACCCCTATTCTACAGCCACTCTAGGAAACCTAATGAACTTTTCTAGTCATTTTGCCCCAATACACCTCATCCATTCCCAGAAACACAGGTGCCTCACTCTCCAAGCCCTCCTCATCTTCCAGGACCTAAACACTCCCTCAGGAAGCCCTCTATAATTGTTGTGGCCTACGATAACATAATCAAATTAGCCACTTAGAACTGAGGGTCTGCTATATGTCAGAACTTGCATATATTATCACTAAGAACAAAAGTCAAGGTAGGGGTTACTTCCCATTTTGCAAATGAGGCAACTGAGGCTCAGAGAAGCTAAGTAATTTGTCTAAGTTCAAATACTAAATAAATGAAAGAAAGATCCAGTATGTTGATTCAGGTCTGTCCTAACCTGGAATGAATGAATGAACAAATGAAAACAGACAAATCTGTGCCAAAGAATTCCAAATAATTTATGTAGCTACTCCGCCCTTATGAAAGAGGAGCATAACCTCCCACTCCTTAAATGTAGGCTGCACATAGTGACTTCTTTCTAAAGAGGGATAAAAAGAAACTTTACAGTGGAGAAACTTGACAAACACTACCTCAGCCAGTTGATCAAGGTCAATATCAACAGTGATGAGTTATGTTGATAAGCACGTAACCTTGATATGATGTGATGAGAAGGGCACTTAACCTCTGTGGTCTTCCTCCCCCAAACTCATAACCCCAGATCAATTATGAGAAAAATACCAGGCAAACTCCAATAGCGAGGCAGCCTACAATATACTTGACTCATACTCCTCAAAACTGTCCAGGTCACCAAAAAACAAGGAAAGTCCGAGAAACTGTCACAGCCAAGAGTTGCCTAAGGAGACATGATGACTGAATGTAATGTGGTATCCTGGATCTTGGAACAGAAGAGAATATTGGGTGAAAACTAAGGAAATTGAATAAAGTATGAACTTTAGTTAATAATCAGGTATCAGTATTGGTTAATTAATTATGACAAATTTGCCGCACTCATGTAAGGTAGTAATAATACGTGAAACTAAGTGTGAAGTATTTGGGAACTCTGTACTATCTTTGCAACTTTTCTGTAAATTTAAAACTATTGTAAAATTTTAAATTTTAAAAAGGAGAAAAAGGAGTACATATTGTATAATTCCATTTATATAAAACTCTGGAAACTGGAAACTAATCTATAGTGACAGAAAACATGCCAGAGTTTGCCTGGGACAGGGGTGAAAGGGCAGAGAAGGAGGAAGGAATCCTGAAAGGGTCTGAGGGAAATTTGGGAGTGATAGATGTGTTCATTATCTAGGATCTAGATTCTAGATTGTGGCGATGGTTTTAAAAAGTTTATACTTCTGTCAGCTTATCAAATCGTGTGCCTTAGATGTATATATTTTATCATATATCAAGCATATATCAATAAAACTGGTTTAAAAAAAATCCTAGGGAAGGAAAAAGTGGTCTTACCTGGGGTCAGGGCCCCCCAGGGGCTGTGCCAGAAAGGTTTTCCCAAGCGTTTGGCTTTCGTTTCTAACATTCCCCTGATAGTATTTCTGCTTTACATAAACTGTGTGCAGTTTCCCAGAGCTGCAAGGAAGCCAGCAGAAGGAAGTGTGTCGGAGGGAAGCAACCATCCTCTGTTCCCAGACTGAGGGGTTTCCCAGGACGTGGACTTGATGAGTGGGTTGCCCTATGTGGCCACGTGGGTTGTCAGGATGGGAGCAGCTGGCGGGATAAGAGCAGAACAGACACAGGGCACTGCAGAAGTCACTCTGGCAACTGCAGCTCAAGATAGAGAGGGTTCAGGGAGTGGCCTGTCTATGGGAGAAAGCAGTATCCCCACTGAAGTTGTCCCCTAAGCTCCTATCCCAGGTCAACCCTCTGAGGAGCTCTCACTCCTCCCTCTACCAGAGCCCTCTCCCTCTCCATGTTTTCCCAGGAGGCCAGAGCCCTGGGAACATGGGAGTCACCAGGTTGATAAATGGCAGGGCTGGGATTCAAACTCAGACAGCCTGGCTCTGCGTCCACACTGTGAAGCACTGCACTCTCCATCTCTCTCTCCTACTGCGAGGAATGTAGGAAACAGGCGGTTTCATCACTCACTCACTCATTGCCTCATAACCTGCTGCTCGTTTGGCAGCCAGCTTTGCCCTCAGAGATGGGGACTCCAGGGGAATCAGACACAGCTCCTGCCCCAGGGAGCCACATTCCTATGGACAAGAACCAACTCCTTCCAGCAGCTGTGACAGAGGCCAGTCCAGGGGGCCTGTGGAGCCCAGGGTACTGCCCCAACCTAGGCTGAGGGAGGGTAGGCTGAGACACTGTTGGTTGCCCATGCAATACCCATTCTCCTCTCCTTTCTTCCTAACAGAACTCTGAGTCTGTTAGGGGCGTCAATATGTCCAGTCAAGAGATGACTTTTCTCAGTGTCCCTTGAAGATAGAGGTAACTATGTGATTAAAATCTTGCCCATGACATGTGAAAGGCATTGAATGCTGTTTCTAGGAAAGTGCCTTCAAAGGGAGGCACAGACCCAGGGGGTTTGACACTTTTGCACTTTGCTTTCCTTCTTTGTGCCACTGAGAACATTGATGTGATGGCTGGAGCTGTAGCAGCTATTTTAAGGCTAGGAGAGAACTCTAAAGATGAAAGGCACACACTAAGGATGGTGAGAGAAGAAAAGAAACCAGAGACATTGAGAACATCATGGAGTTCCAGCATCAGCCGTGAACTTCGTCTTTGTTACAAGCTAAACCCCTAGTTTGTTTAAGCCACATTTGGTAGAGATGGTTACTCATAGTCAAACACAGTCCTTAACTAATACAAACTACTTTTTGGAAGAGGTGATGCCTGAGCGTCACCTAGAAGGACAAAGAGTTCAGTGGCAGACTGAGCAGCAGGTAGGACCAGCACCTTTCCAGCTGCACAGCAGCTGTTGACCCATTGCCTCTGGAAATCCTCACGCGTTCCCCAGAGCGGGAAGCAGGGCAGGGGTTGTCATTTCTTCGTGAGCACGAAGACTCAAGGTTCCTAGTAGGTCTGTGGCCACACTGTACCCCGGCTTCCTGCCTCCGCTCAACTCTCCTGCCATCCCTACTGCTCCAGGCTCAGCGTGCAGCCCTCCGCCCTGGCGCTGAGGCTGTGCCATCTCTTCGTGTCCTTCAGAGACAAGTCCCCAGCGTCAGCGCAGCCTCAAGCCACTGTCCTTTCTAAGCCCTGAAGGAGTTAAGGAGTCGCTTCCCAGAGTGTTTCCGCAGCCTCGTTTACAGTTGTTGAACTATTTTCAGCAAATTAATTAAATACATGTTAAATTCTCTCCAATTTGTTGTGCGATAAAGATGCTAAGATTGTGAAATGCACAACAGAACCTGTTGATTCTGATAAAAGCACGCGTGACAGTCCCGAGTCCAGCATTGGACGGTCCTGAGTCTGATTCCGCCGCAGGCTTTGTTAGAGCGGGGCCTCAGCCACCAAGCCTCTGGGCCGCTGGGGTCCCAGTTAGCTTGCATAGCCATTCAAAATGGTGACTCAAGGCTCAAAGGGAGGTCACAGCCCTCAGGTCAACAAAGAAGATGATACACGGAGGCCAGGACTACAAAACACAGAGTCCTTCCCCAGAATCTTCTGCAGGGTTCTTGCCTCTGTGGGGTCAGCAGCTTGCAAGAGTAATAATAGCTAACATGGATCTGGTGTCTCGGCCCAGAAACTCAAGTCATGCTCATGCAGCTCTCTGAGGGAGGTGTCTCATTGTACAGAGGAGTAAGTAGAAGCACAGCAAGTAACTGGCCAAGTGCACACAGCCTAGGACAGGGAGGATCCCAGAGGGCAACAAGCGATCCAGCTAGAGAGTCTGTGCCAGTTACCATTATACGCATAGAATCCTCCTCCAGCTCTGGCTGCCCACCCCAGGCACCCCAGGCCAGGCCACGCAGGATGTATGCCACCACTACCACCACCTGTCCCACAGCTGGCATCTGTCTCTCTCTATTCCTTCTCTGGGCAAAGGTGCCCCACCGGCCTTTGTGAGCATGGCAGATCCCCTCGAGAATCCCCTTCACTCATGCAGGGGCCTCCCGTAGCTGCCTGGGAGGAAGAGGGCATGGGCATTCCAACCAGAGAAACTGAGGCATAGGGATCCTTGCATCCATCAGCCTGTGGCCCAAACCTCCTTCCCTAAACATGTGGATTTAGAGATTTCAAGTAATTCCACAGCTACTTCCCATGTGGGTCACTTAGCAAATCCCAGAGCTGGGTTTTGTTATTCTTATTTTGTGGATAAGGGGCCTGAGGCCCAAAGAAGAAAAGAGACTTGCCCAACTCTCATAGAGAGAGATGGTGGGAAAACGAAGTTCAGACCCAGAAGAGGCTGAGCTGCCGGTGCCCGAAGCGTAGCTTCCCACTCTAGCACACCCTGGCCACCTCCATCACAGGCCCTCCAGCCTAACCAGGCACTCTGGGCATCTTGGAGCTCAGAGCACATGTAAAAGAAATCCAGAAGCAGGCTCCACTCCACTCCAGTCCCAGCTTCCACCCCTGTGAGTGGGCATACAGGACCCCACACACTGAGTCCCCGAGAAGGTCAAAGGAATCGTGTACTGAAAACACCTTATAAATTCTGCTGCTGATGATGATGAGGAAGAGGGCAAAGACAAATTGAGTGAGCTCCTGGCTGTCATCTCAATGCCCTCTGCCAAGGCAGGCACCCCTCAACAGACCTCATTTCTGTGTGTCCACTCAGGTGGGCAGGGGCCTTCACTGCCCAGAGCCTGGCCTGCCCTGCCCACAGGCTTCCTGGGAAGGGAGGCAGAGCACACACTCTTGGTGATCTCTCCTGGAACTCTCTTGCCCCTTCGGTGGCCATGAATAAGTGCCTCAGTTCTGTCAAAAGCCCTTTGATGACAGGCTGACCACATGACTCCCACCCCGAGACTTCCCTCTGCTCTTCCATCTGATTCCTTCTATGACCCTGGCACACAGTAGGTCCCCAGCCTTTCCTAGGTACCTCCTCTGGGCCTGTGCTGGGCCATGCAAGGACATAGGGGTGGATCAGACCCAGTGTCTGCTGCCTGGTCAGTCATAGGCAGAGGGAGACAGAGAGTAAAAAGGCCACTATCATCCAGTGGTACAGGATTAGGACATGGGAAAGCCCAAGGAACCACAGGAGAACAAGAGGTAGTGATTGGTTCTAAGTGGGACCAGTAGAGAGAGTGTGGCCAAGGGAACAGGTGAGCAGAAGTGACACTGAAGCTGAAGAGAGGGCAGGGGGTGGGGGATGAAGAACGGGATTCTAGGTGGTCTGTCCGCAGGACACTGCTTTCCTTTTCATTTTTCCCAGGACAATCAAATGCTACATTGACTCAGCAGTGGGGGCATTTGGTGTGGCTGACACAGGGCATGGGGCAAGGAAATCGTGAGGACTTGTCTGAGAAGGTAAAGAGTGTCAGGCCCTGCAAGGGGGCTCTGAACCCCAAGAAAGGGCTTGGTACTGTGTGTACTGGGAGCCTCTGTGAGGTTTGAGGCAGAGAGAAATATGAAGCAATCAATCACTGGCCACAGACACAGAGCTGGACTAGAATCAGAACACTAGAAAACCCTAACCTTCTGAGAGACTCTGAGGCAATAGTGCAAGCAAGAGTGGGTAGAGGCCTGGATGGGGGAGCCCATGAGGGGAGGACGTCAATTAGGCTAATGGGGTAGAGCCAACAGGACATGGAGAGCAATTAACCATGAACTGAGGAGGAAGGGAGGGATCCAGGCAGACGACCTCCTGCCCTCACAACTTGCTCTGATTTGCCTTGATCGGGTAGGTATCATTCATGCTCAGTCAGGGAAGTAGAACCACGATTAGTATTACAACGTTCACCCCTGGGGAGTGCCTGGGAAGTAAAGGTTTAAAGGAGGGCATTTGACAGGGAACAGGGAAAAGTCACCAGTCAGCCCTCTCAAAGTAGAGGTGTGAGTGAAGATTACAGAGGAATCTGGAAGCCAGGCAGATCTGGCTGCTGGAGTGGGAGGCCAGGGCCGGTGTAGACATCAATGTAAGTCTGGGAAGGGCCATTGTGTCTTCACAGCCTCCTCTTGTGAGATCACAGCCAAGCATTCGGTGGAAGGCCTGGGTCACTGTGAATCAGTGGGGCCAGCAGTGTGGAGAAAGAGCTAGCCACGGATAGGGAGGAGGACACGCAGAAAAAAGAGTGAGGACAAACCTGCTGTCACTTCTGCATCTGTCTCTCCCATCTCTAGCCACGATGGCCCTCAAAGCACAGATTTCTCTTTAGGCCTACTCAGACCCAAAGAGGGGAGGGGACTCTGGGAAACAAGTTTCCAGCTAGATTAACTTGACCCAGCACAAACCACCACAGGAGAAAGACAGAGCCACTTGTTGAGACCAGGCTGCCTGGCATGGTTGTATATGTTGTTCTGAATCTTTGACCCTTGCACAAAGCTGCGTCTTCCTAGAGGAAGGGGTATCTTTTTATAATTTATATAAGATACCCTTTGAACTTGGGCAGGGTGGAGGAAAGATGATATGTCCCAGCTGTGATGGGAGGCGTTGACTGTCTGTGGGGATGAGCTTCTCCCAGTACTTGTCTTCCCCATCTGTGGCCAACACTGAAAAAAGGAGGCCACCTACCTTTTGGGGCTGGGCACAGAGGTTCCTTGTTAATGGTTGGACTCCTAACAACAGGCTCAGGGCATATGATGATGGTTCTAAATTCCCCAGAGGGTAGACCTAGGCCCAAGGGAGAGGCGCAAATGGAGGCAGAGGCTGGCTTACTCTGAGGGAGACTTTTGCTCTTTTCAGATAGAATAAGCTGCCTTTTGAGGTGGTGAGCTCCCCATCACTGGAGATGTGCAAGCAGCCTGAATAGGTGCTTGGCAGGTTTGGTCCTCGGGATGTCATGAAGCATGAGGTGCAGTTCAGCTACCTGCCCCTCCTGGGCTGAGTCAAACATGAGAAAGACCTCTGAGGATGGAGGGTGGGGCTCCTCCCAAGCCTTCTCCCACACTTTCTCCCTGCTCACTTCTTTCTGGAACCAGCTTGGGTATTTAGAAGATTAATTTCATGTTTGTACAAAGCAAGGGATTAGGAGGGGAGGAGACTGGAGTTCTCTGTAGGTTGTAAGAAAACATCATCTAAAAAAAGACTCTGGCAAAATCCCTCTGGATACAAGTTACAGCTGAATGCGCCGCTTACCACCACCAACCCACGGCTTTTAGTCGGTAATTTGCTTTCATTCTCTGCAGTCTCAGAACCAAAACCCTGAGCTCTGGGACATTAAAAGACAGAGCATGGTGGGGTTGCCCCCATCCCTCAGAGCAGCGAGGGTGAGGGTATCCTACCACCACCCCTGTTCTACCAGGGTCCAGGCTGCAGACCTCAGACAGAACTATGCCATGGGCAGAATCCATCCTCTGCTGCTTCCTGCATTACACCTCAGTGTCTCTGGGAAAGCCAGGGGAGAGAATGAGGCTCAGAGAGGGCATAAGCTCTCCCCAGCACACATAGCAAGTTGCTGACTCCCAGTCCAATGCTCTTCCTCTGAGCTGCCACTTGCACTTAGAGATTGAGACAGTGGGAGCTGCTGTACCACAGCAGAACTTTCCAAAGGCCTCAGGAACACACGCCATCCAGAGTCCTCTTCCTCCTCCTCCTCCTCCTCCTCCTCCTCCTCTTCCTCTTCCTCCTTCTTTCCTTCTCCTCTTCCTCTTCCTCCTTCTTTGTCATCCTCTTCTTCTTTTTGGTAACAGCATTATTGAGGTATAATTCACATACCACACAATTCGCCCATTTAAAGCATACAGTGCAAGGGCTTTTAGGATATTCCCATAGTTGTGTAGCCATCACCACAGTCAATTTTAGAACATTTCCATCATCCCCAAAAGAATTCAATAATTAAACAAAAAAGAACTCTTGGAAATTAAAAATGTCTTTGCTAATATTTTTTAAATGTAATAAAACAGTTATTGATTTAAGTTGAGGAATCTCTCAGAAAGTAGGGGAAAAAAGAGAGAGAAATGGAAGATAAAAGATTAGAGGAAGCAGGCCAATTAGGCCAATTAAGGAAATCCAGTGCCTCACTTTGGGAGTTCCAGAGAGAATAGAGAATACAGAAGGGAATAAATCATCAAAGACACACTAAAGAGAAGTTCCCAGGACAGAAAGGCCATGAGACTTCAGACTGGATCTGGCTGAGCATTTAGCACAGTAAAAAAGACACATAGAAACATCCCAGTAGGTACCTCAGTAGGTACACCAGTGGTAAACAGACGGTCCGCAATACTTCTGGTGGGCAGAGGTGGGAACACGTTATCTGCAAAGGAACTAGGAACCAACTAGCCACAGAACTCTTGTCCACAGCCCCGTCTACCAGAAGATAATGGAGCAGTGCCTTCCACGGGCTGAGGGGAAATTAGTTTTAACTTTGAATTCTAGACCCAAACTAGAAATCAAACCAGAGAACTAGATAATTTTTTAGACATGCAAAGTCTCAGCAAGTTTATCACCTACCCACTCTAACCCTCAGAAGAAAAATGTAAGTAAACCAAGGAAGAGGAAAAATAGACTTTGGGTTACAGTTGTGCCGACCCAGGGGGGTAATGAAGGAAAGGACTGGATGACTGTGTCCTGATTAGTGAAGAGGATGGGCGAATAGTAAGCACCAGTTAGAACGGCCCGAGAGAAACAGGGGACTCCATAGGCTTGATGTTCCTGCACTGGAATATCAAAAGCACTCAATGCAACTAAACCTAAGCAGAAGAACAGCAATGAGCAACTTCTGGAGAAATAGAAACTGGACTCCAAGAAAAGACACTCACCGAGCACCTCGGACTATTTACGCAAACACAGCAATGAAAGCACTTTATTTTCAACTTTCATAATCAACCAACAGTCAAAGCAGAGAAGATTTTGTTAAGGTTGAAGAATGCAAATATTTTCAACCATGACAGTGGAAATGACAGATGTAGGGAGAGGAGAGTGAGGAAGAGAGTTGACATAAATGGGAGAGGCATCAATAGCTTATCTTATGCAGCAGGTTGTCAATGATTGATGAAACAATTGAAGTTCTGAAGATAAATAATAGAGTCATTCGAATGGGGTCTAACTATGTTGGGAGGAGAGGTGGGGCTGGAGTGGGGATGAATAAGTTAAATCTTCAAGTCTCAGAGCAAGAAGTCTTCAGCTATCTAAAATTGAAAAATCAGAAAATATCTACATAGTAGACATGCGTCATCCTTATTGGCCACTTAGCATCTGGGTTCCTTTCCATTGTTTGGGGAAAATGCCAATACTCTTTCCCAGCCTCCTCACAGCCAGGGTCAAGTTCATGCCCCAGCTCACCCAATCATTTGCACTCGCTCAGACTATGCTACAAAAGTCAGGAGATGAAGAGGCAGACACTGCAGATTCCATTCTGGAGCCTCTGGAGGCTGCTTGAAGTGGCAGGGATCACAGAGCTGTGTCCAGCATTGGGATGCTGGAACCAAAGGTGGAGCATCTGGGCCCTGTGGAGGTCTTCACCAGGTCGATACCAGGCATGAATTGGGGTGCCATCCTTACTGGGGTCCCCCTACCTCTGAATCTCCAGCCTCCTTTTGATTTTATGAACTTCCCCATATACTTCTAAAACATGCCCTTTCTACTGAAATTACCCAGAGTTGGCTTCCATTGCTTACAACTCAAAGTGCTGATAGATACAAATGATATGAGTACATATTTAGAAATAGGAAAGTAATCTCCAGGAAGACAGGAAAACAAAATAGTTACAGTGGTGTCACTGAAGAAGGGGACATGGGCAGGGAGGAGTGGGCAGGGGTCTACTGCTTTTCCTTGTATAAGTCCCACTGTGTGATCTTTTTTTTGTTGTTGGTTGGTTTCTTAACCCATGTGCATTTATTATTTTAATTGGAATTTAATTTACATAATTTTTTTTTTTTTAATTTCAGGGGTCAAATTCTAGTTGATGATATGGCTGAGGTGTGACAGTCATGGAGAGTGGCTGAGTGGTGTGGAAAAGAAGTCTCTGGTCAGGGTATGGTTGACCCAAAAGGCACAGAGGCCATCAAGGTGATGGCGCAAGAGAAAGCCTGTGAACAGGGGATGGAGAGGCGGCTAACATCTTCCCTGAACGAGGGGCGATAGGGGAGTGTTGGCTGCCAAACCAGGCTAGTACCTTGCAGCCCCGGGAAACTAGGGTCTGTATTTAGTCCATTTTCCCAAGCTCCCTGCAGGCCCCCAGGCTCATCTTCCTGCCTTCCTACTGGTCCTTCCTGCCTCATATCCAAGCCCAAAGCCTGTAAGAAACATTCCCAAGATCTCGTAAAGTCTCATACTGGTATGTGCACAAGAGAGAGTGGATTTAGTTTTCAGACAAGTTAGCAATGATGTAGGGAATGAACAGAAACTAAAGAAATTTTCCCAGAATGAGAAGACTTTGGGGGCGAGGGAAGGGACAACCGGGGCTGCTATGGTGACCATCTGCAGAATACACAAGGACGGGAAGGTAGACTGACTGTGGTCTGGGACCCCAGATTGCTGAACCATCAGCAATGAATAAATGCTACAGGCTGTTAGAGTTGGGTTCAAATCAGGAAGCCCACTGGGAGGAGCGAGTTCCCTGTCATGGGAGGTGTGTAAGCAGAGGCTGCGCCTCCACCCAGCTGGGATGGGGTTGGCAGGATTTCTGCATGGAATGAAACTCTCCTCCAGCCCTGAAACTCTAAGAGAAGGAGATGAAGAAGAGTAAGGGAAGGGAGGGGGAGCAAAACAGGGCCCAAGGCAAGAAGGGAGACGCCACAATAGCAGCTGCTGAAACAGCAGCTCAGGATGGAAACATGCCCTTATTTGTGGGGAATTTGTTTCAGCAAATGAGAGACAGTGATGATGCTCAGGCTGTCTCCTGAAATGAATACCATCTGGAAAAAAATACCAAATTTAACAGGACCAAATTTTTTTTCCATTTAATTAACTAAGCCAAATTTTGTGCCCATTCTGATTTATCTCTTTAGAAAGAAGCTCCTTATTCCCAGGAACCAGATCACCGCTCCCACCAGATGAAAGCTCATGACCACAGAGAAGTTCCATGTCTAAGGCTTTTTCATAAAACAATGTTTATTGTAAAATATATCAGTTATACACAGAATGGATTAAATGTGTAGGTACAATTTATATGATAAACACTAACTTAGCACCCAAGTACTCACCTTAAGAACTAGAATATTACTAGAACCATAGATGGCCCCCATGTGTCCCTGGGAGTAATCACCGTTTCAAATTTCAGGTTAATTTTTCCCTTGCTTTTCTTTAAAATCATCCATATATGTTTCCCTAAGTAATATATTATTTCGTTTTGATCATCCGTGACCTTAAGATAAATGGACTCATACTGCACACATCCTTCTGTGACTTTCTTCTTTCACTATTAATTGGAGATTCATTTACACTGATGTGTAGTTACATTTAAATTGTTTTTATTCTCTATATTATCCCACCCAATGAATATCAATAATTTTTGATTGACTTGTGGATTGGGAAGGTTTTCTTTCTTGATTTCCAAAAGTAGACTGGTTTTATAGCTATCTATTGTCATTGATTCCTAAATTAATTTTATTGTAGTTTTTATCGTATCATATTGTGAGTTATTTTATCATATAATTTTATTATAAGACTAGGATAGAGTCTAATGATATACATCCTTTGAAATTTGTTGAGCTAGGTTTAGGAACTAACGTGGTCATTTTTCATAAGCGTTCATGTGCCCTTGAAAAAAATAAATATGCTCCTATTGTTGGGTCCAGTGTTCTCTACATAGCCACTTGATCAAGTTTGTTATACATACCATAAAATCTTTTAAGCATTTTCTTATTTTTATCTACTTGATTTATAAGTTATTGCAAGCAATAATTTTAACTATCCCATTATAATAATAAACTTTCATATTTTTTGTCTGTCAATTCTTGCTATAAATATTTTAGTCCATGTTATTAATATATAAAGATGAGAATTTTTCTATCTCCCTGGTGAATTAACTCTTTTTAAAATTCTTCTGAACTCAATATGTCCTTTCCATTTTTCTTTTCTTTTCTTTTTTTTCATTTGCCTAGAACATATTTTTCCATCCTTTGACTTTTGATCTCTCTGTATCCTTATGGGTTTTTTGTGTGTGTCTTCTGTAAATAGCATATGGTTAAATTTTATTTTAATATCTGTCTTTCAACTAGAGAGTTTAGTCCATTTACGTTATAGTGATTGATGATCAATTTGAATTTATTTCCACCATCTTATAATGTTTTCTTATTTGACCTATATTTTTTGCTTCTTTTCTCCTCATCTTTGCTTGTCTTCTTTTTATCTGTGTATTAATTAAATATGACTACAATAATAGTGCATAACAGACGATCCAAAATCTCAGAGGCTTACAACAACAAAGACGTATTTTTCACTCTCAGGTCTGAGGTTGGCTACAGCTCTACCTGATCTTTTCATTATTCCACATTGTGGGTATATTCCGAGACTATTCTCACTGGGGCCAGGCTGAAGCAGCAGAGTCTATCTGGGGCAAGTGGCAGTGGCAGAAACACATGAGACAAAGCCAAATCGGGCAAGGACATTTATAGCCTCAGTGTTACATCTACTCACATTCTATTGGCTAAAGCAAATCACATGGTCAAGCTCGATATCAATGAAGCGTGGAACTGCACTCCTGCCATGAATATTTTCTGAACAATAATACGTTCACCATGAGTGATTGAAATTTTTAGGGTTTCTTTCTCTCTCTTTCTTTTCATTTCATTTTCCCACCTCATCCCCATTTGTTTGAGTTATAGATTATATGTCTATACTATTAGTCATTATGCTAGCTATATCCATACTTAATAAATTCTAAAGTTAATTAATTTCCTCTTCCTGACAAAATATGAGACCCCTCGAACTCTTTAATTTAGATATTCTCCTTCCAATTTAGATGCTATTTTTGACTAGCATTTTAGTACTAAACTGTGTTTGCTACACACATTAGACATTATTTTGTACAGTCAGTGTTTATTTTTACCCTCACATTTATCATTGTTTTTATTCCTCATTCCTTTTTGCATCTCGGTTGTTTCTCCAGAGACCATACTCATTCTTCAAGTACAACCAAATTTCAATTCATAAAGGTCTGGCTGAACTTTTGTTTATCTGAAAATGTCTCCATTCACACTGAATATAGAATTGAATCATTCATTCAATGTTTATTTGGGGGCCTATGTGCCAGAACCCATTCTAGACATTTGGGACAACTCAATGAACAAAATTCAGAAACTTCCCACTCTTGTGGGCCTTGCATTCTAGAAGAGAGAGTAGGAAGAATAAATAAAATAGACAAATCACATATTTTATATATGAAAGTGAAAAGCCATGTCAAAAAGAAAAGTAGAACAGGATAAGGGAGATCATAAATGCCTATGGGAGAGAGGGCATATGACAGTATTAAATAAGCCAGTCGGAATAGACCTCACTGAGAAGGCAACATGCAGGCAAACACTTGTGAATATCTGAGTGGTGTGAGTCATTCCAGGTGGAGTGAAGAGCTGGTGCAAAAAGCCCTGAGATGAGAGTGTGCTTGGCATGTTCAAGGGATGCCAAGGAGGCCAACATGGATGGAACAGAGTATGTGAGGGAAAGAGTATAAAAGGCCATCAGAGATAACAGAGGGACCAAACTGCATGAGGTTTGTAGCCACTGTAAAGACTTTGAGCAAAACGAGGAGTTACTGAAAAGTTTCAAGACAATAGCATTTACCTGAGTTTTTATAGTAATCATTCTGGCTGCTGTGTTGATAGCTGAAAGTTATCTTATTTCAGCACATTGAAATAGTGTATTATCCACTGTCTTCTGACTTCCATTGCTGCTGTTGAGAAGTCAGCTGTTAACCTAAATGCTTGTCAGTGATCTGTCAGCGATGTCTTTGCTCTTTTTTTGGAGTTCTGCAGTTTAGCAGTGATGTGTCTAAATGCATATTTCCTTGTATTTTTCTTGCTTATAATTAATTAGAATTCCTAGGTCTGCAGATTAGTCTTTCAACAATTCTAGAAAATTCCTAGCCATTATCATTTCCCCATTCTCCTTATTTCCTCCTCCTAGAATTCTGATTAAATACATACTAGACCTTCTCTATATATCCTTTATGTTTCTTTGCTTCTCTTTTATATTTTTCATTTCCTTTCGACCCTTTGCATTATGTTTTGAATAATTTCTTTAGATCTCTCTTCCAGTTCATTAACTTTTTCTCTTCAGTTGTGTTTAGCTTTCCTCTTCTTTTGTGAACATGTATTTGTTTTATTTTTCAGGTATTGTAATTTTTGTTGGGAGAAAACCATTTGGTTCTTTGCTTCTTTTTTCTAATGTGTTTATTTCAAGTTCATATTTTTAAGCTTACCTTATATTTCTTAAACATGTAAACATAATTATTTTACATTCTGTTGAATAATTCTAGAGTATTAATATATTTGTGGGTCCATTTTTTTTAAGCCTACAGCACCCAATATTCATAGGTGGTATTCCGTCCAAGTACTAACCAGGCCCAACCCTGCTTAGCTTCCAAGATCAGACGAGATCGGGCGTGTTCAGGGTGGCATGGCTGTAGTTTGCGGGTTCATTTTTGATATATGTTTTTTCTGCTGGCTCTCACTCATGGTACTTTTATTCTCTATGGTTTTTGTGATTTTTGACTGTGAGCTGCTCATTCTCCTTGGAAATTTGTGAGGATTGTTTGAGGATACAAGTTGTTAACCTGAGAGTTTCTGGTGTCATAGACAGCAATACTCTACTAGCTTCAAGCTCCTCCTGCTCCCCATCTCTTAGTATCACTTTCCAAAATTCCTTCATCCTCTTTTTTGTGTACAGTCAATTTGCATCATTCATGGTAGTCAAGTTCTATAAACTTGCCACACGCACTGAGTGAATACTGAAATATTGCTCTTAGGAGCAATATGCACACGCATGCGCGCGCGCGCGCGCGCGCACACACACACACACACACACACACACACACACACACACACACCCCATTCCTACACGTTATAATTGTAAATCCTAAAAACAATTCATCTTGGTAGATTCTATTTTCTATATTTTAAAAAAGATCAAATGAAGTTCAAATGTGTTAATTGACTTGCTCGGGGCTGCCCCACTAACAGGTGCCAGAGTTGGGATTCAAACCCCATCTAATTGGTCCTAGAGCTGGAACTTCTTACACTACACTGCGTTGTGCCTGCCATCTCCATCCTCTGGTCTTCTCTGAATGACAGCTGAAAGAAGAAGACAGAGTGCAGCTTTGTTCAACCTCAGCTGGGAATGTGCACAATAGGCAAATGAAAAATTTCACCAATCTGCAAATGTATACTTATGACAGAGAAAGTACCATGAATATTAACTTTAGGATTACAAATTTTACTGAGTAGGTAAATTCACAAATACGGAACCTGCAAATAATGAAGATTGACTGTATATAATCTTTTATCCAGTACCGCAAGTATCTACTCAATAATTTGTCCATTTCTTTAAGTACATCTCCAGGAGTGGGGGTGCTTGAGCAACTGGTCTACATCTCTATGCTTCAGAATCTTCATCTATAAAATAGAAAGAAAATACCAACTCAGAGGACCAGTAGAATAATGTAAAAGTGCTTAGCAAACAATGAGTTACTGCTGTTTGTATTCTTATAATAGTACTGGACCAAAGTGTGGTGACACCTGGTTCCAGTCACCATTTCTAGTTATCCCCATGGAATTCAAGTTTATGTGGATAATAAAGGTCCTCGGAGCTATCTGACCCTATTCTCCTTCTCTTGTTGATCATTTAATAAACTTTTATTGAGCATTGATTATGAGTCGGACCCAGATAGCTGCTTGACAGCAGGAATGTCATAGTTGAACTTAAGAGACAATCAAGTACCAGATCCAGACCTCAGAGGATGAGGCAAAAGAAAGATCTGTTCACAATTGAAAAACTAAGAAAATGATGCATCTACCCAGACTGCCCAGGAGGAGCTGAAAGAACAGTCTGTCCACCCAGACAATACCAGGTTCTAACGTCTGTCCATCCTTCCCACACAGGAGTTGCTGAGGAGCAGCCCATGGAGAGAAGAAGAATGTAGGGTCACAGAGGCCAAGTGGAGAACATGCTTCCAGGAGGAGAGACGTCAGCTTGTCAAATGCTGCCGAGAAGTACAGTACGATGCAGACGGGGAATGGCCCATTGGATTAGGCATGTCATCTCATTTCACCCTCCCACAGCCCTCCAGAGGTGAGTTCAGAGGGCAAGTGTCTTGTCGAAGGTCATGTAGGTCATGTAGAGGTAGGATTTAAATGCCTCCATCTGAGGGCTTCCTTCCTGGCCCCTAACATCCTCTGGGCAAGAGACACATGGGCTCTATCAAACGACTCTGAGCTGGATGGTCCAAGAAGGACATTTAACTCCTGGGCAGTCACAGAAAACACTTCCTGACTACTTAATACCCAACAAGCCCAGTTCTCAGGGATTGGCCCATGTGGACTCTTATTCCTCACAGGAGTTCCAGAACATTCTATAAGGTGACACTGACTTTTGAGGAGAGGTCTCAGAGTCCAGCCTCACACTCATTTCACAACTGAGGAAACTGAGACAAAGTGTAGTAACTTAGCCAACATCACCCACAAGCCTACAGCAGAGCTGAGACTTGGACCCAGGCAGTCTGGATCCTGAGCCTGCCCTTATTACCTCCAGCGTCAGTCAGAAAACTCTTTTCAGTGAGTTCTTCCTGGGTCACAATCTTCTTATATGGCAGAAATTCAGCTCCCGCCTTGTTCTGTCCAGTCCTGAAGGTCTGGGTCCACTGTCTGAACCGGTCGGGTGCTGGATAGAGAAGGGGAAGGTGCCAGAGATGGGAGAGAAATTGCATTTATCTGAACTAATCTCAGAGGCTGTTTGTTGCCACGAGTGGGAAAGGGGGGAGGGGTTTAGACCCCCACCCCCATTGGCCTTGACAAGCCTGCTTCTGCTGTGTTCATTTGCCTTCCTGGTAAGGTTTCATTTGAAACAAGGTTACTGAGGCAGAAAAAAAAGAGTTTGAAAACCATGACCTCAAATTTATTGGTTTTGAAACTTGAATGCAATCAGGATACTTGTTAACTTGCATATGGGATGGTACCTGGATATCCACCACAGAAGAGGCCTGAGGAGATTCTGGGGGCCTGGTTGGAGGCCCAAGTGGGGAGAAGAGCCTCCTTCCTAATAGGCCTTGTAGCTGGGGGCGCCCTGGCTTCTGCTGGGCTCCCCGTCTTGGCCCTGCCTGCCAACACTGATATCTGAGCCCACCATCTCCACTGCACCTAGACCTTGCAACTCTGGGGTGGAAGGTAGGAACACAACCCACCCTCACCTATGGCCAACCTGGCTCTGAGCTGCCACAAACACTCCTCATTAGTGACTGAAAGGCTGACTTCACCGCCTCCCAAGGCCTAGCAGGGGCTGAGAGAGGCTGAAAAAACAGCCCAGATGCCCTTTCAGCAACCCATCATTATCTCGTCCCTCCCCAGGTCCCACTACCAGGTAATTCCATTGTTAATTAAAATCCTGCAGCCTTAATAACACAGCCCATAATTGCTATTTTCACCAGATTGGATTGGCTGTACAGGCCTTGGGGGGACACATGGTTTTGTCTCCTGGACTTGGCTGTGACAAAGCTCTCCAGCTATATATTTACCCACTGGCCCTCAGTCAAGAATCTTCCACAGGCTTCAACAGTGGGGTAAGGGGGACCAACATCTCCCACCCTGAGGGCCACCCCAGCACCCCCTCGATGTCTCTAAGGAAGGAGGCTGGCTCACCCCACTCAGAGGCAGGACTTCAAGGTGCAACCTCCAACAACACAGCCTGGGTGAAGGCTGGCTCCCACACACACACACAGTGTGCACACGCGCTGAGCCTGTCTACATGTAGCCTTGCTCTTTCTCATCCACATCTCCTCTGATGCTCTCCAGCACCCAAGCCCCCACTGTGCAAGATCAGAGGGGAAGGAGGATTTCCCCAGACCACACAGCAGGCAGGCAGCAGAGCTGGGAGGCCTGGGGTCCAGACCCGCTCATTGTTCCTTGGCCATACTCTCTGCCATTGACTTGAATGAACTTTTCCACTTTGTGGCTCTTGGCCTCTCCCTTCTCCTCCACTCTCCCACACTCCCCCCAGCCCCTGCTGCTCTTCCTAAGTGGTTCTGGGTGAGGACCTGGGGCCCTGGAGAGGCCACTAAGAGAGGCTGAGGGTGGGGAGAGGAAAAATGGGAAGGAAACAGGAGGACCACAGCTAGAGTTCACGGAAGTCAAAGGTTGGGGGTCCTATGGGGCAGTGGAGCCAGGACAGCTGAGTTGGGCCCTGTCCTAATGACCTACTGGAGTGGACACTCTGCTGCCACACCCAAAGTTCTCTTAAGGTCTGAAGGATTAGCCCCAACTGCTGAGAAGGTGAACGAATTATCCTCTGCTGAAGAGAGCCAACCCACCAGAGACTGAGGCCCAGACCTTTCCTGGGGCAGCCTGTTCTCCAATGTGAGTGGTGAGTGTGGGGCTTTGAAGGCCAAGCCCCAGCCATGAGGTCTGGTTGTGACCTCAACTCTCCCCACACCCCTGCTGCTGTCCCTCTCTCCTGGGTGCTGATCCCAAGAGCATCCCCATTAAACTTCCTGCACACTATCTCCATTCAGAGTCCATCTTCAGAGACCATACCTTCCAGAGCCTTCTTTACCTTTGGGATTCCAGGTCCTCCTCCCTTCACTCTGCCCATTCCCTAGGAACCCCTCCCCCAGGAGCCCCAGACCCTACACCCCACTGCCAATTACCTAAGCCCAGCTCATGGTCCTGGATCCTCTGCTCCTTTGGGACAGAGTACATGGACAGTGAGCTCAAGCTACAAATAACCTCAAGTATCCATAGGCAAAAGACTCTAGAGGCCAAGGACCCCTTCAGTGCTTTGTATGCCTCTGTCATCCCTATTTTGAGGATTAAAGAACTGGAAAAGTTGCTGCCTGCCCCAGTCTGCAGAGCTGAGAAGTGCCAGAGATAGAGCTCAGGCTTCCTCTGCTTCTCATAGCTCACAGCCTCAGCCAACCCCCTAAAAACTCCCTTCCCTCACTGCTGGCTTTGTGAGAACGTAAGTCCCTTAACCACCCAGTCCTCACTGATGCCTTAGTGGGATAATCATATTTACAAAGAACTGCTTTCATTCATCCACTTTTTCATTCATTCACTCAATCATCCACTCACTCACTCACTCATTCACTAATTCATTCAATCAACAAACATGTCTTGAGTACCTACCCTGTACCAGGCTTTGTGTTTGGTGCTGGGGACACCTCAGTGAGGAAGGTGGACAAAGACCCTCTCTTCATGGAGCTCATAGTCTATGAAGGAAGACACATAATAGACAAGAGGAACAAGTGAAATAAACATAAAACAGGTTAGATGATGGTACATGCTAAGGAGAGATTGGGGATGTAAAATGTCTGGAGTGGGGCAGAGGGTGAAAGTTAAGACAAGGTAGTTAGGGAAGGCCCCACTGGGAACCCTTTACCTGGGGTCTTGGTGGGGTGGGGAAGCTCCCCCAGGCAGAGTCCAAGCAGAGTGGACTGCCGCTGCACTGGCCCCGCCTCCCTGTCTGTTGTCCTGGCAGGGGGCAGGGGGCAGTCGGCAGGGACCATGGCCCCACCCAGGGGAGGCAGCTGTGAACAAGCAGTGGGCCCTCTTGTCCCCGGCCTCCAGCCAGTGCACCTGACTTGAACCCTGCCTAGGCCCAGCTCACCATTCTAGGTGGCCTTCCCATCACTCAGGACCTCAGGTGCATCCTAATAAAGAAATGCCTGTGGGCTCCTTGCAAAGACTACTGCATGTTGGCAGGGCACCCTAGGATCCCAGATGAAAAAAAATCACCAACCCAGTGGTGTGGTATGTCCCCCCAGTGGGCCCCAACTACTCAGCTTCAACCAGATGCCCCAGCCTCTGTGGGGGTGTGCCTGGCACTGTCATCCTCAGGAACCTCTGAGCAAGTCATCACATTCTGCAAATCTGATTAGCTGGTTTCCATGTGTTCTTCTCTGTTAGGTGCCCAGTGAGTGAAAAGGCCCAGTCCCAGCCTAGAGCCCTGTGACCTGTCACTGGAGACCTTTAGTGAAGTAGGCCACCCTCTATGACTTCTAACAAGCCTTCTTTCTGAGGGATCAGGGACGAACCCCAGGCTTTCCCCACTGTGTGACCAGAACATCTCCTGGGCTCTTATGTGTGGAGGAAAAGGTGGAAAAGGTGCCAACTAAGGACAAATGGCAAATACAAGACAAACTGCCCAGGGTCCTGTGGAACCAACCTGGCCCTGGAAGGTATCTGAATCTATGAGACATTCAGTGAGCGTTACAAAGAAGCATTCTGCTCAAGACTGAAGGGGAACAGGATGAGGTTAAGTAGTAATGGGAAAGTTACAAATTCACGGAAAAAGGGAACTGCCACGGATTGGGCAGCAGGGACCTTGCCTCAGGATCCTGATACAAAAGTAGGCATCATCATCCCCTTTTATTTATGAGGAAGCTGAGACTCAGAGGAAGTCAGCACCTTTTTCCCGAGTCTAGCGGGATTCAAACCTGCATTCCTCCCACTCTCACGAGGCATCTTGTTTCAAGAGACTGGCCAACCCATCGACCTGTTGGTAGGTGGGCCCTGGTCTCTGAAACTGGCCCTGCAGTGAACCTTCCTCATTTGGGGTCAGAGTGAGCTGCCTGAAGACTTGAGGAAGTGTTTTGTTCAGAGCTATGGCCTTAAGGGGAGGCCCACCCATGGCCAACAGGGTCACAGATCCCTCTCTCCTCCATTTGTGTTTCTCCTCTCCATTCCCTCAGACACCCAGTGCCCGCAGCTCACCCCTCTCCCACCCCCACCTACAGTGCCAGCAGGAGGCAGTGTGCAGCAGAGGCAAAATGCCAGGGCTCTGGAGTCAAACTGACCTGGACTGGATCTCAACGCTGTGCCATCCTTGGGCAAGTTGCAAAGCCTCTCTGAACCACACTGTATTAATTTCCTATTCTTGTTGTAACAAGTTACCACAAATCCAGTAGCTGAAAACAGCACAGATTTATTATAGTTCCGGGTCTCACTGGGCTAAAATCAAAGTGTCAGCAAGGCTGTGTGGAGGCTTTAGGGGAGAATCTGTTTCCTTATCTTTTCCTCCTTCTACACACTTTCCACATACCTTGGCCCATGGTCCCCTTTCACCTTCAAAGCCAGCAGGATAGAATCCTTAAATCCCTAACACCTACCTCCCTTTCTGCTTTAAAAGACCCCGGGATGAAGGAAACAGGAGGACCACAGCTAGAGTTCACGGAAGTCAAAGGTTGGGGGTCCTATGGGGCAGTGGAGCCAGGACAGCTGAGTTGGGCCCTGTCCTAATGACCTACTGGAGTGGACACTCTGCTGCCACACCCAAAGTTCTCTTAAGGTCTGAAGGATTAGCCCCAACTGCTGAGAAGGTGAACGAATTATCCTCTGCTGAAGAGAGCCAACCCACCAGAGACTGAGGCCCAGACCTTTCCTGGGGCAGCCTGTTCTCCAATGTGAGTGGTGAGTGTGGGGCTTTGAAAGCCAAGCCCCAGCCATGAGGTCTGGTTGTGACCTCAACTCTCCCCACACCCCTGCTGCTGTCCCTCTCTCCTGCGTGCTGATCCCAAGAGCATCCCCATTAAACTTCCTGCACACTATATCCATTCAGAGTCCATCTTCAGAGACCATACCTTCCAGAGCCTTCTTTACCTTTGGGATTCCAGGTCCTCCTCCCTTCACTCTGCCCATTCCCTAGGAACCCCTCCCCCAGGAGCCCCAGACCCTACACCCCACTGCCAATTACCTAAGCCCAGCTCATGGTCCTGGATCCTCTGCTCCTTTGGGACAGAGTACATGGACAGTGAGCTCAAGCTACAAATAACCTCAAGTACCCATAGGCAAAAGACTCTAGAGGCCAAGGACCCCTTCAGTGCTTTGTATGCCTCTGTCATCCCTATTTTGAGGATTAAAGAACTGGAAAAGTTGCTGCCTGCCCCAGTCTGCAGAGCTGAGAAGTGCCAGAAATAGAGCTCAGGCTTCCTCTGCTTCTCATAGCTCACAGCCTCAGCCAACCCCCTAAAAACTCCCTTCCCTCACTGCTGGCTTTGTGAGAACGTAAGTCCCTTAACCCCTCAGTCCTCACTGATGCCTTAGTGGGATAATCATATTTACAAAGAACTGCTTTCATTCATCCACTTTTTCATTCATTCACTCAATCATCCACTCACTCACTCATTCACTAATTCATTCAATCAACAAACATGTCTTGAGTACCTACCCTGTACCAGGCTTTGTGTTTGGTGCTGGGGACACCTCAGTGAGGAAGGTGGACAAAGACCCTCTCTTCATGGAGCTCATAGTCTATGAAGGAAGACACATAATAGACAAGAGGAACAAGTGAAATAAACATAAAACAGGTTAGATGATGGTACATGCTAAGGAGAGAGAGGGGATGTAAAATGTCTGGAGTGGGGCAGAGGGTGAAAGTTAAGACAAGGTAGTTAGGGAAGGCCCCACTGGGAACCCTTTACCTGGGGTCTTGGTGGGGTGGGGAAGCTCCCCCAGGCAGAGTCCAAGCAGAGTGGACTGCCGCTGCACTGGCTCCGCCTCCCTGTCTGTTGTCCTGGCAGGGGGCAGTCGGCAGGACCACAGCCCCACCCAGGGGAGGCAGCTGTGAACAAGCAGTGGGCTCTCTTGTCCCCGGCCTCCAGCCAGTGCACCTGACTTGAACCCAGCCTAGGCCCAGCTCACCATTCTAGGTGGCCTTCCCATCACTCAGGACCTCAGGTGCATCCTAATAAAGAAATGCCTGTGGGCTCCTTGCAAAGACTACTGCATGTTGGCAGGGCACCCTAGGATCCCAGATGAAAAAAAATCACCAACCCAATGGTGTGGTATGTCCCCCCAGTGGGCCCCAACTACTCAGCTTCAACCAGATGCCCCAGCCTCTGTGGGGGTGTGCCTGGCACTGTCATCCTCAGGAATCCCTGAGCAAGTCATCACATTCTGCAAATCTGATTAGCTGGTTTCCATGTGTTCTTCTCTGTTAGGTGCCCAGTGAGTGAAAAGGCCCAGTCCCAGCCTAGAGCCCTGTGACCTGCCACTGGAGACCTTTAGTGAAGTAGGCCAGCCACCCTCTATGACTTCTAACAAGCCTTCTTTCTGAGGGATCAGGGACGAACCCCAAGCTTTCCCCACTGTGTGACCAGAACATCTCCTGGGCTCTTATGTGTGGAGGAAAAGGTGGAAAAGGTGCCAACTAAGGACAAATGGCAAATACAAGACAAACTGCCCAGGGTCCTGTGGAACCAACCTGGCCCTGGAAGGTATCTGAATCTATGAGACATTCAGTGAGCGTTACAAAGAAGCATTCTGCTCAAGACTGAAGGGGAACAGGATGAGGTTAAGTAGTAATGGGAAAGTTACAAATTCATGGAAAAAGGGAACTGCCACGGATTGGGCAGCAGGGACCTTGCCTCAGGATCCTGATACAAAAGTAGGCATCATCATCCCCTTTTATTTATGAGGAAGCTGAGACTCAGAGGAAGTCAGCACCTTTTTCCCCGAGTCGTAGTGGGATTCAAACCTGCATTCCTCCCACTCTCACGAGGCATCTTGTTTCAAGAGACTGGCCAACCCATCGACCTGTTGGTAGGTGGGCCCTGGTCTCTGAAACTGGCCCTGCAGTGAACCTTCCTCATTTGGGGTCAGAGTGAGCTGCCTGAAGACTTGAGGAGGTGTTTTGTTCAGAGCTATGGCCTTAAGGGGAGGCCCACCCATGGCCAACAGGGTCACAGATCCCTCTCTCCTCCATTTGTGTTTCTCCTCTCCATTCCCTCAGACACCCAGTGCCCGCAGCTCACCCCTCTCCCACCCCCACCTACAGTGCCAGCAGGAGGCAGTGTGCAGCAGAGGCAAAATGCCAGGGCTCTGGAGTCAAACTGACCTGGACTGGATCTCAACGCTGTGCCGTCCTTGGGCAAGTTGCAAAGCCTCTCTGAACCACACTGTATTAATTTCCTATTCTTGTTGTAACAAGTTACCACAAATCCAGTGGCTGAAAACAGCACAGATTTATTATAGTTCCGGGTCTCACTGGGCTAAAATCAAAGTGTCAGCAAGGCTGTGTTCCTTTCTGGAGGCTTTAGGGGAGAATCTGTTTCCTTATCTTTTCCTCCTTCTACACACTTTCCACATACCTTGGCCCATGGTCCCCTTTCACCTTCAAAGCCAACAGGATAGAATCCTTAAATCCCTAACACCTACCTCCCTTTCTGCTTTAAAAGACCCCGGGATTACAGTGGGTCCACCCGGATAATGCAAGATACTCTCAATGTCAGTGGCATTATTCTGCCCACAACACCCACTTTCCTGACTGGGATTATGAAATTAAGATGAGTTTATGTGATAGGAGCCTCACGCATAATGGCTATCACAAGCAGATGTTTAAAAATGATTCCTATGAGTATATGTTTTTATACTAAATTATTCAAGTAAAAACAGTTTGGAGGGAAATGCAAATACATCAGGAAAATGAAAATCAAAGCCACAGTGAGATATCACCTCACGCCCAAGCTATCTGGCTCCTGGCCTCTGGAAGTGCTAGTACTTTGGGTCCATCAAGCTTTCTGACTCTTCCTCAGATATTTCAAAAAACGCTGTTCTAAGTGAATTTCCTAATTTAAGGTTTTGTGCATTTAAGCAAAAGTCAAGCCATTGATTCCCGAGTCTGATGTCACCAGCTTGTTTTACAAAAAGACATGCAAAATCCTAGAATCCTTCAGCTCTTCTCCTAAAGAGACAAGAAATCAGTCCTGAGCCTCGAAAGATCTAGTTACAGGGAGGAAGG
This sequence comes from Pteropus vampyrus, assembly GCF_000151845.1. Lineage (NCBI taxonomy): Eukaryota > Metazoa > Chordata > Mammalia > Chiroptera > Pteropodidae > Pteropus > Pteropus vampyrus. Next base: position 2,767,658 of record NW_011888974.1, on the reverse strand, counting down.
AAAGGTTTAGGCTGCTCAAATTTTTACTGCAGGGTCAAGCCTCCACTCATGGCTACCATGAACAGTTGTGCAGCTAGTGCAGTGCACTAATGTATCCAGCTGGGGTGTCAGGAAAGTGAACATGGGGGCTGAGATCCAGTCCACATTGCACTCGCCAGTGGCATTAATGCCCCTGGGTTGGCTCTTCCCAGAAGGGATGCATAAAGGCACAGTACGTGCTCAAAATCTGCTTTGCAAATTAGATATCCATCTTGGACAATACATGGTCCTTCTGCACATGACCAGGATGCTTCTCAGGTCAAATTTGACATACCTCACACATTGACAACAGTCAGTTTTACTGTATACTATCTCTTATTCGAAGAGACAAGTTCATATATCGAAGCTTAGCTGTTACGGTGATATCAAATTTCTATCCAAGTGTCTAGACGTGCTCGATGTCTGTGCTCATCTCATCCTGACCAGTTAATTGTTTGCATAGCACTGGGCCTGGAAGCAGCCCTGCTCTCACCCATTATGGGTCCCCCAGGGACACTCTGGGCCCTCCTGTCCTCATTTTTGGGGAGCTGGTCAGAAACCAAGGCCAGAGGTGAGGTCTGAGAGTGACTTGAGGTGAGGGAGGGCCATCCAGAAGGGAAGGGCAGTGAGGCCCTCCTTCCACAGGTCCCCTGCACATGCTCTCAGGGGCTTCTCTGTTGGGGTGGAGAGGCCATATCAGAGGAAACACTGACTCTCTGGGCTCTGAAAGGCCACCTGCCTAACCTGTGTCTGTGAGAAGGCTAAGGTTGAAAACTCCATGTTGCCCTAAACTCCTGGTCCAGGCCCAAGTGTCATTAGCAACGCAAGGTGTTCTGGTTATCCATTGCTGTATAACAAGCCATCCCAAAACATAATGGCTTTAAATTTCTTTATTATTATCTCTTTCATGGTTCAGCTGGGTGGGCAGTTCTGGCCCAGGGTCATCATGTAGCTTCAGTTCAGTGGCCACAGAGGCTGGAGTTATCTAGAAGCTCAGCTGGGCTGGAAGTCCAAGATGGTTTCTTCACTCACATGTCTGGTGCCTCAGCTGCAATAACTAAAATAGCTAGGGCCTGGCCAGATCTCTCTCCCCTCCAGACTTCTCCACGTGGCTAGCATGGGCTTCCTCACAATACGGCAGTCTCAGAGAATTCAGACTTGGTCAACATGGTGACTGGCTTCCCCCAGTGCAAGCCTTACCAGATAGCCAGGTGGGAACCGCAAAAGCTTCTTCCGATGTGGCCTTATAAGTCACTCAGTCACATCTACTACATTCTACTGGTGTACACGAAGCCAGCCCATATTCACAGGGAGGGGGCTATGCAAGGGCATGAATACCAGGAAGCATGGTTCATTGCAGGAGCCATCTTTAAAGACAATCTACCACGATGGGGCTTCCTATGGCAAGGGCAAGGCTTGGGGAGCAAGGTCAAAGGCAACCAGGGTAGGACGGCCCAACTGTTGAGCTGGACTTTTTCAGAAATGTTGTCATTTATTGATTTCATAGTCATCCTCTGTCACCTGTCACAGTAATAATAACTCAGATCCAGCCTGGCCCTCAGGGTACCCGGAGTCACCAACTATCAGTACTATAAGTGCTTTTTCCTACAGGAAATTATCCTTTCGGGTGGAGAAACAGTATGAGATATTCCTGTCCTCACTACTTAATCCCAATCACTGATTAAAATCTATATTTTATTAACTACGGTCTACTCCATGGTCCAGCTACTTTAGAAATTTTGTCCTCATACAGTCTCAAAATTTTTTAACTCACTAGAGGATCTACAGCCAAAACAAGGAAGTACACAGCTCTATACCCATCCACTCCTGTTATTCTGATCAAGTTCATGCTTTTACAAGTCTCAATTTTTTTTCCTATAAGAAAAGAGGTTTGGGGAAGGAGATGAGGTTAACCAGATGACTGGATTCCAAGAGACACTATCGTGATCAGTGGGCTCCAACTATCTCTGTGGCCTTGGGCAAATCCCTGTCAGGTTCTAATGGCCCACCTGTAGCATGGGAAGTCAGAGAAGATGGCTCTGTGGTCTCCATGCACCATGGACTCCAGCACCATCATTCTTCAATTCAGATTTCCATCTGGACCCACTTCAGCACATGCAAGAATGCATCCATCACCTTAGGTGTGAGATTCAAGTCTGGCTGTTCGGCACAGATTTTTGTTCCCAGATCCGAGCCCCCAGCGGTTCAAACATTGCAGACAGGCAGACACTGCCATGGAAACTGACCTGGAATCCATTCACTGTCTCCCAGCTACAGCTGAATGATGAGCTAGGCTGGATGGCAGGTTGGTAGAGGAGAAAAGATTGAAATGAGGGGTCAGCCAGGCTGGGTAAAAATCCAGCCTCCCACTTGGTTTTGGTGTGACCACAAGAAATTCCTTAATCTTTCTGAGCCTCAGTTTCCCCTCTGTAAAGTGAGAGCTATAAAGCACACATCCCAGGAAAGGCCCAAGGATCAAAAGTCATATTTGAGAAATCCTGATGTAGTGTCTGTTATTATTCAAACTGCACACTAGAAAGCAATGTCTGTTTCAAAGGCAGTGGTGCTGATTCTTGTCACCAGTGCAGAGCCTTCCCTGAGATAATTTAGGAGGCCTGGGCTTGAGAGCACTTCCTGAGCTGAGCTGCCATCTCTCTGTCGGCTCTGGGATGGATAGGCCCAGCAGCGGGGCTGGAAGGACTCTGCATGCTGCCGTCTCTGAAGATCTCTGGGCTGTCGCACTCTCCGACACGCTGTGCTAAAAAATGACTCTGAAGAAAAGTAAGCAGACACTCCGGGCCATAAATATTTCAGAGCGGAATGAACGTCCTTTCCCCAGCACTGACTTGCCACATATATTATTTATAAAACCATAACTTGAGTTGAAAGGTAGTCGTCGAAAGAATAGACAGTCTCAGATTCACTTGGTGATTGAAAAAACTATCTAGAAAGGGAGAAAATTGTGTCTGGGCTAGATGAGGTCACAGGAGGTTATCTGGCCTCGCCCCCTGGCTCCAGCCTGGCCCAGGAGATATCTGGCCAGAGTGACAGGATGGTACAGCTGGGAGAGGCCCTGGACACAAGCAAACTGCTGGGTTCACACTGCCCAGGGCCTCACTGGCTTTTGGGGAAGTCTCCATTAAATTACAAATGAAAGTCCATACGTTTAAAAAAAAGTCTTCCATCCACTTTTATAAAAGAAAATGAAGCTATCATGAGAGAAGAGGCTGAGAAGGACTGCCAAAAGCTATTGACTGGGCAGAAAGAAACCTGGACCAGAAATTGGGAGACCTGAGTTCTAATCCTGGTTCTGCTCATTCATGGTGTAACATCTGGCGGGTCACTGTGCCTTCCTGGACCTGGTTTTCCCATCCGTGAAATGAAGGGCTCAGTAGTCCTTACGATATAAGACCAAGCATCCTCTTCCTGTAACAAATGCTTTGTAACATCTTATCTCTCCAGAACTAAAGTTTATCTATAATATAACCTATCTATGCATGTAATTTTATAAAGCAACATAGTAACACCTTAACCTGTGATGTAAAGGAGAAATCAAAGAAAAGTGATTTATAATCAAACAACATTTTAACATGTAAAGGCTTGGGCATGTCTACACTAGAGGATAAAATGAAGCCATGGAATTGGGGCACCTGATCATATACTCAGCACCACGGTGGCATTTCCAAACGCAACCTGTCGTCGTGCTGGTGTATCGGCCACTCAGATTCCATGAGCAGCCTTGCATCAGGAACGTGACTGTCTGAAACAGTGGACACCCTCGATAAAATCCTGTACCAAAACAAAGGACAATCTTGCCTCAGTTTTCACTATAGCTACATTCCTGGGAGATTCAGTGTATGTTAAAACCGTGCAAAAAAAAAAAAAAAATACTATGTGTTAATTAGTAAAACAGAGTTCGATTCTAGGCTAAGGTTTTTTTTAAAAAACAGGTTTTTTACCCACAGGAATGTCTAGTGGGACATTTGCAATTTGTGTGGGATGCAGTAATCATTCCTCACAGAGCAGGGTCATTGGACACATTACAGAGTCATGGGCATCTCTGCCAGCCAAGTGCCAGTCCCCCCACCAATGGTTGTGATGACCAATAAAGCTCCTACACATGTCTAAAACACTCCCAGGCCCACACAGAGCCACTGGATTATCTGTCCCCGAGGCCCTTCTGCACTGCTCTGACTATCTGACACCACTCACCAATGGCTTGATGACGAGCATGAACATTTCGGTTTCTGCCCTGCTGTCATACTTTGCAGAGGTGGCCAGACTTGCCAGACACACCCAACACTGCTTGAATGGAGCCTGGGACCGGCATATTGGAAGAGGTCCCTGATCTTTCCTGTCCCCTAATCTGCCCCCTTGGAAAGTCAGGTATCTGATGGGCACAGAGGGAGTCCAGCACCCCATAAGCCAGGACTTCAAGTCGTCCAAATAGCAGTGCCATGAGCACCCCAGAGGAGGTGAGGGGCCCAAGCCGGTCTCCTGGGCTATGAACCCCACATTACCCGCTCCTCACCACTCTCCAACTGTCAGCATCCAGTCAGTGGGAAAGGGGACAGCGGCCACAAGGAGTGATGAAGAGAGTGTGAGTTTCACCCCTGAGCTTTGGCAATGGCAAGGGCTTCTTGCTTGATCGAATATTAATGTCTCTTAACTCTCTTCCACCCCAGCTGGGGAGCAGCTGTCAACCATAAGAGTCAAGATAACTTGAAGACAACAATAGATATGCTCCAGAAGGTCCAGAAGGCTCCTGCATCTTTCCTTTGAGTATGCATCTCCCCAACAACCCCAGGGCCCCACATCCCATCCACAGCTCTCAGCTGCCCACGCTCCCCCAGACAGAACAAGATACACAGAGCCCTGTGGGGCCACTGTTCAGGCCCAAGAAAGGCTTCCATGACCACTGCCTCAGATGGTTGGGGAGCTGGCTTTGCTTTTTAATTGTGCTATTATGTGCTCATTATAGAAAATTTAGAAAATATAGAAAAGCATAAAGATAAAAATAAAAGTCATCAGTAATTCCATGACCCAGAAGTAATTCCAGTTAACATTTGGTGTGTGTGCACGCACACACATGTGTAGTGTGTACATGTATACATGCCTGCACATGTATACATGTATGTGTACACATACACACATCCACATACACATATACAAATATGTAGATAGCCTATAGAATAGTCAGAATGAGCTTTAATTAATTTAAACTGTCCCCTATTTTTGTTTCCATCTAAGCAGTAGGAGTCCCAGTTGCAGAGAGATAGTCACTTAGGACAGCTCTGTGGAGGCCATCAGAGAGGTGAGTGAGTCACTGCAGAAACGAGGGCCTCCTGGTGGAAAGCGGAGGTCTCAGGAGACGCAGAAGAAACTCCTGGCATTAAGGCCCAGCCCAACTGCTTGGGAGCTGCACAATATATGGGGGCTGACTGAAGAAGGATCAGGATCCAGTGGTGCTTTTTCTTGGTAACATCCTGTTAAACGTGAACACAACATCATTCTCAGCTTCCTGGCCAGAGAGGTTGCCCTGAATTTCCTACTCTCTTCCAGTGGTCAGCAAGCATTCAGGATGTGGGTGCCCCACCAAAGAAGATCCAAGTCTCTATGAGCCACTTTGCAGGCTGCCTGGCTTCTGCCAGGAATCAAGAGGGTCCCCAAATTCTGAGGGTCTTGCCCAGGCCTGGGGCTCACAGCTACATTAGGGTGGCAACTTATCCATTAAACCATGGAGAGACAATGCACAGCCATGTGCCACCACAGGCAGCCAGTGCGGGGCCTAAGGGCAACCTTGCTGTCAAATGCTCTGCCACTCACCAGTTGCCCTCTAAGCCTCAGTTTGTTTAGCTTTAAAATGGACATAAAAACTATACCCATATTATAAGTTTATTGGGAGGACCA
>NW_011888974.1:2724960-2761680 GCF_000151845.1 Pteropus vampyrus | reverse complement strand
GTGAACACAACATCATTCTCAGCTTCCTGGCCAGAGAGGTTGCCCTGAATTTCCTACTCTCTTCCAGTGGTCAGCAAGCATTCAGGATGTGGGTGCCCCACCAAAGAAGATCCAAGTCTCTATGAGCCACTTTGCAGGCTGCCTGGCTTCTGCCAGGAATCAAGAGGGTCCCCAAATTCTGAGGGTCTTGCCCAGGCCTGGGGCTCACAGCTACATTAGGGTGGCAACTTATCCATTAAACCATGGAGAGACAATGCACAGCCATGTGCCACCACAGGCAGCCAGTGCGGGGCCTAAGGGCAACCTTGCTGTCAAATGCTCTGCCACTCACCAGTTGCCCTCTAAGCCTCAGTTTGTTTAGCTTTAAAATGGACATAAAAACTATACCCATATTATAAGTTTATTGGGAGGACCATGCATATAAACTGCTCAAAAAATGGTCACCCATATAATTATCACATCCAGAATTTCCCCAGCCAGTTTCTTATAATAAATCCTATTTCTCTAATCCCCTCCCCACCGGCTACTGTAGGACCTCTCTCCCAAAACCTAACCTGGCAGCTAGAAGTGCCATGGAGTGTCTCATATGACCTCATGGTTTTCTCTGTTACCAACAGAACCATCATGCTGCTTTCTCCCTCCTGGCCAAGACCATCTGCGTATACAGAAGCCCCTTTCTCACTGCCAGAAAGAAGGCCTTCCCTCCCAGGGCACTCCCCTTTGTAGGCCAAGGTGGGGGTGCCTTCCCATTCTGAGCTCGTCCCCTCTGGCACCCAGGCTCTGGCGCGGAAGGCCTGTATGCAGGTCCTCAAGGCCCAGTGCCCCAGGTCTTGTCTGCGGCTGCTTCCACATGGACCAGACCCCAGGCCAGGGACCAGGCTAGGTGTGGATTTCATCTTCAGCCTCCTGCTTAGACTGATGACTCTGGATGGGTGACCCATCCCACCCTATAGCCAATGCATGCTGGAACATTTTTCTATGATACGGTGAACACAAATCTGATACCCAAAGTTAGCATATCCTGGTACAGAGTAGTGGGAGGTGGAAGAAGGGTGGGGGAGGGTACACGGGCTGGGAACAGTCTGGAAAGCTGCTTGGAGAAAGCAGAACCTGCACCGGTAAGGTCTGGGCAATGATGGAGCCTGATGCCAAGAGAGGGGTGGACCTCCCAGCAGGAGAAGGATGTGCACCCAGGCCCAGTCAGAGACAGATGTCGCTCAGCAAGCTGGGACCCCACAAGACCTCAGTGTCCCCTCAAAACGTTAGGTACTCTCGGGCTCTTTAAGATCAAATACCTCTTGTGTCCCCAACATTTGAGGGGAAAGGAGCACGTGCTGTGCCTGGAGACGACAGGAGCAGGGTCTGGCATCTCCGCGTCACTTCTCAGAGGGCAGAGACACCTTACCTTTGAAATGAGATTTGCGATGCCTGCCTCCGGGGTAGGTGTGAGAATGAAAGGCAGCGTGAATATGAAAGCCCTGGAACGGTGGCCGGGCCCTGCAGTGTGCCCACGCCAGTGACTGCAGTGTGGTCATCCCACCCACAGGCAGACCTGGTGGGAACTTCCAGACTGCTGTCTTCTGACAACGGGACAATACGTCGCGGGAGGCCGGCTCAGGTCCCAGGAAGCCTCACCCACTTGCTCACTTCAGGGCTATTATGTCCTTCTAGTTGGTGAGCATGGGAAAACAGTGTCCAGGAAACGTGCTTTGGGGGCAGTGAAGTTCTTCTTCAAATGCATGTTTCCAGGTCCCAGCAGAACCTGAGGCTGCAATGGCCCCTGCCCCGGTTTCAGTCTGGATCCACCTTCTCTCAAAACCTGTTCTCGGCAGCCCTCCGGGACTTCTCAGAGCAGCCGCCTCAGCTCCGTCCACCTCAGGCCTCTACCAACCTCCTCCCCATCTGTACCCACCCACCCACCCCAATTAAAAAAATAGAAATAAAAAACTAGACGAGTTAATTTGCTAAAATAAAACAGAGTGCAATAACTGATTACATTTTTCCCCAAAGGAAACCAGTTAATTTGGCCGGTGACTCATATGCCAGGCTGCCAGTTACAACACACTATCCCAGACACAACTCCTCACTGGGCCCAGCTGGCAGCCGCCCGCTCCCGCACTCACTGCTGCAGCCCCAGTTTCCCTCCTATGAGGGGTGGGGGCCAGGGGAGCAGAGTGCCCACTGGATAAAGAGCCATTTGTGGCGCTTCTAAAAGTGCAGAGCACACACACATAAGGCCATACAAGAGCATGTGCCACAGCAAAACTGTGGCATGGGTCACTCTGTAAATCATTCAGTGATAACCTCTGAATACCAATACCGGGGGGAAATCCAATTAAACTAACTCCTTCCTAAGTCATTCCTATTTTCCCAGCATCTTAATGCTCATGGGGAAAGAAGAGGATAAGCAGAGTGCTAATGTGACCTTCAGATGGGAATCCCTAGGCCAGCATCCTGTGGGCTCCTCCATTTGCTTGGCGTGAAGGTAACAGTGGGCCTCTGCCTCCACCCCCGTGCTCCTCACATGGCCACAGTGCTATGAAAGCAGCACCCAGTTGGGGCAGAAGCCCTCAAGGCAGGCCCTAGAATCAGAAGATCCAGTAGTCCCCAATCTTGTCGTTCACATACTGTGTGACCTTGAGCAAAACACCCTCTCTGGGCCTCAATTTTTTTTCCTATAACATATCTTGGCAAAGAGCAGGGAGGAGCAAGAATGGGGTCCAAGTAGATCTGATGGGGGAGGACAGGAGCAGAGAGGGGAGAGGGATCCATAGCACCCAGCACTTGGTCCTTTTGCTAAACCCATCTTTCAGAAGAGGAAGGTGAGAAAGAGCAAGGAGGTTGGAGAAGTCGGCCAGAGCCCAGAGGCCAGCCAGGAAGAGCGAGAGGCCAGGAGGCCCACAACCCAAGCCCCATCAAACAGGTATAGGTGGTGAGAAGCTTCCCAGAGCCAACGCCCTCACTCCCAGATGAGAAAACGGAGGCAAAGTCTACCCCTGAGTTCAGGGCTCTGTGTGCCCTCTCCATCCCCTGGAGTCCCTCTGTTAGAGCTTATACTGTGAGTCTCCCTGGGGCCATGTGGAGGAGCTGGCCAATCTCTTAAAGGAAGATAGCAAGGACTCTAGTGACCCATCCCAGCACTTAGAGTGGGGGTAGGGAAGGAAGTCAAAATAGGTATTGCTGGGAATGGGGAGGGGCGGAGAAACGTCTGCTGGTTTCCCAGGAGGGCCTCTTGCCTCTTTGGGAAACCCAGGAATTGCATCAAGAATGAAAGACAGAGATGCTTGTCCTAGAATATGCTCCAAGAAAATCTCTCCCTGTCGGCTGACACGTAGGGGCAGTGCTCAGAGAGGCAAGACCCCACTCCCAAACTCATGCCTAATCTTGAAGCCTTACACCCAAGCACAGAATTGCAGTCCACCCATGACATCACAGCCTGGGTAAAGGAAGCAGTGTCCAGATTTCTGGGCAGCGGTGCCTAGCCTGAGGCATGCCCTGGTTCCACCATGCCCTTGATACTGATCTGTGCTCCTGACTTTAGGCATCCACGCAGCCTTGGGGGTCAGTCAAGCCCAGCTCAAATCCTCCCTCTGTAGCTTACAAACAGAGGGACCTTGGGCAAGTTTTAGTAGCCTCCCTGAGGTTCGGCCCCACCCCCCACCTCTGTAAGGAGATACCTCCACTGGGGGCTCAATGAGCTCATAGCCCTCAGCCAGTGGGAGCTTCTCCCTCTCTGCCAGGGACATCTGTGGCCTGCTCGCTCCTGGGAAGGGCATGACAGAAGGACAAACAATGCTGGTCAAATTTGTGCTCAGCATCCTCCAATTTCCACAACCATTGTCATTTCAAGATATAAAACACATGCTGACATATCCCTTCCTCTCCAGAAAACAGACTTCAAGTGTGGCCGAAAAATAAACAGGCACATAAGTGCCTGGGTCCATGAGGCCCCACTGAGCATCTGGGTCTCCCTTCCTCCTCACTATCGGGTCTGGACTTTTCCAGTCCTCAGACACTGCAGAAGAAATACTCATGCACCTGGCTTTTTAAAACACACACCAAATGTCTGATGAATGTCCTCATATTTTCCACCTGAATGTCCTCATACAGGACGTTTGGACTGAAGGCAGACAGCTGGGTGGCCCCAGTGTCCAGCTTTAAGGAGAAATTTCCCTCAGTGACCAAGGCCCAAGTGAGCATCCGCTGAGAGTGGGACTGTGGGCATATGTGGGCATGGAGGGGGAGAGGCGGAGAGAAGGAGCCCCCACCGGAGGAGTTTGCAGGTCCCTCTGAGGACAAAAGAGGGCACCCAGCTGCCCCAAGAAGGGGTGCAGAGCATGGAGGGCAGATTGCCCTAAAATGTACTGTCAAAGGGGCGGCTCTGCCCAGTGCTTCACTCATACACAGGCACAGAGGTACGTTTACACGCAGACACACACACACACACACACACACACACACACACACACACACCGCACCACACTAATGTCCTAACATTCTAAAGCAGGTATGTGCAGCCTTGCCTTCCACCGAGGTTCCAGCAGTAATGGGCTCCCACTTACCCCTAGGCCCATGGACCACAGAAACCTCCAGCCTCACCAGCAGGAATTACCCAGCACCACATGCAGGGACTTTTGCTAGTGAGGAGCTGTAGCTTTCCCAAGATCACTGGCAAATTCAGAGCAGAACCAGAAGAACCTCCCCCCTAGGCTTGAGAGACAGTGCACACATCTCCCACCCCAACTCCCAGTATCATACAGACTGTGCAGCCCCCATCATCGGGCTCAGTGAAGATGTGTTAGGTTTTTCTTGACTCAAACATGGTGTGTTCCTTGCGTATGGGAGGGAGGAGGAGCCAGCATAGGGCAGGAGAGTCAGGATAGAAAAGGAGCCGTTGAGGGGAGTTCTGTTGGAGAGAGGTGGGGGAGCCCCTCCAGCCTCCTCCTCTGGCAGCCCCAGGCAGGTCCTTGACCTTCCCACTACATCTACCCCATCTTCTGCCTTGGGCTCCCATCCATAGCCTGACTACTTCCAGCGTCACCCTGAGCCCCAGGTTTGTATCCAGACCTCCCCCAGCCCTGCTGAACCCCCAGGGCCTTCCTTCCTCCCCATCGCATCTGCACAACTCCCCCTTTCTCTCTTCTCCTTCTGCCCAGTTGCTGGAGCTGAGGAGGGAGCAAACTCCTGGGATTGGGGTCAAGGCCAAGGCTTAGAGTGCTGCCCCACCTCCCTCCAGCCTCCTCTCCCAGACTCTGCTGCTGTCCATTCAGCCGTAATGTGTCAGGTGTCGCCTCAGACCCGGCCAGCCAGCAAGAACAAGATCGCACCGCCGCTTCCACGAGGCGCCGCTAGGTGGCGACGCGCTAACGGGGATCCAGACTAAGGGGCCAGACTGCGAGGCGAGGGGCAGAAAGCCAGCCGTCCTGCCTAGCCCTCTCCAAGGGCAGCAACCGCCTGGGTTCTCATGGCTTCGGGTCCCTGTGCCAGCGACACCGGCCCAAGCTCCCCTCCAGGCCCTGGAGCTCGCCCTGCGGCCCCCTCTACCACCATCGCTCCTGGCGATGCCTTGCCTCTGGGGCAGCTCCCTTGGTCTTAGGGCCTGGTCAGCAGCTCCAGCCCCAGACCTGGAGGCTTGGCCCTAGTATGGCGTGGCCCCTGCCCGGCGACAATGGGGAGCAGTACAGAAGTGGATAAATGGGAAACTTGGAGAGGGAGAAGAGCCTGAGAGTCGGTGGGGGCTGGCCCTCCGGGTGGGTCCTTCCCTCTCTCTAAGCCTTATTTCTTTTATCTATAAAATGGGATCGATACAGTCCATGGCATAGATGAAGTCAGCATGCACAAGTCCTGACACAAGGCATGGCACAGACTCGGTGCTCAATAAGCGGTAGCACCTCAGTTTCCCCTTTACAACTTTCTAGATCGTACCTCACCTCTGCCTTTACCCTCTTAGTTTCAGGGTGCTGGAACTTCCTCTAGGCAATGTAGGCAGCAGCTCAGAAGCATCTAATGAATGAACACCTGCGCCACACCTCTGACACCCCTGTTCTCCTCCTTGGCAAAAATGGCCCAATCCCCACCAGTTTCAGACTCAGAGAGACAAAGGAGGCCTTTAGGACACTCCCATTGATCTGAGTCTGTCTTGTGGATCCACTCCACCCCCACTGCCAGGCCATAGGCCCCTGGAACAGCTACCCCATCTGCTGAGTGTGGCCTGTCACAGGGAGGGGGACACAGTACATGTTTAATAAATGCTTGCTAGTTAGATTCATGTGAGAAACAGGACACGAACAACACATATTGACCCCACTCTGTGCCAGGCACTGTGCAAGGGGCTTCTTTAATATACTTCTTACAATTCTGTGAATAGTTTACCAACAAGGAAGCTGGGCTCATAGAACACGACGTCACACAGGGAGTTGACAACAGCTGGGGTTGGAACTCAGCTCTGGCTGACATCAGTTCCTCCCCTGCAGTCACCCAGGGAGCCCCAGATACTCAGTGCTGTGAACCCCTCCTTCCCTGCCTAAGGCTAAACCCTGAGGCTTGATGACTGGGCCACTCTCAAGTTTCCCAACTCTGTCCTTCTGAGGCTCCCAATGTTCTCACAGCCTCCCCCTAGCTTTTGCAGAGGCTCGTCATCCTAGGAAAGATGGCTTCCCAGCATCATCATCTCTAGCAGGAAGCCTTCCATCACTAGTCCCTAAGTGGAGGCTTCAGTGGACCCTCCATGGCAGGAGTCCCTGGCCTCAGAGCCTTGCCGGGTCCCTGGCTCAAAGACACTGTGGACTCAGCCAGTTGTCAGGGACCAGCTGAGAATACGCCACCACCATGATGCTGTTCCATGGGGTAGTCTTCACCACACCCAAACCCAGTTCACAAAGAAGCTTTTAGAAGGGCATTTAGGGCATGTTATAGACAGAATGTTTGTGTCTTCCCCAAATTTATACACTGAAGCCCTAATTCTCAGTGTGATGCTATTAGGAGGTGGGGCCTTTGAGAGGTAATTAGGTTTAGATGAGTTCATAAGGGTGGAGCCCCCATAAGGGGATTAGTACCTTTATAAGGAGAGGAAGACAGAGCAAAGTTCTTTCCTGTACACACAAAGAAGAGGTCATGGGAGGACACAGCAAGAATGTAGCTATCTGCAAGCCAGGGGGACAGATCTCACCAGGAACTGAATCTGCCAGCACCTTAATCTTGAACTTTTCTGCCTCCAGAATGTGAGAAATAAATGTCTATGGTTTAAGCTGCCCAGTCTGTGATATTTTGTTACAGCAGCCCGAGCTAACCAAGACAGGGTAGATGATGGAACTAGGGCCCATAGGGGCTCAGAGACCAGCACAGTCACACGGCACCCAGAGCAAAGACAACACAAATCAAAGTCTGTCACTACATTTGGTGAAAGAAAAAAAAAAAGTAGGAAAAAGGAATTTAAAACACACACATTCACAAGGGGCAGGGCAAACTGAAGTTGTAGAATGCAGCTGGAATAAGGGATAAGTCCGTGCTGGAGATGCCCTGCACTGGGCCCCGAGCCTCTGTCACTTCACCACATACCTGTCATCACCTGGCTTGTGTAACTGAGAAAGCTCTAGCTTTCAGTCTCCAGGACTAATGCCCCTGAACGCCTGGGGCCAGGCCAGCACAGGCAGCCCCCGAGACCCTAGAAGCCCACTAGCACCCATCTTCTCAGGGTCCCAGGCTAAAAGACACTGGGCATTGGGAGCATTCTGGAAAGTTCCTTTAAGATGGCATCGTAGAGCCAGCCCCAGGCTGGGGTTGGAAGTCTAGGTTCTCTTTCTGCTTTGCTCCTGCCCTGGGCCCTTCTTTGAGCTTCAGTGCAACAAATAATAGGCTTGGGTGGAGAGCACTGTGCTGGAGGAGGCTCACACTGCTCTAGAAAAAGGTTGTGTGCATCTGGCCTTGGTGGGAGAATTTATACCGTGGCAAGCATCAAACTCTACTACTCCCTCCCTCCCTTACTCCCTCCCTCCTTCCTTCCTTGCTTTCTTTCCTTCTTTCTCTCCCTCTTTGTCTCTCTCTGTCTCTCTCTGTCTTTCTTGTTAGAGCAAGTTGTTAATTATTTACCTTCATGGGCTAGTTGGGCAGCGCATTCCTCCACGCACAGGACTAGCCGGCCCTGGAAGCAAGCTGGCACCTCGCAGCACCCCTCCGGTGCCCTTGCCGCCCACCAGGCCGCACAGAGTAAGGTTACAACATGTTCTTCCACTTGCTAGATTTCTTCTTTCCCATGCACAGTGCTAATCCCCCCGCCCTGCTTGACATCTGCCTCAAGCATGTCCAGTCCCAAAGTGTCCCTAGAGGAGATAATATTTTAACAGAGTCACTTCTGGGCCTCATAGAGACCATCAGTAACAAGGGGGGATGGTTTCTGAGGTTCAATGCAGGGAGACACAGCAACAAACCCAAGCCACGGAGAATCCGTCAACGCCATCCCAGGCGATTGCAGAGCTGATCAATCAGTGAGGTCGGCAGGCAGAGCTGTCAGGAATTCCAGCAGCACCAGCATGGAGTTGGCCTAATTTGGACATGGGCTCGGCTAAAGCTGGCCTTTGAACACTCTAAGGCAAAAAGGGAAAAAAAAAAGAAAAAGAAAAAAAGGCTTTGCTAAGCTTATAGCAGGATCGCAACAGAGATGCTTAACCTACTTAAGAAAAGCGATCTCTCTCAAACACTTTTATTTTAATGCAAGATTTTAGGCACACCATGGCTGATACCCTGATTATGATCTGCCCTTTGTCCTAGAGGTTGACTCCCTCCTTAGAACTACCCAGAAGTTAAAATTGCTGCCTACACCGGGCATTAAAAAAACTCCCTTTTAAGAATATCCAGCCGTCCATTCAGCCAACCAGCTTTCCTCTCTTTCATTTAGCAGCATTTATTAAATGACAGCTGTGGCCAAGCCTTATTGTGCCTGCACACTCAGACACTGTCTATGTCACATCGGCCCCACTGCCCGCTTTGTGGGATCTGACTGCAGAGGCCCTGGGGATGGGACATCATTGGACCAAACATAGCCCTTATCATTACAGGCGCTGTAGACTGACTTCTCACTCAAGTCTAACTTCACCTAGCGGCTGCTCCGATGAATGTTGACTGGTGCTGCTCACACCCCAAGCAAGTGGCTGGCAGGAAGGCCTGGGGAAGGAAGCCAGTAACTGACTGCTCTGGACTTGATCAGTGGCTTTTCATTATGTCTCAGCAGTTGAACTCGCTTTACAAGTGAAGTCATAGGCAGAACCCCAGGATGTAAAACGCATGAGAACAGAGTAACCCTCACTAAAGCATGTCCTACCAGCTGGCCCTTTTTCTTGGACCTTCCCTGGACCTTCCAGCTCTAATGTCTTTGGTTTCCACTGAGGTCTGATCTTCCCTTCATCTGAGAACCCACGTTTAGAGGTCACTCCAACCTAGGGATAGTAAAACAATACAAGGAACAAGAATTGGAGGTTACGGCAACAGCCCCAAAGCACTACTTACTGGGTGCCACCCTCATCTCCTTCACCCTTATTCACTCCATGGACACTGCCTCCTGAAAACCTCCAGACAGAAGAATCCTCTTGTTTTCCACCTGATGGCAGCCCTCTCCCGCTACTGCTCCAGGTCGCTGCGGCGATGACGTTTCTGGTTATAGCCTCTGCCAAACCAATGACTGGGATACTGAGCCCCGCAGAAGACACCATGGCCCCTGCCTCATTCATTCAACAATGTCTATGTATCAGGCCTTGTGCTAGACACCAGGGAGACAATGAGACCTTTTGAGACAAAGCTCCGCCCCCATGGAATGTGAAATGGATACTGGAAAGGATACAGGCAATTCCAGCTTGGAGCCATACGTGCACCTGTGAGGGCAGGAGAGGAGTTTGGGGGCACAGTGGAGGAGCCTCACTCAATCCAGGGCTTAGGGAAGTGTTCCTAGAGGAAGTAGCCTCTGAACCGATAGTTGGAGAATTAGCCAGAAGCAAAGGGTACAGGTGAAGTGGGTTTTTGCCAAAGAGAACGGCAGGTGCAAAGGCCTGGGGGCGAGCAAGAGTTAGAGAAACCTTGGGAGGAGTGTAGGAGCTGGAGTTTGGTGTGGCTTAGAGTAAGACGGCAAGACAAAGGGCCAGGCCAGGTAATGCTAGAGAATGGCCTGCAGGCAACAAGGGCAGATGGCCTGGGGAGGGTAGCCGCCAGCCTTCATGAGGAAGCAGTCTTTGCAGTCAAGGTTGCACTCTATAGGGTTCAAGCCAAGTTGGCGGTGGGTGAGCCAGGGCCGCACTGGTCTAGGTGTGCTTGAAGGACAAAGAAAGGCAGCTGAGGAGTTCATCCTTTGTGCTCCAGTGTCCCAGAGCCCTCGGGAAGCAGGTCTCAGAGTCTATGCGGCTCTTCACCACAGTCTTCCCCTGGGCCTTGGGCACCGATCCCTGGGTTCCTGGGCATGGCTGAGCAACAGGCCCGGGCCACTCATCCACAAACAAGGCGGGCCCTCACTGCTCCAGGATTCCAGACGTTACTAGCCTGAGGGACCATGGACCAGGTCCATGGGGTTGGGTCCTCACAGAATACTTTCTCTTGGACTGCACTGGGCAGAGGGCTGCCAATACCCTCTTGATAGGAATGTTGTCTGCAATGCTGTCTTGGTGTGCGCCTAGAAGGATTTGAAGAAAGCCATTCTCCCAGGCCTCAGTCCCTAGAATGAATGTTCCTCTCCCCGGCAGCTATTTGGGTCCCCACAGACTTGTGGATGTACTGACTGATCATTTCCCTCTCTGCTTGGTCTATTAGGACATTAAGATTCCAATTGTCAGGCCCAGCAACTGGGCTGTGGGGCATGCAATAATCAAGTTATTGATTATTGGTTGATTGATGATTGGTTATGTATTGAGTGGTTTGTATCAATCACTATATTGACTGCTTTACAGGTTTCATCTCATTTAATCCTCACAACAGCCCAAGATTCTATGTTACCCCATTTTAGAGATGAGGAGATGGAGGCCACAGAATTTTATGGACTTGAGATTCCAACCAGCCCTGCAACCTTCTGCCTCTCACTTCCTTCCCCCAGGGGACCCTCTTATTTTGCCTTCGTGTTCATTTTATCCTATTGTCTATCTGCATTTCTATATGCTTGGTGAAATCCTTTTCTGGACAAGGTAAATATGGCTAGCCAACAAACAAATTTTAAATGACCACCTCCCTGCCTCCTCCGCCTGCCCCAGCACTGAGCCATCATCCTCAACCCAAAGATGTGTGTCTTGAGTCCTGGGTGACTTTATTCCCAGGAAGCTCCAGGCTTCTCACACAAACAAACCCAGTACAGGCCTGTCCTGCTCTCCATGTGTTCTGACATCCCAGGGGGACATGACTTGGGACCAAGCTAGGATCTTCCTGCCCAAGCCATCCATTCTTTCACTCATTCATTTGTGTAGCACACGACTGATCTGATGAATGGGATCACCATCATGGCTAACCTGAGCCTCAGAGGTTGGCTGATGGGGCCAGTGGGGGCAATACTGCAGGCCGAGAAGGGAAGAGTCAGTGTACCTCCAGGGCCAGGGTCTGTCCTAGGGCTGCACCCTGGAGCAGATGTAGGCTTTCAGGTTGGGTCTCAGAATGACTAGCCCTGCTCATTGCATGCACCTCCCTCACCTGCTCAGGCAGCCCCAGGCCTCCCTGCAGACAGAGCCTCAACATCCTAGAGCACCACTGCAAGGCTTCCTGAAGAATGGCTGCCACTCCGATATGCACGAAGCCCCTTCCTCTTCAGAACTGTTCAAGGCCGACTGGGGCCTGGAACCAAAGCACTTGGAAAGGACTTGAGATACCCCACCTTGCCCCCTCCTCTTATTTCAGCTTGGCTCTGCCTCCCCAGCATGAGAGGCAGTGGGAGAAGGGAAACTGCCATCTCTCCTCTGTGCCAACAGACAGACAGGCAGACTGGGTCTCAGCACTGCAGGACTTTCAGGCCTGGTAAGGACTCTATGACAGAACAAAGTAGCACGTTTCCTAGGTCCCCTCTACTGTGGTGATGAGGGAAGGGGAATGGCCTCCAGAGGTGCAGGAAAAGGCGGGGCGATGGGGCCACCCAGGTCTCACCCTGGGCCACCCCAGGCTGCCACCTTATGGCACTCTGCTGGCCCGTGAACTCTCCGTGGCTCCCAGAGGCGCTAATTCCCTCATTTTCCAGAAGGGCGCCTTGTGGGCTGAGAGGTAGGGAAAGACTGGCGCGTTATTGTGCACTTTTTCTTAAGTCTGTGATAAGCTCCTTCTATTAGACTATAGATCTCGTCACATAAAATAGATTTGTGGACTCGCAGCCAGGGAGAGCCACGCTCCTGAGCTGCGGAAATGGCTCATTTCTCCCCTTCTTCCTCGAGTAACTGATGGTCATGAATTTTTCACCCAAATGTCGCCACTAAAGATGTCACCAGCCTCCTACCCCTGGAGATTTTATGATCAGGCCCTAATGGGGTGGGGATGGGGGGACAGGGAGAGGGGACGGCTATGTCCTGGAACCAGAAAGAGAACTCTGAATGTAGAGGAGTGGGGGCCCAGTGGGCATAGGCTGGGCTTTCGATGCTGGAGACAGTAGAACTCCATTTCTTGAGCAGTTACTGTGTGGCTGACCGGAGCCAAGCACTCTATACCCACTATCTTGTTTCATCTTTGCAACTACCTGGCAAAAGAGGTGGCAGCTGAGTGAGGCCTCAGAGAGGTTGAGTAACTTGCCTAAGGTCACAAAGTTTATTAAAGCCCCAGAACCACAGGCAAACCCAGCTCCCAAGGGTTCCAGAGCCTGGGCCATTGATTGCTGCATTTCACTGCCACTGTTACAGACTCAGGACCTGGGGCAGGCCGTCTGCCTCCTCTTCTCTGGCTCAGGAACTTGATGAGCAAATAAGACAACCTATGGAACAGCAAGGCTGAGAAGTAAGACATACACTTGCATTCTCACCTAGGTGGGGAAATAAACTCTTTTGCAAGGATCAGAGTCAAAGTCACATTCATTGGAAAAACAGCCTTTCCTCCTGCAGTGCTAAACTCTGAGAAACTGAGATGCTGCCTGTGGTAAGGTGTGTTTTCCTTTTGGGTAACTAGTTAGGGTGATATTCATAGCTGTAGCCAGAGAGGGGATGGAATCGGAACTGGAAACATTCACTGTCTTAGTGCTCGGGGAACCACAGGCAGACTCCCCCATGGTGGGCGTAGGAGGGCTTCATTGGCTTTTGGCCAACACCTGCAGCATCAGAAGGAGGAGCCCCTGACTCTTCACCCTCTGGGAAGGGCTAGGTTGCCAGATTGAAAGAGAGGGTTCCGGGAAACAGAAAGAAGAGAGAGCTGGGTGTGGGGAGGGAGGATGTCCTTGGGGTACAGCCCCCAAAGTTTCCAAAGTATCCTCATGTCCACTGTCTACTCAATACCTAATCCTTTGAGATAGGAAGTGTAGGCCAGGGCTACTTTCCCCATTTATCAGATGAGGACATCAGGGCTACATGTGGAGGTAGTAGAAAAGGCTGGAAGAGGAGGGCTCTGTCCTCTGCACCAGGTAACCATATATAGTTCCCCCCACCTCGTCTCCTCTGTTTCATATCACCTGCTCAGAACCAGCTCCAGCAGATCTCTGGCTCTGCTGTGGGTCAAGCCCTGACCATTCCACGCCCTCTGGTCATGCTCTCCCAGGCCCCAGGCCCCAGGGCACTGACTGAGAAATCAAGGTTATCGTAGGACGCCCCAGGGCGGGGAAGGGCACTGCCAAAACCTTTCCATAGCCTGAAAAGCTGGAGGTCTTGGTTCTAGTCCCTTCCTGCTCCTCCCCAACTCACCTCAGCTTCCTCCTCTGAAAGATGAAGGAAGGTTCTCCAACGAGGTGAGATCCCCTCACCTGCATCCTTTCTGTCTCAGTAACAGCCAACACAGCAGTCCTTCATGACTTGTTGCCCATGAGGCTGACAGGGCCTGGGGATGGGAGGTGGGGATGTGTCAGCTCGGCCCATGGAAAACTGGGGCAGGCCTGGTAGGCCAAAGCAAGGCATCCAGGAAGAAATTACAGTGGCCCTTCAGCTCTCCAGGGCAAGTGGAGGTCCAGGCCCTCAGCCACTTTGCAAAGCCCTCTCCCCAAGGGTGAGGGTACCCATCTGGGGGTCTGTGTGGAGCCTGTGGTGGTGGGGGTCGGGGGTGGGGGGGTGGGCAACATGGCTGAGGAATGGGAGCTATGGGAAGAAGGAGAAAAATCTAGCACCTAAAGGGAACTAGAAAATGTCCTGGATTGATTAACACTTTACAAGAATCTAACACTTTGCACGTGGCACTCCAGGCTGCAGCCAGATTATTGCCCTATAAATGAGTAAGAAACATCTTGACTGATTCACGACCAGGAGGAATCAAGCCCCAGACAAGTAAACAGGCAATTACAATGCAGCCCAATAGCTCTAATAGGAGCTTTGAGAGAGGAGTGAGCTCAGGGTGCTTGCTGAGCAAGTTGCTAACTCTGCCCAGGGGCAAGAAGATGGCAGGAATACTTCCTGGAAGAGGGGACAACTCAGTTAATAACCATTAGAGGCACTTGGGCTGCAGTTCTGATGACTCACACCTTGAGGTGGGTCAGTTATGTGAAGGAGAGATAGACTGGTGGGGGGATCAAGCTCAGAATTGTTTGGAAGCTGAGAGTTTTAGCTTGAAAATACATTTTTAAATTACTTACCACACTCATGAGACGGTTCAATGGGACAGAAAGAAAGCCCAGAAACGTATGCCAAAATACACTGGAATTTAGTGTGGATAGAGGTGGCCTCTTATATCAGGCAGGTAAAGATGAACGTTTTAATAAATGGTGTCGGCACGACTGGGAAACAAGCTGGAGACCAATAAAGCTGGAGACCAGGACACCAGGACAAACTCCATACGGATCCAAAATTTAGATGTAGAAATTAAAACTGTAAGAGAATCAGGAAAGCATAAGTGAGTCCCTTTATAACTGTAGCATGGGGAAAGTCTTCCAACAATGACTTGAAATCCAAAAGCCAGAAAAGTAAAGATAATGAATTAAATTAATAACAGTAATAACAAACTTCTACACGATAAAGAGCACCATAAACAAGGTCAAAAGACGAACAGAGAGAAAACAGGGAGCAACTCGCATCATAGCTAAAGGGCTAATCTCCCTAATATGCAAAGAGTTCCTAGAAAACAAAAAGAAAAAGACTAACGACCCAACAGAAAAGAAGGCAAAAGATTTGAACAGAGCATTCAGAGGAAAAGAAATCTAAGTGACCCTTAAACATAGAAAAAAGTACTCTACCTCATTCATATTAAGAGATATATGACTTAAAACTACACCAGAGTACCATTTCTTAGCTATCAGATAGGCAAAAATCCAAAAGTATGACAACACAGTCTGCTGGTAAGGCTGTTGTGTTGGGAAACAAGCACTCTCACATGTTGCTGGTGGGAATGAAAAAAAGTACAATCCGATGAAAGATGATTTAGTCATTTCTTATCACAGCTATAGACACATTTACCCTTTTTCCCAACAATGCCACTTCTGGGAATTTACTCGACAGATACGCCTTGAACACTTGAAAAATGAAGTATGTATAAGCTTATTCGTCGCAGCTATGTGTAATAAATAGCAAACACCTGGCAACAACTCATGTGTCTATCCAAAAGGACTAGTGAAATAAACGTTGGTATATCCACATAATGGAATACTATACAGCTGTTGGAGGAGGAGGAGGAGGGAGAAGGGGAGGAGGGGGAGAGAGAGGCAGAGGAGGAAGAAGGAAGCTGCTCTCTATGTTCCGATATACAAAAATCTCCAGTATGTATTATTAGGTCGGAACAGGAAGAGTAGAACAGCATATATATATGTAAATACATGTTGCTTTATACAGGTACATAAAAAAATACTGGACGGATACACGAGAAACTAATTAAGAGTTTCTCTAGGGATCAGGGGATGGGGTGGCTGGGACATGATTGGAAATGGGACTTCTGATGAATGCCTTCGGATAGCAATTTGGATTTTGAACCACATAAATGTATTTCACATAAAACTTTGATATTAAAATAAACAACTTGCCATGTAAGTAAACATCGATGTTTATCAGGTATGTGTCTGGTGATCAGTTTATCCCTAAATACAAAGTCCTAGACTCATAGCGTCCTGTCTGCGCCCCTTCGCACACTCAGTTTGGGAGAAAGGGCTATAGCACTGGAGTCACTCACTGACAGGTTCTGAGCAGGGCAGACATATGGCAACCCAGGAAAGCTCACAGCCCCACTGACACCTGTAGGGCAAGGGGACTGTGGCTGGGGCCCTGGTGGCAGCTCTGGATCAAGATGAGACCTCCTCAGGGCCCAAGCTTCCACACCCACCATGTTCCATGTCCAAGCTCCCTAGAGGCAGCTTAGCACCCAGCTGCTGACTTCTCTGCAGGCTGCAGGATTCTCTGATTTGGGGAGAGAGGCTACTTCAGTAGGCTCTCAAGTAATCCCAGAGTCCAGAGACTGGGCTGGTTAGGCCCAGGGCTCTCAGCCAATATGATGGTAGGTGGCCAGGAGAGCAGCTCTGTGGGACCTACTGGGTGTCCCTCTTCTCCCTCCCTTTCAAGATGAAGACCTCCTTCCAGCTGCAAACAAAGGATAGGCAGGGAAGAAGGGAGTCTTAGATGGTTCTCTATACCCTGCCTCCTCCAGGAAGCCTTCCCGGATCCATTGGAATGGTGGGATACCTCTTTGGACTCCCTCTGCTGGGCTACAACCTGTCCAGGGTATGCCACCCCATATCCTCCCTCTCAGCACTGGCCTGTTGGTCCCCTGACCTGGAGCATCCAGCCCCTCACCAATGTGAGGCTCTGGAGTACTTTGCAAATAGTAAAGGACTGTGCACCAGAGGAGGGACTGTCAGACGGTTAGTCCCCAACACAGGCCTGGGTTTTAAATGCTGTGTTTGCTTGCACCCCACCCAGCGGCTTGTACACACCTGTGCACAGAAGGCTGTAATTTTTCTTCATGAGTCATAGGTAGGATCACACCCAAGTTACCGGCACTCCGCTCCTTAGGGCGGGCTGGCCAGGCAGTCGCCTTTGTCTTCCAATTATGCTGTTTTTTATTGCTCTTTTAACCATAACAGAAACACCCAAAGGGGTAAGGTCTGGAGGGCAATTAATGACATACAGAAAAACCACAAAAAGCCACCGGATTTGGGCCCCATAGTATTAGGGCCCTGAGTCTGGACCCTGTGTCTGGGCCTCTAGTTAGGTATAAGGAGGCCGTGCGGGGTAGTGGCTAGTGAATGCATTCTGACATCCTGCATGCTGAGTTCAGATCTTGGCTCTGATACTAGCCACTTTATCTCTCTGAGTCCCCATTTCTTTTTCTATATGATAATGCTGAGGGGATAACTAAGCTGACACTGTGAAACACTTGCAACCTAGTAGATATTTCATCGATACTGAGTCCTCGAAGGCCTTCGCATAGTTAGTGCTTTCAGTTTTATGGGCATATTTCTTCTCCCTCCAACTTCCTGTCATTTTCTACAGTCCCTAACACACTGCTATGCACATAGTAGGTGCACGGGGCAGCAGAAAGAGCATGGACTTTGGAGTCCAGTTTTCATTCATTCCATAAATATCAACCAAATACTTGATGTGCCAGGTACTGGGGATCCGGAGACCCAATCTCTGCCCTCAAGGGCCCACCCTCCCTGACAGAGAGGAGATCCAGAGCAATAACAGGCGAGACAAGGCAGGTGGCAAGTACCACCATCAAGGCAAGCCGGAAGGTATGCCTAGGGTGATGCATGCCTGAGTCTGCGCCCTGGAGGAAGAGTTGTAGTGAGCCAGGAAGGGAGAGCCACATAGGGCAGAACAACATGTGCAAAGGTCCAGAGGCAAGACATAGTTGGAGGAGGTTTGGGGATGGCTGGAGCTCAGAAGGGAGCACAGGGCGAGATGAGGCCTGAGGAAATGCCTGAGGTAAGATCTGAAAAGGCCTTTTCACCCAGGCTAAGGAGTTTGAGCTCAATCTAGTGGAAGGGAGGAGTCCCTGGAAAGATTTAAAGTGTTCCGATGCTCTGGTACTGAGGGTAGGGGAAATGTGAATTACAAGGCCAAGGGCTAAGGCAGAGACAGTTCAGAGGCTGCAGCAGTGATCCAGGAAAAAGATGGACAAAATCTGAATCTGGAGTAACTTTGAATCCCTCCTCAGCCTCTTACCAGCTGCGAGACCTTAGGCGAGTGATTTACATACTCCTGATCACAGTTCCTCATTGCTAAATTGCAGTAGTGATGCCTAGTTCCCAAGGTTGCAAGATTTAATAGGGATTAAAAGCGGCACTTTACCACACTGGTATAAATAAATAATTGAATAAATAAATAAATAGGGGAGAAAGGACAACTCTTCCATACACTAGAATGCCAATTAATACTGTAGGAAGGATGAAGGAAATGGAAAAGTCATCATTAGACAAACACCCTGGTAATAGTTGTTGTAAATGATATACACCAATGGCCATTAAAATTAATGAACAAACGTTTGAAGAGAAATAGCATCTGCCCGGTCTCAAAGTATCATTTTCCAGATATTTATTAACTAATAAGAGAAGAAGGACAGTAACTTAACAGGGAGAAATCTGGCCAACACATTGTAGCCAAGTGATCACAGCTAAGGCAATGTGAGACATATCACCATAATGCACCAGGAAGGACATAACACTGTTTTTGTAGCATTCTCACCCAAAACGCATAACCTCACTCCAATCCTGAGAAAACACTGGGCAAATTCAAATTGACCGGCATTCTTCAAAAGTGTCGAGGTTATGAAAGATGAAGGAAGACAAAGGAACTGTTAGCACTCGGAGTCGAGTAAGGAAAAGTGACGATGGAAAGCAGCGTGGGGTCCTGGGACTGAAAGAGGACAGGAGTGAAAATCAAGTGAAATTCGAGCAAGATCTGCTGTTTACTTAATAGTGTCGCACCAACGTTAGTTTCTTGCTTTTGATAATTGTACTGTGGTTATAGAAAATGCTAACTTTAGAGGAAGCTGGAAGAGGGATATATAGGAACTCCACAATTATTTTTGCAACTTTTTAGTAACTCTGCAATTAGCTTAAAATAAAAAAGTTTTTTTTTGTTTTTTGTTTTTTGGGGTTTTTTTTTTTGAGGATTATATTAGTGGTTCTTAACCTTGGAGACACATTTTAATTAGCTAGAGATTTTTAATACTGATACCCACACCCCTCCTCAGACCAGTCGGACCAACATCTCTAGGGGAGGGACTCAGGCATGAGGAGTCTTTGAAAGTCCCCAGGCGATGACAATGGCAGTCCCAGGTAAAGGGTGCACTCTTTGTAAGTCACTTGGCTGATATTAAATCAATAAATCACCATTCCCCCACATAAATGAGTTAGTTCATCAACTGACATCTTTGCGCATTCAACAAATATTGCTGACTGCTTACTATGTGCAAGGCACAGCAAGGATGCAGTGGTGGGCAAGAAAGTCAAGATCCTTATATTCTAGTGGGGGGAGATAATAAATATGTGAGATTATTACACGTGTGACAGAAATTTTAAAGGAAACAAGTGGATATGATAGAAAGTAACTGGAGAGGTGGGAGCTCCATTAGATGGAGCAGTTCAGGAGGGCATCCCTGAGGATATGTATGACATTTAAGCTGACATTTAAACTGGAAGGATGGGGCCAGGAGAAGAGATTGGGGTGGGCGTGGGGGCACGTGATACAAAGAGAACAGCAAGTGCCAGAGTCCTGAGGCAGCCTTGCAACCATAGGGAGGAAGGGAGCCTGGGAGAGGCGCTGTAATGATGAGTCTGGATTTCATTTTAGGTGCAATGGAAAGACTTCAGTAAGGGTTTGAAAAGGATTAGGTGGGGGGATGTTTTTTGACCTGATTTAGGATTTTAAAAGATCTCTGGAAAATCAAAAGATTACTCTGCTGCCCCTGGAGACTGATCAGTCGGGGACCCTTTAGGAGATTTATAGCTCTGTTCAGGAGAGAGATGATGGTGACCTGGACCAGAGAGGTGGCAACAGAGGAGGTGAGATGCCAACGCTTTAAAACAGGCATCTATATCGAGCCTAACTTTGGGGTAAGTAGCCCCCTGGCTGCCCAGCTTTCCCCTCCAGCCCCTTTGCTGAGCAGTTGAGCCAAACGTTCCTTCCAGATTCAGCCAGCACCTACTGTTAGAGCCCTACTGTCCCCCAGCCCAGCGCGGTCATGGCCACAAGATCCCCTCCAGAAGTACCCATGTATCACATCCCACATTAACCCTATAAATCACAGGCTATCTTGAGTCCCTAATACTGATGAGGAAACTGAAACTCAGAGAGCAGAAGGCATTCACTCAGTGCTACACAGTACGTGGAACCCAGGACAGACTGCCTCACTGGCCCAGACTGGGCCTCTGATTGGGGCCCACCTCTTACTCTGAGCCAGGAGGATCGGGGAGGTGTTGGCAGAAAGCTAGTGCTTTTGACAAATAAGGCAAGACTGGCAGCCCAAGTCAGGTTGGGTCCACAGAGAATGAAGATGGCAACACTGTCAGCCCAGAGATGTGGCTCCAGCCTGGTTCCTAGATTCCTTGACACCCTGGCCCAGAGAAGCTATGTTCCTAGAAAAGTCATTTTCACTAAGGTGTGAATGATTGATAGCTTGTCATTTCCTGAAAGGAAGAGAGAGAGAGAGCATGGGGACATACATTCGGCTCCAGAAATAGGAGAAAGGGAAGGCACTAAAGATAAAAACTTTGTCTCCCCATCCAGGTGTACTCTCTTGGCAACTGTAGTCCCAGTTACTAGCTAAAATCTCCTCCACTTAATTCCAGAAATCAACACCAGACGTAGGAGCTGAGTCTCTTGTCCACCCCCCACGAATGCTAGAGTCTCCTCCACAGCTGGTGGTTGTCCCTCACCTTGCTTTGGATGCTGCCCGTGACAGGGCCTTGTGCTTATCAAGAGAGCTTATGTTACATGATAATAACTACTAGAAAAGTCCCTTTGTACAGGTGCGCAATGTAGAGGTTAAGTATAAAACAAACACAGGAGAATCTGTTAGTTTCCCTTTATAGATGAGGAAACTGAGGCCCGGGGAGGTAAAGGGTCGCCCAACATCACACAGGAAAGAATGAACTGGGATGCAAACCCAGGCCAGATAACTGATTCCAGAAACTTTTCTTGTAGGTGATCCGAAGGGTCTATCTAGCCCCAGCCTGCTTGCCCCAGCATTAGCAACCATTTTGGTCAAAGTGTGATCTTCTGAAGGCCATTGCGGGGAATACAGGGTGGGAGACAGCACGATGGAGGCGCAGGCCTCATAGTCACAGGCCCAATTCAAGAGGGCCTCAGGACATCACTTCGCCTCTCTAGACCCACATGCCCAGCTCCCTGTGGGCCCGGGAGGACATTCCCTCCCAAACCATCTCACTAGGCAAAGCACACACAGGGTTCTCCAGCAGTGATCATGGGACTCTGGGATGAAGGGACGATGGATGCCAGCCTCTCCTCCTCCCCCAGGAGACCCGACCTCCCCTCCGTTCTCACATTCCTCTAAGGCTGACCTACCCCCTACTTTGTTCTCCTGGGGACTCCATATAGACCCTCTTATCCAAGCTTTGGCTGCCTCAGTCCAGGCCCCCTCCCTCTCTGCAAAAGGCTGCAAACGCTTCTGAGGGCTGGAACATCTGGCTAATGATGGGGAAAGTGCTGAGACGACAGGTTATTTCAACACTGTCATCATCCGTTGGGTATTTCAACACTCAGTGCTTGTGCAAGAGACATAATGGGACCTGTCATAAACTCACGCTGTCTCAAAGCTCGGGCACGCCACGGCGGGGCTGACGGGGAGTTGTTGGAGTTTAGCAATAGGTGCTGTCTTGGGGCCTGCAGCCTCCTTAGGGTTATTTCGGCTCTGCCATAGAAGGCCCCTGAGAGAAATCTTGAGGTGTCAGAGAGAATCCAGAGCAATTACCTCTCTAGGTAATTAGATGGTGGCAGAGATTGATAGCCCACCTTCCTACCTTCCTGCCTTCCCACCTCCCATCTGCCTGCCAGGGAGAGGAAGAGGGGAGGACCAGCTACCCCATCCCACTGGGCCAGCCCTCACCCAGCCCAGCCCGGCGCAGGGAGGAGGCCACAGATGACCTCATGAAAGCAGCAGCTGTGAATCATAGCCCTGACCATGTTCTCAATTCCCTAGGGGGAGGCAAGCCTGTGGGTCCTCAGAGGCACAGCTTCACACCCACAGCTGCCCATATCCACCTACCATGGCAGCTTTTCCTAGAGCTGAAGGCAGGCTCCAGGAACCCACCATCCTCTCTATAGCAGACCAGAGTCAGGACTTGGTCTCGGAATCCTTGATTCAGCTCAGCCCCGATCCAAGATTTCACTCGAACCCTGATCAGGAGGCTAAGTGGAGGGTGCAGGGTAGGGTAGCACCAGCTGCAACAGCGGGGTAAGGTCCAGAAGAGGCAGCAGCCAACCACATGGGGACATCTGCAGTTGGGGGCAATGCTGGGCTCTAGCCACCAGCTCTCATGGGGCAACAGGGTCACTGCCCTGAGCTGGCAAAGCTGAAGGGATGAGTGATCAGAGAACCCCAAAGCCAAGTGAAGCTCATGAAGAGCACATCCAGGCTGAGAACCAGCCCCAACCTTCATCTTGACCCTCCATACCATTCCCACCCTACTCCCAACACACATCTCCAGAGTGTTCTGGGAGAGACAGTGCTGGCTGGGTACCTCTGGCCAGAGCACATGGCTGGGAAGGGAGCCGAGGATTCCCATCCCAGGAAATGAGGGGCAGGAGGTGCCAGAAGAGGACATCCAGGGAGAGGGAAAAGTGTGGAGAAAGACACAGGGTCTGGAACATGATACAGGCCATGTGGGTAACACACAGACCGAACAAGGCCGGGTCTTGAGGCTGAGGCAGGGAAGGACCAGGAGCGTGTATTTCTTTAAAGAACCACAGAAGGTCTTTGACCATGGGAGTTTCAAGTGCACCTCAGTGCTATGAGACCCTTCTTAGGCTCTATCCGGCAGCAAGAAGCAGGTGGAAAGTTCTGGGGAGGGTAGAGCAAGGTGAGAAACGTGGAGCACCACAAGGAGGCTGCACAATAGCTAGATGGGGACAGTGGCCAGAATGAGGGGTTGACGAGAAAGAAAGAAGGGGGTGGGCCTGAGGACATGTAGAAACAGACTCTCCAGGATTGGATCCATGCTGGGAGGACTGGGACCACGAGGGGCTCTTTTCAGAAATGGGCCGAGGACGTGGGGAGGGCTCACGTGGGACTCTGGATCTTTGTGGAAATAGGCCCCTATGGACCTCAGCTGGTACTTGCCCCTCTACCAGTAAGGATATTGATCCTCTGCTTTGATCAGACACTTCAGAGCCAGTCAGACATTCTCCTAAGGGGACACATCATCCAAGAAAATAACTCTACATGGCTCTTGGCTCCTGCTCCAGGATGCAAACACCTTTCCCACGAACTCCTCTCTCCTAAGCCCCGCTCCTGGCCTGTCTCCTCTTTCTCCAGTTTCACCTCCTTGGCCTCTCCTGGGCTTTATTCAAGGTCCCCTGTAGGGTCACCAGGACAGCCCTCCCCAGCCTGTCAGCCCCACCAGCTGGCCCCCTGCTGAGTCTTCAACACAAACCACGCCTGTCCCTCCACTGGTCAGCCTACTGCTCAGGCCCCCACCAGGCCCCCACCTCCTACCTGGGCTCTCACTGCATCCTCCCCTCAGACCCCCTGCCAGGGCTGCAGCCAAGTCCCCTCCCTCCAGACCCCCAGCCTCTGTCTCCACTCAGCTCCTCTGCAGGAAGTATCCATCTTGACCTCAACTAGGCATGTATTGCCTGTACTTGGGGTGGGGACTTGTCAGCAAGGTTGTCACATCCCCTCTGCCAGAGGCTCTCTTCTAAGTGCTGTTTTTACAAGGAGAGTGTCACTACCTTCAGACATACAAAGGCTGTGTAGAGAAATGGTTTCCTCTGACTGGTGCCAGGTCTCAGTTGATGCTCATACCTGTCCTATGTGGCAGATACTCTCATCATTTCATTTTACAGGTGAGGGTCCAGCCATTCCTCCTTTGTTTCCTGGGCAGGCAGCTCTGCCCTCCTCAGCACCTGAGCCTGGCTTCCTCTCAGGCATCTGCCTCCCTTCCAGTGCCTGACACCACCCTTGCCTTCATTCATGGGTATACAACAAAGCAGCTGTGAAGTGGACAGGACTCTGGCCTTGAGGCTGGAAGACATGATTTGGTGGCAGTTTCAGCTCCACCCCAGATTTTTGCTTAATTGTCTTGGGGAAGCTTTTAACCATCCCTGGGCTTCTATTTCCTCCCCTTCGAAAGGAAGCAGTGGCCTCAGTATTCCCGGCCAAGATCATGGCATGATGGAGAGATACCTCCGAGCACAGGCTGGCTGCTGGGGCGGGATTTTAGCTCTGCCTCTTGGAACTAGGCCCCCTCACTGCTCTGGGCCTTGTTTTCTTATCTGTAAATGGGATATAATAACATCTCTGTCATACAAAGCTCATGGCAGGTACGACAGGGGTGCTGTGTGATTTTTTTTCAGTGCGATGGTCAAGGTTCCATCTGGCTCTTGAAAGATCTTTTCTTCCTTGATAAATCACCCTGGGGACAGCTCAGCAGCTGTGAGGCTAGACCACCAACTCCTTACCAAAAACAGGTCCGTGGTCTCAGTAAAGCGACAGCTACCAACCCGGAAATGAGCGCATTTCCCAGAAGCCCTTGGAGAGCTGCCGGGGCCAAGCCAAGGGGTCCTGTGGGGGCTAAACACCTCTGAGACTGAGCAATGACTCAATATACCATAAGCCTCTGCCCACCCACTGGGACAGAACAGCTCAAACACACTCTCTCACTCTCTTTTTCTCTCCCACTCTTGCCCTCCCTGCCCTGCAATAGACAACCCAATCCTACACTTGACCTCCCAATGTAAGGCACCTTCACTGGATTCGAGGCTGATTCATAGAACAACAGAATGGGGAGCACAAAGGTTGGGATGATGGGAGACAGGAATGGCCACATTTCCTGCTGCCTGCTCGATGCCAGGCTGCACGCATGGGCCCTGAGGCCAGATGTCCCTATGCCTCCCACCCTAGAAAACACTCTCAGCCCAAGGGGGGCTGCACATAATATAAGGAGAGGCTCCCAGTCCTGTCAGAATGGGGGCTGCTGTGTGGCCATGGTGCTGTGGGAAGCCAAGGAGGGTGTCCAGCTACCCTGATTACCCTGGGCACAGGACCAGCCTCACCGCCAGGCCTTTTGCTTGAAGGGCAGCCGAGATGCCGCCAAGAGTCCAGGCCCTGGGCCTTCCATTGTCGCTTCTCCCACTGCTCTGCCGGATGGCACCGTCTCCTAATACATCTGCCTGTTTACATTCCCCCAACGAAAAGCAGCTTTGTTTATGGAAAAAAGCTATTTTGGTTCCACGTTTTCTATCTCAACTCCTCCAACTCACAGGCAGAATGGCTGTTGCTCTCTTGGGAAGCTAAGAGGAGTCACGGAGCCCATTTCTACTTCCTTGGGGAAGTGCCTCAGGGCTCCCCCGGGTGGACACCCAGGACAGAGGACTAGGGCACAGTGCCATCCCTTCCGACCAAGGCTCTAAGAAAAAGACCAATGCGAGAGCCAGCATTCTGCACAGGACAGGCAAGTGTTGCCGGGGGGCAGAAGAACAGGGTCCTTGAAAGTTGGTAACTCGGTACACCACTGCCTCCGTGCACCCGACCAGCCCTTGGCTCATCAATCAGGCCCTTCTTTCCCTGCTGGGTGAGTAATATTATCCCCATAATACAGATGAGAGATTGAGACCTCCAGAGGTGATATGGCATCTCCAGAGTCCCAAAGCTAGTGAGACCCAGGGGTTTCCCTCCAGATCTCATGCCTGTTTCTCAGCATGTGCCCTGGGATGGAGGGAGATATACACATCTAATGGGGGAGTTCATGGCTATGGCCATTTCTATAAAAAGCCATGGTAAACATTCCATTCCAGGCTCAGGAAACAGTGACTCAAACGTGAGCGGGAATAACAAAGTCCTACGACGTGGAAACTTCTCCAGAGGGGAGCTGCCATTTTCCAGATGAGAATCCCAAAGCTCAGCAGGATTAAGAGAAAACAAGTCACGACATCTTCCAAGAAAAAAACAAAAGGTGGGTCCCCTACACCCAGTGCACCTGCCTCTCCAGGCAGGAGGCGTGTGGGGTGGCGGCAAAGGGCTCTACTGAATGCTTACCACACTCCATGTAGAATGCCTCTCCCATCCTCTTGGTTTAGCGGCCTTCTTCCTTCACGGCCATGCTCCCTTCCTCCATGAAATTTGTGATTTCTGGTGCATGCACATTACCTGGACTTCAGGTCAACAACTGTCACCATGACAACAAAGACAAAGAAAAAGGCTAACAGAGGTGGAATATCCCCTACAGAGACCGCAGGACACCTTCGCTGTCCTAATTCCCCTGCCCCAAGAAGGGAACACTCATGGGAGGCAGGAGCAGGCCACTGTCTGCCCCCCACCTTGGGGAAGGTGATCAGGGAGCGTTTTAAAAAGAGCTTAAAAGTTCTCAGACAAGAAGCTGGATGTGCTCACAGCCCTGCGGCTAGAGCAGTATTGTTGGCCCTGGGTCGCCTGTTCTAGAATAAAGCCACTGACTCTAAGCCTTTGAGAGACACTCCCTCCCTCAGGGCCTTTCCCCCCAGGCTCCTCTCACCCTGCCTTGCCCACTGAGCCTGTGGAAAACCACAAAGGGAACTTTCAGACCTTCAGTGGAGGGACACGCAGCATCAGGTGGCCTTGTTCCTTGGGCAGACAGGTGTCTACTTCACAAAGGTGCCTAGAAGCCACCCTGGCACCAAAGCTGGGCTGCCCTGGATGCCTTTCTCCATTGTCTTGGGCTAATCCCTGGAAGAAGAGGACCTGCAAACCAGGGTGACCCCCAGGCAGGGGCAAGCATAAAGGCAAAGCTCTATGATGAGAGATTGAGACCTCCAGAGGTGAGAGGCAGGCAGGCCTTCCCCGTGTGAACCTAGGGAGGTCGCTATGACCAAGTCAGCACCCGGGGCCCTTCTTGGAGTGTCTCCCAAAAGAGAAAAATGTGGCCCCTTGGTTTAGTGGCCTTCTACCTGGGGCAATCTCCCCAACAGTGATTTTTTCAGTCTATTAATGGGAATAGCCAACCCGAATCAGGCCTTCCTTGCTCCCATGGAAAGTGCCATGGTTGGCTGATGGCAATAGTTTGTAAAATACAGTCTAATTCTCAGTCTGCCCCTGCCTTCCTCATGTGTCACCACACCACACATGGGAGGGAGTCCTGTGACATGGGAGGCGCTGAGGCCCAGCCACCTGGATTCGGAGGACCCCTCACACTTGAGTACAGCCCTCTACAGTTTACAGAGAGCTTTTCTCCTGCCTCATACTTATTCACCCTTCTAGGTGGATAAGGAAATAGAGGGACATCAAACATCTAGCACAGTGCCAGCACCTGGCCCCCTTCTTTCTCTACATCAGCTTACAAGCAAGTGCCCAAATGCCCACTCTGTGCCCAGCAGCGGGTGATAGAGGCCTGGGGTGGGTGTGGGCCTGGCCCTGCCTCTGAGCCCAGCCCCTGCCATCCAGCCCTGGATTCATCAAGGAGATCTGCCCAAACTCAGATTCAATCCCACCCCTGGTCTGTCCAGGTCCTACAATAATTCCTGCTGCCTAGATGATCAACCAAGTCCTCAGCCTGAATTTGAGGCCCAACACAAGATCATCCCTGTCTGCCTCCCCCTCTGTAACTCCCCCTTCGCCATTTCACACTCTTTTTCTTTGTCCAAATAGACTCCATTCTTCCTTACTGAGAACTGCTGACATACTGCAAGCACACACCACTTCCTATCCACCAGGACTGTATTAAACTGCCAGAACGTTCCCTGTACACTTTCAGTGCACTCCTCTCCAGGCCTTTGCTTGGGGTTTCATGTTCCCCCATCCACCCACCCATCCATCCATCCACCCATCCATCCATCCATACATACATACATACATACGTACGTACACATCTAAATCCCACCTGCACTTCAATGCCCAGCTCAAGCTCTATTCTCCACAAAGTCACCCTACAATAAAAGTAACCACTTCCCCATATCATGGCTGAAGCAAATCACTCTGCCTGGCATCAGAATTGGAGGCCTACTTCTTATTCTTCCCACCAGACAGTGAGCCCCTGGGGTGGTGGGAGAGGTATGCAATGAAAGATATGACTAATCTCAGGGACCTTAATACCCAGGACAAGGCCCCCCAAAACACCAAAACTGTCACTGATGATTGGTTGAATGAATGAATGAGCAAAAGGACAAATGAAAGAAGAAGAAGTAGAGTGGCTTAGGGCAGGCCATTGGGGTACCCATCATGCTCAGATTATGCTAGAAAGTGGGCTCCCCGTCACTGTTTGCATTATAGAGCCCCTGTACATTTTTCTTTTGCCTGTGCAATACCTCTGAATACTCGCCCTGCTTCTGGAGAATTCCCCACATTATGAGTTTCTTCCATCTTCCCTCACAAAGCCAGCCTCCCTTCCACCTCCCTTGTAGCTAGGGCTTAGTCATGAGACCTGGGCTCCACAAGTTTCAGGATGGGAAGGGGTGACCCAGGAAGCAGATGCCATGTGGAATTCATTCTGGCTGTCAGGAGTAGGCTCTCGTGTCCAGTTTCTGAAGACAGAGCTGTGGCTGGTATGGAGTGCTTGGGGGCTGCCTATGAAATCCTACTCCTGTTTCTGGTACTCTGCCATTCCCAGAGATTCTGTGCTATGACATATCCTTGAATAAATTTCTTGTCTGCCTAACCCAGCCAGAGTTGGCTTCTGTGACTGAAATTTCAAACCCTGATTTATGTACCTCACAATGATAAAAGTGCCCCAGGAAGCCTCAGCTGAGCCCAGCTTAGAGAGGCATTTGTGCATGAGCAAAACATCAGGCTGGGCCTCTGGCAGGGCAGCAGACTGGAGGCAGAGTGGAATAGTGGTGTGCCAGGCTGAGTCCTGCCTGGACTGTAGATGCCAGCCCACCAAAGTGGAACCAGGACAGGGGTCTGAGAGGGGTCGCCAGAAGTCCCAAGGCTGCTCTACTGCTACAGGGCATGGCTGTCCCATCTGTGCCTTCAACCCTGCTCTTGCCTCTGCCTATCGACCCTCTCAACTCTGCTAACTCCTTCTCACTATTCTCTAAGACAGCGATCCCCAACCTTTTTGGCACCACGGACTGGTGCTCCTACGAAAATCTAATGCCTGATGATCTGAGGTGGAGCTGAGGCGATGATGCTAGCACTGGAGAGCAGCTGCAAATACAGATAAAGCTTCTCTCATTCACCCACCGCTCACCTCCTGCTGTGTGGCGCTATTGCTAACAGGTCAGGGACCGGTACTGGTCCGCGGCCTGGGGTTTGGGGACCCCTGCTCTAAGATCAGCTTCTCATTATCTCTTTCAGGAAGCTTCCAGTCCCACCCATTTTGGACTACATGCCCCTTCAATGGTCCTAGAGCTCCCAGACACATCTGCCAATGCCCTTCCATAATATATGTGACTGTCCATTGCTATGTCTGTCTGTGTCTCTACTAGATGAAGACCCCCTGAGTGCAGGGATTATGTCATGTCCACTCTGAGCAGTCCATGCCAAGTGCAGTCCTGGCACACAGGAGATGCTCAAGGAATGTCTGTTGAGGAAAGTGGGGAAGGAGGGAGATAGGGAGGGAGGGAGGAAATATGCTCACTCATGGGAGAAGCGAGAGGTCTCTGGGCTCGGTGAGAGCCAAAAGAGAGTCAGGGTGTCCTGGGGCTTGGTGGGTGCACCCATCCCTACCTGAACCTCACAGGCCAGTGATAACCTGCTCAACTTCTGTCTTTACAAAGGGAACATGTAGGGCTGGTCAGTGCCAGTTGGTCAATGCTTGTCGCTCAAGCTACCATAGGTTTCTTAGCAAATCCGAGGAAATAAATCTGGAGCTACCAGCTGGCTTCAAGGCCCCCTTATCCAACACTGATTTGTATGCTAAGATCTAAGCCTCTCCATTTGTTTGCTTGGGATACTTGTAGAGCAGATGTCAAGGAAGGGAGGCAGCAGTAGCGGTTTCCTGGGCAGCTGTGAGTGGAAGTCAAGCAACATCCCTTTAGAATCGCTCTTCTTCTCCTGATGTGGACAAGTGGAGGAGGTTCCCTAGGGCTTCTCAGGAGGCATCAGGCCACCCCAACCCAGCAGCCCTGCTGCCATGGGCAATGGGCAGCACAAGAACCTAAGTGAGAGAGGTCTTTGTTCCTCCAGTGGTGGCCACCAGAGACCGATGCCCTGGTGTTGCAAGCTGGGGTCAGCAGGGTCATGCTGACCCTGCAAGGCTACACTAGAATGACTCACAGCCCACCCCAGTCTGTGGATGGTGGAAGACTGTGAACTCCTTTCCCAAGATGTCTGTGGAATCTTGATGTGGGGCAAAGACTGGTCACGTCTCAATTTCCTGTGACAGGAGCCCTACTTCCACTGAATTTCAGTTTGGGACAGTCTCAGCTTCTTGCTCAAGTCCTCTACCACAGCCACACAGATGTGCAAGTCCTTTTCCTTAGTTTCCATCCCAAACACACTGCCACCAGGCATTTGCGTGGGTAGAGGTTTACTGGCAGTTGGAGACGCAGAGGGATCTGCTTTGCAATGATAGGAACCTATTAAAATCCTTCTCCCTCACTGTCTCACTGCTGGTCCTGCCCTGTCATCTTCCTTCTTCATCTTCCCGCTCCATCAAACCCTGCCTACTGGCAAAGCAGCAGCATCCAGCCCCCGTGGTTCTGTTTTCTCCCCTAGAAAATCTAATCAATGTTTCTAAACAGGGATGATTCACTTCTAAGGGGAATTTGGTGCCAGTTCTTAAAACAACAGATTTTTATCCCCCCACATTGGTGCTGAACTTACTCTCACAGGAGACAGTTTCTGGCACTTCTTGCATTCCAGGGACCCAGAACTTAGTGGAGCAGTGACCTAGACCTCACAGAGTCTGGCAGTAGGGAACAAGCCCTGAGGAGACGACCATGGCAGCGCAGGAGAGGAGATGCTGGGAAGGGGCAAGCACAACACAGACCCAGGGAGGACACGTGAGGGGCAGCTCCCTTTGCCAGGAGGAGCCAGAAAGGGCTTCACCAAACAGGTGATGGGAACAACAGCCTTAAAGGAGTTTCTTGATGGCTGAAACAGAATCAGCCATCAATACCTTTCTAAGATACACCACTCAGGCTGGGCTATAATTATCAGTCTTTCATCTGCCTCACCCATTGGACTGGGAACTCCTGGAAAGTAATTGCTCTTCAGAGGCCAAGTTCAATCAGTCTCGGCTAGGGAGGAAGAAAGGGAGGAAGATGAACAGGGGTGGGAGCTGTGGCAGCAGCATAGAGTCCCTGGGCACCTGAAAAGTCCCAGACACTGCAGCAGAGACAAGAGGCAGAATTGGCTGGATTTGTACCCTACACTTGGCAGTGGACACAATCACTTCAAACTGCAAGTGGGCAAGATAGGGGGCTGCAGGTCCTTGGGCCACTCTTATGAAAGGCCTTTCCATCAAGCACTTATGAGCCACCAAAAATCCCATCACAAGACCTCTGCTTTGACAAGGGCCATGAGCTCACATCTGCCCAGCACGCTATAGTTAGGAAGATGTTTTAAAACCCATGAGCTCAGCGGAATTGAGGTATAGACCCTACAGTCCACCTATGACCCTACAGGATTGAGGGAGGAGATGGACCAGAAACATATGGTAAGCGCTAGGCACAGCACACTGTATGGGATTGTTAGTCACTGGGTTCTCTGATCCCCTCAGCCTCCCTGTTCCTGGAACTTCAAAAGCAGTGAGAGTGGGCAGAGTGTAGTGTAACAGTTAATTACAGGCTGCCTTCCTTGCATTGTTCTCTAATTACTGTTTCAGGCTTGGCAGCCTCCTCACCTGCACTAGATCCTCGAGTGCAAAGGATGTTCCTTCTGCATCTTCTCTGTGCCCACCCAACCCCTGCAGTGCCGACCCTGAATCAGATCCACACACACCCTTAAGACCAGCAGGCGCAGCTGATTTCTCTACACAATTGGCTACGCATTAGAATCATCTGGGAAGTTTGATAAAATACTGATGCCCAGGCCCCACCTCCAAGGAGACCGATTTAACTGGTCTGAGGTGGGGCTCGGGCATCAATATTTTATTAAACTAAAATGATCATTCTAACATGCAATGAGGGCTGAGAACTTCTGCTGTTGCATCTTCTGCAACAAATGCAACAAATGCCCTAGGGAGTGTGTACCTGAAAGATTGGCTCTTGATAATAAGTTTCGTCCCTTTTCAGAACTCACCTACCTCAATGGCTTCAATTCTCTACTATATCGGTTGCCAAACTTTTTGGCATCAGGGACCAGTTTGTTAGCTCACCTGCTGCTCACCTCCTGCTGTGTGGCCCGGTTCCTAGTAGTCCTTTGCCCAGGGGTTGGGGGCCCCCGCCCTACTACATCAGATAACTTCTAAATCTCAGCGCCCAGCCAGAGAGACTTTAGACTCCAGAATATAACCCCACAGAGACAGACACATACAGTATGGAGCTCCATTTGTACTAGGACCTCAGTGAATGGCACCACCATTGTGGTGAATAAATGCATTCATCATATGCTTTAGGCTCTCGGTGATGGAAACCCAACTTGAACTAGTCTAGGTAACAGAAGGACTTGGGGCATTTATCTGTAGCTATGGGTCTAAGGCTCATTAGCACAACTAAGAACCACACCTCTTCATGCCGAAATATCCTAGGGATGAGCCCTGTTGGCCTGGTCAAGTGCCCACTCTAATCAACTGAGACCAGGGGCAAAGATCACATAGTACAGACAGCGCCACTAGGGACCACTCTCTTACAGAGACAGAGGAACTCCATTTAAGATGGTGGAGTAAAGCCAGATCGCTACAATCACTCTTCCCTCAAAGACTAACCATTTAAAGTGTTAGATGAATAACAACAATAATGACATAATCCAGAGAAGGCATTTTTGTTAACTGGTGTATTAGTTAGGGACCTGGTAAGCAACAGATCTCGCACTCAAAGGGGTAATTGATGAAATTTAATAAGGAGACTATAATTACAAAGGGGAGAGGTAAGAGAATCATACAAAGGATGGTGAGGCACCTACAGATTAGCTGTTACATCCTCCTCTTCAGGCATGAAAAGACATGGAGAGGCCAGCAAGAGCAGTAGCACAGGAGAGGGCTGTTTAACTCATGGCTGCCTTAGGAGGATGAATGCAGCCACTGCCAAACTTGGAAGAGTAGGCACTGGAGAGATACCACAACCTCTCTCTGCCTGTCCTCTAATCTCCTGCTGGTCTCTTGTGGGCTGAACATAACTAGAAGACAACAAGAGCCCAGATGATGCAACCCATATAGGTCGGCCTTCCAGGCACAGAGCTGGTGAAGAAGTATGGAGAATACATCCAAAGGAACAAATATGAAATACCCTGCACATTGGGCAACCACCCAAATGGATGATTTACTCTCTCGGCTTCAGTCACCCAGTGACAGTGACTTTAAA
This sequence comes from Pteropus vampyrus, assembly GCF_000151845.1. NCBI lineage: Eukaryota > Metazoa > Chordata > Mammalia > Chiroptera > Pteropodidae > Pteropus > Pteropus vampyrus. The sequence continues at coordinate 2,728,069 of NW_011888974.1, read as the reverse complement.
GTCACTCTTGCTTCCCCTTTCTTCTACCATATCCCATTACCAAGTCCTACTGATGTCACCTCCCAAACATTTCCAGACTCTGTCCCTTCCTCTGTCTTTATTCTCTCTCTCAGAATATTGCAAGTTATTTCTCAACTGGCTTCTCTATGTCCAATCAAATCCACCCACCAAGATGCAATTGACTTGACTATGGCCCTTCCAAGCTGAAACCCTTCCAGGGCCCCCACTGCCTTCAGGATAACAGGCAGCCTCACCTTGTCTGCTCCAGAGCTGCAGACCTCTGCTCCAGGTGGGCTGGAGCAGGATCAAGTTTGGTGACGATCTGGCTAAGGAATTGGGTCTCCTTCCTTAAGCAATAAGAAACTAAAGGAGCTTTGAAAGCAGGATTTTGTTGTTGTTGTTAACTTTTCCTTTCGAAATAATTTCAGACTTCTCAAAAAGTTGCAAAAATAGTACAAAGAATTCCCATATACGCTTTGTCCAGATTCTCTAAATATTAACATCTTACACAGTACAATGATTAAAGCCAAAAAGTACTCTTACATAACCTATAAACCTTACTTGAATTTCCCAGGTGGTCCCACTAATGTCCTTTTTCTGGTCCAGGATTCAATCTAAGATCACCTTGCTTTTGGTTGTCATGAATGTTTAGGCTTCTTTAACCTAGAACAGTTCCATCTTTGTCTTTCGTGACCTTGACACTTCCGAACAGTACTGGGCAGGTGTTTTCTGAAACACATCTCCACTTAGCTTTGTCTGATGTTTCCTCACCAGTAAATTCAGGGTACACATTTCGGGTAAGAAAACTATAAAAGTGCAGTTGTAGCTTTCTCAGGGCACCATACCAGAAGGCACATGATTTCAGTTTTTCTCAATATTGTCGATATTAATTTTGACTATTAATATCGATGGAGACATTGCCTGCCAAGTTTCTCCAGTGTAAAGGTGCTACTTTTCCCTTTGTAAGTATTCTGTGGGGAGAATTCTTTAAGACTGTAAATATTCTGTTTCTTGTATACTTTTTGCCCACCAATTTTAACATCCATTAATGATTCTTACCTGAGACGATTATTACTGTGGAATTTGCCAAATGGTGGTTTTCAAGTCTATCAATTCCTTCTACATTTATTAATTGAAATTCCACTGTAAGGGGGGAAAAAAACAAGATATTCACCCAATAGAAGATGATCTCCAAGGATCAAAACAATATATTGCAAATATATTGCAAATCATATACCTGATAAGGGACCTGTATCTAGAATATATAAAGCACCCTTACAACTCAATAATAAAAAGACAAATAACCCAGTTTTAAAATGAACAAAGGGTCTAAAGAGACATTTCTCCAAAAAAAAATTTATAAATTACCAATAAGCACATGAAAAGATGTTCAACATCATTTGGCACCAGGAAAATGAAAATCAAAACCACAGTGAGATGTTACTTCATACCCAACTGGATGACTATAATAAAAAGAATAGACAATAAGAAGTGTTGGTGAAGATATAGGGAAATTGGAACCCTCATATGCTGCTGGAGGAATGTAAAACGGTTCAGCTGCTTTGGAAAACAGCCTTTTCTCAAAAGGTTAAACATAGAGTTACCATATGACCCAGCAATTCCACTCCTAGGTATGTACCCAAGAAAAATAAAAGCATATGTTCACACAAAAGCATATACACAAATGTTCATAGCAGCATTATTCATGCCAAAAAGTGGAAACAGTCCAATGTCCGTCGAGTGATAAATGGATAAAAAGGATGTGGTCTATCCATACAATGGAATATGATTCTACAATAAAAAGAAATGTCTTACTGACACATGCTACAATATGTATGAACCTTTGAAAACATTATGCTCGGTACAAGAAGCCAGTCTCAAAGGACTACATATTGTATGATTCTATTTATGAAATGTCCAGAATAAGGAAATTTATAAAGACAGAAAGTAAATTAGTGGTTGCCAGGGGCTGAGACGGGGGAGTAAACTGGGAGCGACTGCTAATGGGTATGGGGTTTCTCTTTAAGGCTGATGAAAATGTTCTAAAATTGTGGTGATGGTTGCACAACTCTGTGAAAATACTAAAGACCATTAAACTGTACACCTTAAACTGGTGGGTTGCATGGTATGTGCATTATGTCTCAATAAAGCAGTTATTTAAATCACACACACATCAGCAACAATCCTCCCAGAGCCCCACCCAGCCTGAGTTCCTGCCTCCAGGGGGCTCTCTGAATACTAAGGTGCTTGCACCCAACAAGTCAAGCAGAAAAAAACCGGCATTCTCTCAGGTCAGGCAAACCCAGCACCAACTTGACAGAGTTTCCCGTGATTAAGACCAGGGAGATTTGCAGCTGCATTTTGACCAGTTATCTCTTTTATTCCCCAGTGAAATATCCTGAGCCAGACTGTGGTTTTATGACTTGAAGTCCAAGGCCCTGAATCAACATAATCTACTTATCAAGACCAAAGGCTGTGGTCACCTTGCATGTAAAAGGAACAAGTCACATTTCTTGGCGCCTTCATGCCAGAGGGCTGGGCCGTACCCTGGTGCCCAATGGGAACTGTGGGCATGGACCCTGCTGGACAGACCACATGCCACCCCAGGCCATACCTTTCCCACAGCCGTCACGGCTGTGCTGCTTGGAGCCTGACAGTCTGGCTTCTTACTTACCCCAGTCAGTGACTCCTTGTGGGTTATCTAGGCCTGGCCTGGCCCATGCTGGGTCCTCTGGCTTCGGCTTTCTTGAGTCATTTATATCATGTCGTAAATCACGACTCCATGGGGGGGGCGGGCAGAGTGAGAGATGGGGGTTAAAAAATATAAATTCCCAGCTATAAAATAAATAAATCCTGGGGATGTAATGTACAGTGTAGTGACTATAGTTAACAATACTGTAGTGTATATTTGAAAGATGCTAAGAGAGTAGATCTTAGAAGTTTTCAACACGAGGAAAAAAATTTTGTAACTGTGGTAGCGGATGTTAACTAGACTTAGTGATGATCATTTTGCAATATATACAAATATTGAATCATTATGCTGTACACCTGAAACCAATATAATGTTATATGTCAATTATATCTTAAAATAAAAAACAAGAGACTAAAA
>NW_011888974.1:2670802-2722945 GCF_000151845.1 Pteropus vampyrus | reverse complement strand
CACTGTCCCAGGCATTAACATTCACTTCATGATTCATTATGCCCATTTTACAGGTGATTGAACTGAGTCTCAGAGAAAGGCAGGATAAGGAAGCCAGGCTCTCTGCCTTCTAGCCTAGGGCTGTTTTCAGGGAAACCGAATTGACCTCCCTATCTAACCCCTCTCCCCACTCTGGCTCCTGGCACCAAACCCCAAATCCCACCCCCCATCTCACCCAGCGGCCTGCAAGCCTATAGCTGGCTACTGCAGGAGGAATTCCAGGCAGGACCCATCCCCGAAAGTTTTGTAAGAACAGAGCTGCCAGAACTCTGGGCCCAATGTGAAGGATATTAGTAGGTGTTAAAAAAAATAGTCAAGTGTGAAATGAATTCCTGCAACCCCCAGGGCACGCTGGGAACCTTTATTTCGCCATTTGACAATCCTACAGCTCATAAATCAAAGAGGGTGGCCAAGGCTACAATGATCAGAACAGAGCTGAGGCCCTATCCACACAGAGCTTCCAAGGGGCAAGGAGGGACTGCGCTGGCCACTGGCCTCTCTTCTTTATCTCTAGCCTCTTGAGTTTTCTGAGTTGGAGGTCTTGCTCTCCCAGGTAAACCTAGAATCTGGGCAGCCCCAGGAGAGGACTCCCTCACAGCCAGGGCTGGGGGACCCCATCATAATGGGAGTGTCAGGGCTTCTAGACAGATCAGTTTGAGGGTCCCCAAGAGGGTATACCTCCCCCTCATACACACACAAAGCCTCCTCCTGAGACCTGAGCTTCCCCAATTTATATTCTCAGCTGACAGAGCCCCACCGGTCCCTTCTTACTGTAAGCCCCTCTAACTCGACGAGGCAGGGATCTCAGCCCATGGAGCAGAAGAGACTTGTCCAAAAGCTGACTTTGAGTTTTCTCCCTCTCTGAGCCCCAGCATGTTGGGTCTGTGCCTCAAGGGCGCATTTACAATTTGACTTCTTGTGTAGGCACATGAATTCCATTTTACTGGCCCACCCAGAATCCATGCTCTGGGAAGACAAACCTTGGGTCTGGCCTAATTTTTGCATGCTAGAATGCTAGCTGAGGGCCAAGCTGTAGAAGGAAAGAAGAAATCGAAGAAAAGAGGAAAGGCAGGAGATGAAACAAAGCAGGTGGTACCGTTCAGGACCTAGGCTTCTAGTCTGATAGGGGCACTCTAAAAATGGAAACCATCCATTCAACAAATATTTATTGGGCACCTACCGTAAGCTCAGCGCTATTATGGATGCTGAAGTAACAGCAGGAGACAACACAAAGTCCCTGTTCTCATGATGCTTATATTCCAGTAGAACTTCCCAAGGGGATAGTAATTAAGACTTTTTGGATGCATGTGACAGAAACCTAACTGGAATAAGCTTAAGCAAAAATGGGAAATCTATTGACTCCAGTGGCCTAAATGAAGGTCAGGCTGGGCGGTGCTGGTCTTCTGGGGGAAGGGGCCTGCATGCTTCAGGCTCTGTCTCTTGCCTCTGCCTCTCTCAATGGGCCAGCCTGGTTCACTCCCACTGCAGACTCCTGGCTCCGTGAGTCAGGGGATGTGGCCATTGGCAGCTTCAGACTCACTTCTACAGAACACAAGAGGGGTTTTGCTCTCTCCACTGTAGATTTTAAAGTCCTAGGAAAGATTCATAATAGGTCCAGACAGTATCATGTGACCACCCCTTGGACCAATCAAAATGGGCGGAAGAACCAGTTCTGTTAGAAGAAGCAAGGAAAGGGTGCAGGGCAGACAGACTAACATGTCCACTACCCGTGGATATTATTTAGTGTGTGCCTCATATCAGATCTTAGTCCATTCTGACTGCTATAACAAAAATAACATAGACTGGCTTATAAACAACAGAAATTCATTTATCATGGTTCTGGAGGCTGGAAAGCCCAGGATAGAGGCGCCGGCAGATTCGGTGGTTGGCGAGAAGCTGCTTCCTGGTTCATACACAGCCCTCTTCTCAATATGACCTCGCATGGTGCAAGGGGCAAGGAAGCTCTCTGGGAACTCTCTTATAAGGGCACCAATACCATTCATGAGGGTGGGCAAAGGCTCCAAAGGCCCTACCTCCAAATATCATTACACTGGGGATGAGGATGCAATATATAAATTGGGGGAATGGGGGGGAGCACAAACATTCAGACCATAGCAGATGGCAAAATGAAAGAGTAAGTACTGTGACCCCCCATTTTCTGGCCAAGAAACTGAGGCCTTGAGAACTTTCTCTAATCATATCAGTGCTAAGTGAAGCCTGCACCTATCTCAAAGCCAGCCCTGTGGTGGCCAGGCCACCAAAGAGAAACTTAGTTGAGACTTAATTCCTTCTGCAATTGAAGTGAGAGAAAGGGAAATGAATTTCAAATATGTCTTAAGAAATTTCACTGAGATCAAAATGGCATTTTCTAGCACGTAGCTCAGCATAAATGCAGACGGAGAGAGGTAAGAAACCTCATTCAGATAAGCATCTCATAGTCAAGCACATTAGAACTGGAAGAGGTTTTAGAAATAATATTATGGGTGGAATAATATAGCTAGGAATAATATTATTATATATTATGTAATATAATAATTTATGTGGGGGTCAAGGGAGTCTATGAAAAGCTGGAAATAGCATAATAATAGCTACTATTTATTGAGTGTTGGACACTCCGTATATTGGGGAAACACTTGTTCCCCACCCCTGAAGTTTCATTGAGAGTAGAGAGCCCCCTCTTCACTTCCTGTTCCTGCCCACTTCCTTTCCTTCCAGGGAAAAGATGGACTCACCGGATTGGTGGATTTGGGAGAAGGGAGTGACCATGCCTGTCTAGGCATGTTCCATTCCAATCAGCTGCCTGCAGAAAGGGTCTAGCTCCTGCAAGTCTCTCTGTCAATTGGGTTCTGAAGTTTGGAGGGGAAGAAGTTGTATTTATTTGTTTCCCTAAATCTCTGAACCTCTCTAGAACTCAGCTTCCATTTTCTCTCCATGGTACCTGCTCATCTCCTCTCACAGAGCAGACCTCAGAGAAGGCCATCAGACATTACCACTGCTTTCTAGAAATATACACTGGAAAACAGACACGCCAACAAAATATCATCAGAAAAGACTCTCTGAGAAGCTGTGTCCAACCTTGTATAAAAACAGCCTCCTAGCTAAGCACTTAGAAATAACACTACCTACCTCACAGGGTAATATGTGAGCATTCAGTATAAAAATACATGTAGAATGATTAGATCTGGGCATGGAATACAGTAAACTTTCAATAGATGCTGGCTCCTGCAGTTATTATTATCTGTGCGACCTCAGACAAATCTCTTGCCTTCTCTGAACCTTGGCTTCTTCACCTGTGTAATCGGTGCACTGACAGCACCCAGTAGGGTAAGTTATATGAGGGTCCTATGGGAAAATGTGTGAAGAAGTACTCTGCAATGTGTCCAGCCCAGGGCAACGGCAGAGGGTTGAGATTCTCCCCTATGCCCTATGGGAGCCCCAAGGAGCAATCCGGGATTTCTAACCCTAAACCAGTACTGGTCTGCCTCACAAAGGGCAGACAGCCACAGCCTGGTAAGCAAGGGTGATTCTGGTGCTCAGAGAATTGTAACTTGGGCTGGGTACTCTGTGTCATTCCCCTCTACAGCCTGGAAATGCCAGTAGGCCAGGACGGCCCTCTGATTCACTTTGGTTTCCTCAAACCAGTATGGGACCTGGCGCCAAGGAGGGGCTGGGTGAATAGCTGTGAGGTGAGTGAGTGTGTGAGTGAGCACATCAGTAAAGAGTTAGATCCACAAATATTTACTGAGTGCCTATTATGTGTCAGGCATTTTGAAGTAAGGAGTGAAATGGCCCTGTCTTTGCCCTCAGGGAGTTCACAGTCTGCTGGGGTAGGATATAAAACACCACAGTAGATACATCATTGGTTATGGCAAGGAATTCAGATTTCATCTTAAGTCTCATAGAAAGCTGTTAAAAAGTTCCAGGCAGGAAAAAACATGATCTGATTGACAATTTTAAAAACTTCTATGCCTACTGTATGGCAAATGGATAAAAGGTGGACAGGTGCTGTGGCCACTACAGGTGTCCCACACAAGGGACAATAGCAGCTGAGGCAGACATGGTGGCCATGGAGATGGTGAGGAGTAGTTGGACCAAGAGTATAACTTGGAGCTGCAACCTACACAATGTGATGTCAAATTGGGAGTGGAAGGCGAGGGAGAAGAACGTGTCAAGGATTCTCAGGTTTCTGGCCTGAGCGAGGGTGTGGAGGTGGCGATATTTCCTGAGAGGAGAAAGAGGAGAAAGAGTAAGAGTGGAATGTAGGACTTAGGGAGTTGGGCACACACTGGAGACGTCCAGGCAAAGGTGTTGGGGGGTGTCAGGGTACGAGGGTGCTCAGGCGTGAGTGCCAGTGGGTGAGAAGATAAATGAATGACCAAAGGAATTTAATGGGGGGACAGAAGAGTGGGTGCCATCACTAGAGTCTGAGGGACGCCTGCTGTCCTTGGAATCAGCAAGTCAGACTCTCTGGCTACGGGGAGTGGCCCTGACTCATCCTTCCACGTCCCCCTCCTTACAGGTCGGGAGAAATCTAGAGCCCACTAAGGACTTCTTCTAACGTGGTGGTGCACACTTTTGCAGTTTCGGGGAGAGAAGAGGCACTGGCTGAAAGGCAGCATGGGGCTGACTCCAGGGGGAGGGGGAGGAAGGAGAGGGGCACAGAGGTGGGCCTGGAAGCCCCTTCCCCAGTCTCTTTGCACAGCTGTCCAGGTCTAGCCTGCACTTCACGCTCTCCACCTCCAGGGAAGGGCAACTTGGTGACTCTGGCCCTGAGAACCCTCTTCCCCTCTCCCTCCTTCCCCGCCCCTCTGAGCCCCTCACACTGTCCTCCTGTGCCTGAAACGCTCTCTCCTCCCTGGTTCCTCCTAGTCTTCTCCAAAGGCCTAGAGCCCTTTTCTTTCCTTTCTTCCACTTTCCTACCTGACTACATGGTCCTCCTCTGCTCTCCATGCCCCCAGTGTACCCTGTATTAGAGTCACCCGTTTCCAGTTCCCCATTAGACAATGAGCAGTTGAGGATACATCCTCAGCAGCTTCGCCATCTTTTTTACCTCTCATTCCGCACATACTCCTTGCTTAATGAATGTTGGTGAGTTGAATTAAAAGTGCTTGATTTATACTTCTCAAGTTATGATTAAGATACCTCCATCTCCGCCCTCCTCTCTAATAAGATGGTGTCAGGCTAGGGTTGGGAGGCTTCTTCTCTGGGTGACCTGTTCCAGCTCTGGATGGTTAAGAAAATTTTTTCTCATCAGATTCCAGGTCTGCAAAATGTACCAACCAAGCCTGTCTGCGGGCCCCCAGCCTTACTCAGCCACCGCTGAAAAGGACAGCAGGTGTTCTTTATTGGGAGCTCACAATATGGCAGGCGCTGTGCTAACCTCTTCACCTGCATTATCTTGATAAATGCTCTCAACAGCCCCATGATGTGGGCACTCTTATCCCCACTGCAGAGTTTAGGAGGTACATTCAGCAAGGTCAGGAGACTCAGGAGGGCCAAATAACTTCCCAAGGGCACTGAGCAACTTCCCGGTGGGTCTGTCTGACCTCAAGGTCTCTGTTTCTGATCACTTTGCCTTCTGACTGCCTGCCCCTCAGGAGGCCCCTCAGATGTAGCCACATAGAGGGACCTCAGCAGGACCCAGAGGATTATGGGAGGAAATTGCATGACTCGGTGACTCTGCTCCCCAGACCCCTCCCCCAGTTGCACAGAGATCTCCCCTCTGAGACTCCCCACCACTCCAGCCTGGGAGCCAAAGGCACAGTCTCTCTTGCCTGGGAAAGAGAGACACAACCCCTCACATCAGTGCCAGTAACGGTTTACCCACTTGGCTTCCTGTTAGGTTTTTTCTTCCTTCCCCGCAGAAGTATCTCTTATCTTAAGCTTCTTAAGGGGGTTTGTGCTGGGCTGTTTACCATTTAGTGACAGTTGGTGTCAGAACCAACCTCTTGGGAAAAGTGAGACAGAGGAAAGCAAGCCCAGGTGGGCCCTCAGTCATCCGCATGACCACAGGGTCTAGACCAGATGCAACAAGCAGGCCCCACACAGTCAATGCCAAAGTCAAGTCCAGCTATCCTGCCAGTGTCAGGCTCCATCTTCCACAGAGGGCTGATTTACGCAAGTGGAAGTGAGCTGGCTTGTCCTGAGCTCCCTCTGACTGCGATAAATAGGCATAGAGCTATAAATAACCCACCAAATGGATAACCGAGGGATGGCTGGGTCTGCTGGGCTAAGGGGCTTGCTTTGGTCCCTGAATTAGGAGCTCTAGGTTATTCATAAGTAATGCAAAATGAGAGAATCAGCTGTAGAATCTGGCCCTGCCTCATCCTTCCCCTCAGGTAAAGACCTCCTGATGCCTGCGGTGTGAGCTCCTTCTGATCCTGTGGCCTAGTTCCAAGTGTCCTGCATCCTCCTGGGGACTCTATGGTATAGCCCAACCCTGGGTTCACATCACTCTGGGTCCCACCTTGCTCTTGACAACCTGCCCGGGACCCTTGGCAGTTTCGGGCCCCATTCACACCTGGCCATCCTCACCCCTCGCAAACACCAGAGCCCCATTCTCAGCTTTATTCAGTGCTGCCAGTCTGCTCATTCTTCCCCTCATCTGCTCCTGCCCCCAAATATCCATCTACCTGAGGGACCGCCTCCTGCCCAAACATTACTCTGTATCTCGCCCTAGGAGGGCCAGGGCCTGGAGTCCTAATCACCAATTGCCTGTAGGCCAGCCAGCTCCCAAGACCCTTCACCATTATTGTTAGGCTGTTCAGAGTCCAGGAGTTCAAGGCCAACCCAGATCTAACTAACCCTGGACTCCGTCCAATTCCTCCCAGCTATGCAGCATCTGAGCCATGTATAGAACAGATGCAACAAACAGAGAGATAGAGCTGACTTGGGTTTAATTGGAAGAAACTCTCCAAAAGGAACCAGGGATGAGTATGGCCTAGGGCTAGGTTGGTTAAACTCTGACCGGAGATAGAAAAGAGATGGTCTCATTTGGTTACCCAGAAATGGGATTCCCACAGCCAGGTGGTGCTCCAAGAGCTAGACCCTTGGATCCCCCAACTTTAGTTGAGGTGCAACCAAAACTTAGGGGAATGGCCCAGATGGAATTCCAGCAGCCTTACTAACTCACCAGACTGGAACCCTGAGATCTAGGAAAAAAGTCAGCAATTAATCTCTCAGATGCTGCCTTGCATCATGGTCATGGAGAAGACGAGGCGTACATGTAAAAGCAACACCTGAGGAAGGAGGAGCCGGCGTGAGAGCCTCAGGTGGCTGTTCCCAGTGTCTCAGCTGCCTGCCTGCCCCCACAACGAGGCAGGGCAGGGCTACCCAGGAGGTGCTTGAGGGAGGGCTGAGAAACAAGGGAAAGAGAGAGACAACTGAAAATGCAAAGATGGGTTTTCCCGAACCACCACTATGAAGACACACATGGGGACCTCATGTGCCCAGGGCCATGGGTAAGATGAGGACACTGAGGCACCAGGGAGTAGAAGGAAAACTAGCATATGTAAAAGCCTCTGAAGTCACTCATTCATTATTTCCATTTATTCCATCTATAAATATTTATTGAGCATCTTCTAGGTATACAATAGAGTGCAGAGATAAGAGCACAGGCTCTAGGGCCAAATGACCTGAGTTCAAATTCTGGATCTGCTTTTTTGTTTTGCAAAAAAACTTTATGGCAAATCACACACAGCATAAAATTTGCCATCTTAACCATTTTTAAGTGACTACTTGACCACAATCTGCACAAAAGGACTGTCTGTGTTTCTGGCTCCACCTAATAGTATCTTTCCAGTGGTTTCTGTCTCCTGGTGGGCAAAGGCTGGGAATGACATAATATTAAGGGTAGAAATTCTGGGCCTTGGGAGTGTTCCAGCTCTGCCCTGTTCTTGGGCAAGTCAGGTTGTGTGTGTGTGTGTGTGTGTGTGTGTAGGGGAGTCCCCAGGGAGGAGTCCCTGGACTTCACTCCTGCATCTCTCCAGTCCTCCACAGCCTACCTTTTAAAAGCTTTTTTAAAACTCAAACTTTGAAGAGCTCAGAGGCCTTTTGGAAGCCTGAGTCAGCCTGCAATCTGCTTTTGCTCTGGAGGCAAAATCAGCCCCTGGGATGTTCTGGTGAGGGAACTTGGGCCAACTTCAAAGTGACTGAGGAAAGGGAATGAGGAGGGCCGAACCACATGCTGACCACTCTGGCAAAGAAATCCCCAGAGGGAAGGTGGGAGAGAGAGAGACATGCTGAAGACCTAAGAGGTGGGAACAACTAGAAATGAGAAGGTTGGAGGTCATCTCTTCCTATAGAAGCAGGGCCTCATGCAGTCTTCTGCATGGACTAAGCACCGATTGTCCAGGAAGGTAGATCTGGCCTCGCTCAGGAGACAAACCCTTATCCAGAAGCTGTCATTGACTGTGGAATGCAGAGAAAGGGCCGGGAAGGCAATGACAGAGCTGACAATAACAGGACATAAAGAGGTTTCCTCCTGCAGTTTTCCCACCCAAGAGCTGGTCCCTCTCCCTCCATCAGGGACACAGAATCACACCAGAAGGGACTCGTAGAATGTTCCCAATGGAAAGGCCCTTAAAATCCAGCCACCTCTTATATAGACTGGGAAACTGAGGCTCAGAGAGGTGGCACCCACTCCCTTCCCCATCCCATCCCATCCGACCCACTTCCACACCCACCCCGGCGAGAGTCCCCGCTCCGCCCGCGCCAGGCAGGGGGCGCCCTTCCCCGCCGCCTGGGCTCGCGGCTGCCTGCGCCAGGCAGGTCCCCTAAGGAAAGCCTCTTAAAGAGTTTTTCCTTTCGCGTGAACTCACCGCCTCCATCCAGCCGCACGGTCTCAAAGGTGAACATCACATAAATGCGTTACAGATGTGCTTCCTCCCACTTTAGGCTACCGCGGCGCGGTGCGCCTGGAGCGGCAGCGGCCACAGCGTGATCCAGGCCGCGTTTTCCGTTCCGCCCGCCAACTTTTTCAAGCTGTAGTTATTTGATAATGATTTTTTTTTTTTTTTAACCTCTCCCAATAATAGTTATCCACCCCACCCGGTGCGGCTCAGGTGATGGGCACAGACTGCAGACGCCTCCTCCTCTGGGTGCATGGCTGCCGCCCCAGGGTGAGAAGCCACAGCCCTTCTGTAAAGCTAAGGTTGAGGTCCGTGTCTGGCCTAGCCCAGCCTGGCAAGACAATTCCCATCTGCCCCACCACCACCCCGTGAGGTCTCTGCGAGACCACACACACCCCACCAGACCACCACCCCAAAACCCCTCTCCAAGTCCATGGCTGGCTGCTGCGTGACTGAACAGGGCCGGTATTCTGGGTATAGAGTTCCACACAACAGACATTTATTGGGCACCAACTGTATTTACTGCCCGGAGCAAAGTGATGGCCTCAAAAACAAGCAAGGATAGCCCCTAACCTCAGGGCTCCCAGTCAGGAGAACACTGGGGCCACACACCTGTTTTCTGGGAAGTTGAGTGGGGCTTCCAGGGCGGGATTCTAGACAGAAGCTGCTCAAAGTGGCAGGACTTGGCTTCCAGCAAGGCCCGTGGCAAAGCTCTCTCCCACCCCTACACCTTCATTCCTTCCTCTGGCCCCTGCAAAGAGTCACCACCACCTGGATGAAGGCCCCTCAGAGCCTTTTATAAGAGGTCATGAAGCTCAGAAAATTGGGTCACACAGATAGAGGTAGGTAGGGCCTGGGCCCAGGCTGCTGGGGTCTCTGAAGTCACCCTAACAGATGGCTGAGGTGGGAGGAGGGGGGCTGACAGAAGTACTAAATCCCTTTTGGAGTTCACCCCCCAAGAAGAGGGGCAGTCTGGGGACCAGCCAGGTGAATGCCTGCTTTCCAGCTAAGGACACACACCTGTGTTGGTTAGTACAGAGCCAATTGCTGGGAAAATTCGTCTACCCTCAGCCCGGTAAGCCCAAAGTTCTTTAGTTAAACCTGAATTAATTTTAACTTTTTAAATTAACACATTTAAGGTGGAATTTGGGCTGTTGGCAGCAGGGGGTGAAGGAGGAGGAAATGAAAGGTTAAGAAAGCAGAGGGCAAGGTTGGGGATGTTGGGAAGAAAGGGGTGCTGTCTGGGCAGCTGCCCTCTTCAGAAAGGAATGTCCCTGGGCAGAATCAGATCGTCTTGTCTCTCCACCCCACCCCCCAGCCTCACTGACTCTGACACAAGCCCTCCAACCTGTGGAAGCATGGCACCTACTACTCCCTCATTCAATGGCCTGTTCAGAGACACGATGTGCTCAGGAGAGACCAGCCAATGGCAATGCATCCAAGGGTAGCTGGGGAATAGGATGGGAGGTATGGCAGCAGCCCGTGATTAGAGAGGATACCCAGGGTGGAGGGGCTTGGGAGGGCCCCAGTTTGCTGATAGTGGCTCTTTATTCTTCACTTGATAAAACCAGTGCAGCTTCATAGGCCCCTTAGACCTATACCAACGCGTACCTGGTCAGTGCAGTAGAGGCAATAAATTCCCTGCCCTGGAGTCACACTGGGTTTTGGAGAAGGCCGTAGAGTTACAGGAGCTGGTTACTGCTGAGTGGCACCTTCTGCCTGGGTACACCTCCACCACCACCAGCCTTCAGGCACCCAGAACTCTGGCCACAAGAAGCCACTGCCATCCCTAACACCCCCTACGTTGCTTTTTCTCAGACCCTTCTGTGGAAAGCCACACACAGACACATGCAGGTGTGCCCAGAGTGTCCGCTCAGCCAGTGCTGGACACATACCTGATCATTTGCATACGACGCTAGCGGAACCAAAAAAACAAAGATAGTAAGTTTCACTGTCGAGCTTATCCAAATTTTCTAATCAGAAAATCTAGAAAGAGCTCTTTTCTTTCGGCATATAAGATTTATGATTTAGGGTTTAGTATTCTTTTCTATTTTTAATTTGCTATGGGTAGGGCATATAATCTGTGCAGTGTGAGGCCTGTACAAGGACCAAATTAGGGCTACCTCTTCCCGGAAGCCTTCCAGGCTCCCCAGGCTGGGTCAGGTCCTCTCTGTTGTGCTCCCACAGCGCCCAGGCTTCCCACTGCCACCCCAGCACACACTATTGGGGTTGTAATCCCTCTCCCACACCCCTGAACCCCTGAGAGCAGGAAATAGATGTCAGTCCTCCCTGTGTCCCCAGCAGGCAAGGAGGCTGTCAGGGCCTGTTTGTGGAACTGAGCCTGATAACCCAGCAGGTATAAGTGATTGCTGTCTGCTCCAGCTTGTGCCCCCAAGTCTTGCTAGGATAAGGCGTGCCCAGCTGACCCTCTCATAGCCTGCCAACTCCCTCCATTGCCTGGTGGGACTCTCTTCACAGCCTTGGAGAAATCCCTCTCTTCCTGTCTCCTTGGTTCCAGCTGCAGCCCACACTGCTCTCCAAGAGGGGGCTCTCAGAGACACCTCCCCTCCCATTCCAGCTTGAATGAGGGGATCAGATGCCGGGCTGGAGGCCCCTTGTCTGCGGAGAGGCAGGATTTATCTCAGTTTGGGGAGGTCCGGGGCCTTGGAGCCCTAGATCATCATTAGTTCCATCAAAGAGGCGGCTATGATCTGAAGGGGCAAGATGCATGGCGTTCAAATTGGAAACAGCCTGGTGGGTTACGGGGCAGGAGCCGGGCAGGAGAAGGCTCGGCTGCCCCTGAGGAGCCCTGGGACACTGGAGGAGTCCCACAGACAGTGCACAGGAAAAGGAGGAGGAGGAGGAAAGAGAAAACATTCCACTCGGGCTCCAGGGAAGAGAGCCGTGTGTGATGGAGCGAAGCCAAGTCTGCAAGTCAACGTGACCTCCCTAAGGAGGCCAGGGGAGGAGGCCAACTCCGCTCACGACACAAAGGGCCTCCTTGGGTCTGGCCCCATGCCGCACACCTGCATATGCCCTGTCTTACCTCCTACAGAAACAAAAAGCATTCCTTTTGCTTTACGGACCAGGAAACTGAGGCTGAGAGGAGAGAACTAATGTATGCAAAGTCACCTAAGGGCGCCTGACAGAGCTGGGGCTCCAGCCCAGGTGCTTTGGTCTCCAGGACTTCACCACCTCCCTGAAAAGGCAGAGTAAAAGCAATATTGGGCTTATAAGGCTCTTCATCCTTTTCTCTCCCTGTTTGTGCCCAGCATGGAGACAGTGGTCCAGTTTTAAGGGCTTAACAGAGAGAAATAAGACAGAAATATCTTCTAAATATTGGGAAATGGTGATACTAGCAGGTAGAAATGGAATTTAAATGACGCATTTAACTATAAACCCAAATTTAAATGATCTCACCCATCCTACTGCTCTTTGCTGATGACCACTCTATTTCTAGACATAACCCCCACGATCCCCCTACTCAAGAGAATGTCCTCTAAGCCCTGTACCTCACAGGCCTCCAGACATCTGACACCTCTCCTCATCCTCCATACCAAGCCCCTCTCTCCGGTGGACAGAGATTGGCTGTGCCACAGTCCTAACTACCTGTGGGTCACCTGAGTGACGCCCTGTCCCTCCCTGGGCTCTAGTGCCCCGCTTGGGAGGGAGGGGCTCTGTCTTAGTGAGTGCCTCCTCCAGCCCAGGAAGGACATTAAAATGTTTGCAAGGCTGGGCGATGATTCTTTAATGGAAGATAAGGCCAGAGAAATGCTCAGGCTAGGAAGCCATCTAGGAAGGGGGATAGGGATGGGCAACAAAACTTCTGCCCCAGGGTATTCCGGAGCTTGACTTATAGGAATGGTGAATGGTCCCAATTTTGTATAACAACCATAACAGCAAGTGCATAGAAAAAGGCAGGAAAGAAATACATAAAAATATTGCTGAGTTGTGAGAATGGAGATTTGGGAGTCTATTTTTCTGTATTTTCCAATTTTTCTATAAGGATTGAATTTTAAAATTTTATTTTAATTAATTAAACTTTTTCAACATTTTATTATGAACAATTTCAAATATACAGCAAAGTTGAAATGTTGTCATAGTGAATGCATACATATCTCGTCCTGGGTTCTACAAGTAACATTTTATTATATTTTATCATCTATCCATCCATTCCTTTATTCATTCATTCATAAATCCACCTTATTTTTTTCTTTACGCATTTTAAAGTAAACTGCAGACAACGGTACACTTCCCCCTAAATGCTTCAACATGCATGTCAGGAAAAAGTGTTTTTACTGATTATCTAGATGACAGAGGCTGTCCTTACCTCTGAGAAAAGCAGTCCGCAGTCCCACCCTCCTCGCAGCAAGCAGGCTATTCAGGAAGAGTTGGGGTTGGGTTGGAGTGGGACCTAGGCCTCCTGCCTTACTCTCTGCATAAGCTGGTCAGTCCCTGGAGCCCTGTGGTTTCTCCCCATTAGAGGCAGGGATAATGCACATAAATAAACCTCTCCTCTCCCAGTCAGCTGATGGTGTGGTGGAAGTTAACTGAGATAAGGCCAACACTCATCTTGGGCTTCTTACAAGGATAAAATTGTCAGATTTAGCGAATGAAAATATAGGACACCCAGTTAAATTTGAATTTCAGATAAACGACACATTTTTTAGTGTAAGTATGTCCCAGGCAATGTTTGAGACATACTTATACTAATTATTTAGTCCGTATTTTATCTGGCAACCCTACGCAAGACACAAATGAAAGCCTCAGGAAGAGAAGCGTGCCAGAAGTTAGGAACCAGGTTGGGATTAGTCTCCCATTTGTGCTGTACTTTACAAAGTGGTTTTCTGTCTATCATCTCACTTGAGATTCACTGTCACCCTCCAGGAGAGTATTAATTTATTCGCATTTCGAAGTTAAAGAAACTGAGGCTCAGGTAAGTCCAGGATCCCCACCAGCAGACGACATGCAGTCAGAGGTCAGCTGGTCTTCAGGGGATGCTCACCCCCACCCTACTTCTTCTCTTTGAGACCTCAGAAGACCACACATTTCTACCCCAAAACCTTCCAGGCCTGCAGCTCCAGTGCTCAGGGTCCACCATCTCTGTGACAGTTAATTTTATGTGTCAGCCTGACTGGGATATGAGGTGACCAAGTATTTGACTAAACATTATTTCTGGGTGTGTCTGCGAAAGTGTTTCTAGAAGAGATTAGCATTTGAATCAGTAGACTGAGTGAAGCAACTTGCGCTCCCCAATGTGGGAGTGGGCCTCATCCAATCCCTTGAGTGCCCAGACAGAACAAAAGGGTGGAGGAAGAAAGAACTGGCTCTCTCTCTGACTATTTGAGCTGGGACATTGGTCTTCTCAAGCCTTCAGGCTAGGACTTATAACACTCACTTGCCTGGATCTCAGGCCATCAGGCTTGGACTAGAACTTATGCCATCAGTTCCCCTGGCTCTTAGGCGTTTGGACTGGGACTGAAACTACACCAGTGGCTGTCATGGGCCTCCAGCTCACCGACAGCAAGTCATGGGGTTTCTCAGCCTCCATAATCACGTGAGCCAATTCCTTATAATAAATCTCTTTTCTTTCTCTATGCATCCTATTGGTTCTGTTTCTCTGGACAACTCTAATACATTCTCTCTCAGAGGGAAGGAGATTTCTGGGGGCCAGTCAGCAGCCCCACCCTAGGGAGCTAGGAGGAATAGATTTGAGTTAACACCATCCAGCAGAGGCTTTGGCAGGCGGGTCACATGACATATGGTGGGGCTGAGGCTTGCAGAGGTCATGGAGCAAGGCTACAGCAGGACAGAGGGAACACCGAGGCTTCCCAACTCATCAGTGCTCTTTTCAGGGCACCCTCAGGCCCAACGCATGGATTCTGGGGAGAACAGAGCTGGAGGTGGTGGCAGTGTAGAGTGATAGGAGTTATATACCAAGGGCATTTGAGCAGACATCACAAATGGAAACTTAGGTATTCCTGAGAGGGTAAATCCTGCTGAGTCTTTCTTTTAACTCCCCAAACCTGCTCGGTCCCATCCAACGGCAGCCACTTACCTGGAGCTCAATACAAACATCTTCAAAGCAGTCAGACCCAAAATGTTGAGTCTATAGAAAGGAGGCTGGGCCAGTCCTGCCCTGCCACCCTGACTCTCCTCCTGAACCCAGGATCTTTGGTCTCCACCTCACTATCCTGGAGACTCACCCTTTAATTCATTCATTCATTCCTCCAGTAGAATCTGTGTTTGACAGGAGTAGAATGACCCTGTCAAACTTGGACACAGTGATAATACCTTCTCTACCAGTGGACCTAAGTAAGAAGTCGACAAGATGTTACTGCTTAACTATTTTCTAAAAGGCTTATTTTTTAATTACCTATAAACATTTCACAAAATAACACAATGATTTCTATTATGTCATTCCTACAACCATGCCTCATTCCACTGAAACTGGAGCAGCCAGTCTGAAGACATGTGAGTTAGGTTTGAAGGGTAAAATACAGTAACTGGGCCCACTCCAGGGCCAGCTTCCCAGAGATGAGACAGAATTTGTAAAGCTCACTCACTTCTCAGACAGTTCCATAAAGTTCTCCAAGGCACCACGGAGCTCCTTCATTTCCCTCGTTTTGGTACCAGTCCCTACCCAGCTGTTCTCAGTGTCAGCTCTCAGCTCTAACACAGGGTCGAAAATGAGCCTCCTCACCTGTCACAGGGTTTGGCCGAGGCAGTGCCAAATGCAGAAGCGAGACGCAGGCATGACTGGGTGATTCTCCACCTGGACTAGGCATAATAGCATAGGCTAAGCTCTACGCAGCTCTAGTAAGACTCAAGCTCTAGGGTCTTTCTTACATCAGGTCTGCAAATGTATCCCATATGTCAAGTTAACTGCATTTAAACAGTTATTTAAAATATAATTTGTTTTACTGTAATCATTTGCCAAAAAGCATGCATTTAAATTCAGTAACACAGTAACCGAAACTTTATGGGTTGAATATTGTCAGATGCTGTTCTGACAAAGTAGAGAAAAATTCACTATCTGAATTTCTATGATCTCCCCCCACACACATATGCCCTGTCCCACGCCAGAATTTTTCTTCCCTGAAGGGAAGGATTTTTGTTTTGTTTTGTTTTTACTTTGAACCCTGGAGATTAATTTTTGGCAAGTTTCCTTTGCTCTTTACCCAACAGTTTTGAAATAGTCATCAGTTCTCTGAGATGATAAACAATATAGATTGCTTTTACTTTTGAAGGCAATGAAAACATGTCTATGGTTTCACTTTGAAGCTCATCAGGAAAAAACTCCTGTACATTTAGCACGTATACAGGAGTTCTCAATTCATGGGCCACCTGTGTGTCTGATAATCATTAAGTGCTGCTTCCAAAGTTTCAATAATCTCTGGAAGCCACTCAGTCACAGCAGACAAAGCCTGGTGATGTTCAGCCTAATATGACTTCAGCAAACTTCCCTGGCATCCTGTGTATTTCTTCGCTACTCCTGTTACATGTGTTTTGGGTAATCACCAATCTTTTCACAGATGAATGGATAGCACAGAACAAGAAATTGAATGCCGTGAAAGCACTTCACAGTGTTTTCATTTTTCTGCAAAGGCCTCAGCATTACAAAGTCCAACCAATGGACAAGACAGTATATAAACAGCTTTGGTTCTTCCTCCTTATACCATACTGCTGCATGTCCAAATGTTCCCCACGTTCGTCAAGCTTTCAGTTGTATACTTGACCACCTGCATTATGAACCACACTCTGATTTGTTGCAGATAAGTTTTTATGATCATATAGAAGTTAGTCTTAATCATCTATTCGATACTAGCAAAAGCTATGTGTCTCTGTAATTGAGATAGTGATTGGGATTTTTCTTACTGAAACTTACTGTGGTTCTTTCACTGCCCACCCAGTGGCCTAGTCACATGGTATTCAATCAGGAAACACTGCTTTCATCTGGCGTGCCCTGTAAAATTTTCCTGGTGAGTTCATTTTGAATTTGCTAACCTCTATAGGCATCAACGCATTTATAAGTTAGAACGCCTTGCTTTATCTGTTCCAGCAACTCCCTCCAAATTGCTTTTATTCACAGATGAAATATACTTGTCATGACTTCTTAATGATAAACACTGTTTTCCCAGAAATAAAATATGTTTAACTCTGAATTTCAGGTATGTTCTACTTTCCACAAGCTGTTATGAGTGAGCAGGTAATAATTTGATTGTGACAGTTTCACCAGGAAATCAATATTCTCTCCCCCTGCCACAATTTCAATGATTTCAGATGCACTTTATGTCTTCTGTGTTTTCGGAATTTTTACAGAAATTTTTCTTTTTTCCGAAACAGTAAGTCTTTGTGCCACGTGAATGATTCTCCTCTGCAGGTGTATTTTGTTGGCAAAACATTGGCATGAGTAGTGAAAGGAACATTACCCATTTCTTACCCCTGTAAGTCCCAACACCAGGAGTCCTAAAAATTTCCAGATTTGCCTTATACTGACAGAGTTAAAAGTAAAGTTTAGCTTATCCATCACAAATTTCAAACTATGTACAGTGTCTTAACTTGAAACCATACAATTTTCTATATCTATATTGGCATAATTTGTATAGACATTAATTATTGGTGATAAGGAAATACTCGAAGCACCAAAGCCCACCATTTTTACTCCATCATTAAAGAATAAGAAACAAATATATATATTTGGTGTTCCCAAGGATACCCTCAGGGTCAGACTACCCTGTATTCAAAGTACTCATTGGAGCCACATTTCAACTGTGTGCATGATTTTTAGATTGCCCAAGCTGAACTCCTAGAAATATGAACACAGACTTTGATTTTCACATCTTTTTCCAATAATCACACTTACTGAGAAAGAAACCATAGCTGACCATGACCAATATAACCAATAATTGAAGGAGAGTAAGACATTTGTCTTCTTGGCAACACAAAGCTATACACTTGTCAACATGAACATGGGGTTTACTCGAGTGAGTGAGCAGAGTATTTGTCGAGAGAGAGGGCATAATTGATGAATTCTGCTGCTGTGCATGTGGTGGTGTTAGCTTTCATTTTCTATTTTGATGGGAAGATTGCTATTTTTTATGCTACTACAGCATAAAGAGAAGTACGAATTGTGTTTCATGTGTATGTAGCTAATTCTATATATTTTTGACTCTTCTCTGTCACATTTCTGACAGTTGAAGAAGTTTTTTCTTCTCTCTCTTTGAGATGTTGGGGGATCTCTGTTCATTCACTTACTCCTTGGGCTTTCACGAAGCACTTCCATGCCAGGCCCACAGCTGGGCCCTGGGCACGCAGACAAACCACCCATCTCATGTCCAGGGAAGCTCATAGCTCAGAAAACAAGATAGATGGTGATGATTCTAAACTGTTTTAACCTACAACCCTGACACCAAATGTGTATGTGTGTGTCGTCTGTGTGTGTGTGTGTGTGTGTGTGTGTGTGTGTGTGTGTGTGTATTCCCTGCACCAACCTGTTCTTTGACTTTCTGGAAACCAATTGGGTATCCTATAGTTCAATTCAATTCTGACTCTAATTACCTGGAGTTAGGGCAGACCCCACACGTTAAGGGATTATTCCCCCAAGACTGCCCCCAGTTTAGATGTCGATTATAAGTACTGGGTACCCAAGGTACCTACACTCTTCTGTATGACTGGGCTGCAAAAGCAGGGGCTCCCATGATCCCTTCCTTAGGTTTGATAATTTGTTAGAATGGCTGACAGAACTCAGGGAAATACTTTACTTCCTACCACCAGTTTATCATAAGGATATTATAAGGGGTACAAATGAGCAGCCAAAGAAAAGTCACATAGGACAAGGTATGGAGTATATGGGAGAGGAGTCGTGCACAGAGCTTCTGTGCTCTCTCCAGATGTACCTGGGTATGTTCACCAACCCAGAAGCTTTCTGAACTCTATCCATTAGGGGTTTTTATGAAAGTTCTATCACAAAAGCATAATTGATTAAATCGTTGGCTATTGGTGATGAACTTAACCTCCAGCCCCTCTCCCCTCCCCAGCCAGAGAGTGAGGCTGAAAGTCCCCCTAATCACACAGTTGGTTCCCCTGGCAACCAGCTATCCTGAAGCTATCTAGGGGCCCTAGAGTCACCTCATTAGCATAAACAGGTGTGGCTGGAAGGGCCTTACCTATCTCCCATTCAGGAAACTCCAAAGTTTTAGAAGCCCTGCCTCATATACAAGGGATAGAAACTAAGTACTATATATTTCTTACTATATCATAATGATACAATGTAATAACTGCAGAAAACAAGTGGGTCATTTCTTCTTTGGCTGCGGTGAGGAAGGAAGAATAAGCCGAGATTTCGTAGAAGAAATGACCAGCAATAGAAGGAATGTGGGGTGACTTGTGGTCACCCATAATCTTACCAAGACCCCCGCAAAACCTACAGCTTAAGTAAAAGGAGCATGCAAATTCAGTTTCAAGACAAGTTCTCAGTCCCTCCACCCAATCCGATTTTGGCTTTCAAACCTCCCCCAGATAGAAATGGCGGGGGTCTTTCTCAAGACCTCCTGCCCACTGTTGGGGAAAGACAAGCTCCTCTGCTGGCACTAAAAAGATGCTGGTGTCAGCTAACGCCATCCTTCACATCCAGAGAGAACCCCTCCTCCTGACCTCCAGGCTGCAAAGGAAGGCTTGGCTGATGTAAGGCATTGAAGGCCATCTAGAAAACCTAGGCCTGGCCCCAGCTCAGACATTGCAGCAGGATCTCTGGGCTTGGGACCTAGGTATCTGCACTTTAAACAACTGCCCGATTGCAGAGTGTACCAACCAAAGTGTGAGAACTTCTGCACTGTGCATTCTGTTTTGAAAAGAGGGGTGGGATTCCCCGGGAAGCCACAGGGACTACCATTCAAGGTCAGTGATGCCCATTTGAGGGCTGGGGACTGCTCTGGAATAGAAAAGCCTGCTTAGTTGTCACCTTGGGCTCTATCCAGGGAGAGTGTCCTTCATCAGGCCAGCCTGACCCCGACCAAAGTCTATCCACAGGGAAGGAGGAAACCAAACGCAGTGTCTAGGTTCATCTGGCAGGCGGGCACTTAGAGAATCTTACTCACTTACTGATCCATTTACTGTGCTCCCAGCTGGCCCCTGCTCTCCATCCCCATCAACACTGCCTGGACAAACCTCATAATCTCCTCATCGCCTCCTCCTAAGCCCACTGCCTCTAGCCTCTGCCCATCCAAACCATATGCCATGCTGCCGCCTGGGCAACTGTCCATGATGCAAATTGATCTAATTTCTCCCCCATCTAAATCCATAAGTGACTCCCCTTTGTCTACCTGGAGGTGTCCAAACTCATCAGCCTGGCATTCAAGACCTTTCAGAATTCTAAAAGACCTTCCTTGTCTCTGAATAATCTTATTTATGCCCCACCCCCTACTCACAAGCTCCCACTACACGTCAGGTTCCGGCATCACCTGTGTAGTATCTGACAGTGGTCAGGAACTCAGCTCTGGAGCCAGACCATTTGGGGCCAGATCCTGGTAGCACCAGTTACAAGTTTTGGAGCACATGAATTTGAGCAAATTGGTTAAATTCACTCTGCCTCAATTGCCATATCTGTAAAATGAGGATAAAAACTCCTACCTCATGGGGTTATAACAAGGGCTAAAATATTTAACACAGATAAAGCCCTGAGAAGCATGCAGGTAGAAGGAGCATGCAGTGTGAGCAAAGGCATAATAATAACGGCCAGAACCCCAGAACCCCTGATTTGCCTCTTAGTAATTTTCCAACCACTAACCCCACCCTGCTCCTTGGCTATAAATTCCCACTTTTCCATGTCGTATTAGGAGTTGAGCCCAATCTCTCTCTCCTACTACAAGACCCCATTGCAGTAGTCTCTGTGCCAACTTAATAATCCCTGCCCCCAACCCCTGAAGAAAGTCTTCCTTACCATTTTTAACAAGTGTCACTGAATAATTTTTTTCTTTAGCACTGGGGAGCTCTTTAGAAATGCAGGATCTCAGGCACCGCCCCGGGCCCACTGAACCAGAGTGCTCACATTAATGAGATACCCAGGTGATTCAGGCACACATTAAAGTCTGACCTTCAATATGCAGAGAGAGAGAAATAGAGCCCAGAGAGGTAAAGGAGCTATCTTCATCACACAGCAAGCGGGTGGCAGAGCCAGCCCAGCACCCAAGCTTTCCCTTTCCACGACTTCAGTCTGCATTATGTACCCCTACCTGGGAGCAGCCAGAGCCTTGTTCACAGGAAGCACTTCATGAGTAGTGTCAGTGAAGGCAGTGCTGGCCATCTCCAAACCAAACACCTGCCTCAGGGCCCTTGCACCTGCTGTTCCCCTGTGTTCGAGAGACTCTTCCTCTCAACATCCCCAGGGCCTATTTTCTCAGGACACGCAGGTCTTCGCTCACAAGTCAGCTCATCCAAGAGGCTCTCCCTCATCCCTTTTTGTAAAACAGCCCCCCTCATCCTGTTCTGTCATTCTTCACAGCTCTGAACCCTCCCTGGTATTGAGTTCTGTATTAATAGTTTTATTGTGTTTAGTTTCTGTCTTCCCCGACCTGAATATGAAAGCCAGAGTGTTAGGAACTTTGTTTTGTTAATTGCTGCATCCCCAGTGCCCGAGCATGACTTAACATTTAAGAGGCGCTTACTAAATATTTGTTCAATGAGTGAATGAATTCAACCCATGCTGTCAGAGTCTGAAGGTGGTAAGGAATTCCCTTCCCATTGGGTCCAGATATCTGTGAACACCTCCCCATTTCCGCCCTCCACCTCCTCCATGCTTTGCAGTTTCAGCCTCGCATACCTCACTGTTCCCAGGGAATTGCATGAGGGAGATGGGGCTACATCTTCATCTTGCCCCTGACGGCTGGTCTTTCCCTTCCCCGTGCGCTCTGACCACCAGCACTACCGCCGTCCCTGGGTCCTTCTAATTACTCATCTAATTACTCATCTGAGATGGACTCTCCTGCCTCCCAGGTAATGTGGCAGTTTGTAATTTCGTCTCACTGCCTGTTTAATCCTCACAACCACCCAAGGAGGCAGACATAATTACACTCAGAATCTAAAGCTCAGAAAGGTTAACTAACTTCCCTGAGGTCACACAGCTAGTAAAAAGCAGAGTAGAAACTCAAACCTGAGTGCCCCGATTCTGAGTTTGTCATCTGTCCTCGTCTATGCCAGCTCTAGGGTCTGGCAAGTTGGAAAGAATGCCAACACTGAACTACCACTGAGGTAGTAAATGTGAAGTGTCTAGCAAGTAGTTGGTGCTCAGGAGGACCTGAGAACCCAGACAGGGCTCCACTCTGGAGTCTGTTCTCCTGGAATGTAGTCCGACGGGTCAGGCGACCCTCTTTGGCCCCTGTTTTTAGAACACCCTCCAGGAGCAGGTGGGATGTAGGGAGCACTTGGTAGGAGGCTATGAGCTTACACCACACCCTGTGCTATCCTCCTGGTTCTGTAGGTGATTCCAATTGTTTGGAGCAGAGGGGTCCAAGTGGCTAACTGGGCAACTCAAGCGGGGGCTAGGCTGCCATCCTGAACAGCCTATCTTCCTGGGTCCTGATGCTAGAAAGAGGAGCCCCTGCCATGCTTTCATGACAAGCCTGTCCTCAGCCTCTCTGGAGTAAGCAGTGACAGACAACTCATTACCCTCATCACATTTCCCAACGGCTCTGATGGGAAAGACTGTTCTTCCTTTTACAAACAGAAATTCTCCTTCCTGGAAGCTATGCCTAGGGGCCCTTTGTGGCCTCATAGAACAGTCTTGCATCAGGGGAGGGAGGGGCTCTTGTCCTACTGAGTTTTCTCCCAGTGAAATGATTGTGGGTCCCCTAACCATTCCACACAGGACAGATCTCCCTCATCAGTCTGTTCTTTTTTAAAAAAAACACTCAAGTATCTGAGAACAGGACTGTCAGCTCCCTTGTTATGGATACTGGCTTCTAGTAATGCAGCCTCAATTCACATTTGCTCTTTGGGCAGCCATCTCCTAGATCATGAAAGGTATGAGCTTAGCTTTGAAGAATGACACGATTTTAATTCAGCATCCAAAACGGTGGTGAGCAGGTAGTTGGCCTTGAAAGTACAGAAAATAGGCAGAGAGGAGAATGGTATGGCCAAAACCATGAAGTTGGATATGACTGCGACCTATATGGAGAACAAGTAGGTCTGGTTGAGCCAAGGATTCATGATGGGAGTCTCAGGTTGAATAGGGAAGTTGGGACAGATCATGCAAAGCCCTGAACAATAGGTTCATGGGTTTCTACTCCTTGCAGGCATAGAGAAGTGACTAAAAGTTTGTTAGCAAAGTGACATCATGTCCCTTGATTCAGAAAGTTTATGGGATGGACTGTGGGCATAAGTATGGGAGGAAAGGAGCCTATATTAGGATACTGCTCTGTCACCCAGCAGGAGATGAGAAAGTATAGAATGTCACCCTGGGAGAAATCTATGTCTCCCTTCAATGATAGATGAGAAAATCAGGGCCCAGAGAAGAAAAGTGGCCCAAGGTCACACAGCTATCAAAGAACAGAGAGTGGACCAGACTTGATTTTTTTTTTTTTTTTAATTTTTAGACCACATGTCTTGCTATTACATCAGGCCCTCCCAGCAGGTAACTCGGACGTTGGCACCCAGTAAGGGTTCAATATATAAATGTGAGCTTAGTTCTACGTGCCTCCTGGCCTAGGCTGGTGGCAATAAGGAGGCATTACAGATAGGTAGCAATGAGAAGCAGTCAGGGCAGAGTTTTGCTTGTCCCATGTAAGGGGGATCTCCTTGCAGGGGACCTCCTCTAGTGATCAAGCTGCTAAGAGCCCTTATGGATACAAATTACCTTGCCTCAAAAATCTCCCTAGTCCTTAGGCCCAGGGTGTGGGCACACAGGGGACATCCATCTGACCTCTGGTAGAAGGCAATGCACATAACCCCTGGAGGGCCTGCAGAGGGACGACCCAGGGCATTTTAAAATCCTTTCTCCAGGGAGGGAGCCCAGTAGAGGAGAATGGACTCCACCACCTCTTGCTAACTGAGCTAGTGGGCTCTCTGGGTGACCTTAAGCTAATCACTTACCCTCTTTGCATCTTGGCTTTCTCATCCATGAAATGGGGATGATGATACTTACCTACCTCATCGCTGAGTTATGGGAATTAATTAATGTTTATAAAGGACGTGGAGATCCACAGATGAAAGGCACTATAGAACTACAAAGTATCATTACTGTAATTACATTACACTATTATATCTCGGGCCAAGGTTCTCCGCAGCTTTGCTTATTACTGAGAATGGGCGATGGGGTGCAGATAAAACCCAATCTCCCCCAACCATCACTCCAAACTCCAACCAAACTCTATTCAAATCTAAACTCCCAGAGATTCCATCAGGCTTGGAAGACATGACAAGCGTCTCCAGCTTTAGAATTCCCCCAGGGGCTGAGAGACATTGAGAATGACTGACTTCTGAGTCTCCTCTTGAAAGCAACAGTTCTGGGGGGTCTTGGGAGATAAGGGGCTATTCTGAATTCATCCAGAGGCTGCACCCCACCAACCAGTCTGACTCTGGGTCATCTGACTAGGTTTCTCCTTTGAGGGGGACCTTCTTTGTGTTAAATCAGTGACCTTGTGGGTTCTGTCCCACAATTTCCCTGACCCCAAGTCAGACTTGATTTGCAGACCAAAAAAGAGAAGTCCGCTTGGCCTCAGATGTTAAGCTCCCCTGTGTTTATTGAACTGAACCTCCAACGATTCCTGTGTTCACTCATCATCACTCATTTCGCAATACCCCAACCTGACCGAGTAGGCGAAAGCTAGATCAGAAAGAAATATAATTACCTTTTTACAAGCTTATGACATGGTTGCACCCTCCTTGCCTGCCAGCTTGTCCAGTCACTCACAAATGATGATATACATACTATAAATTATATCATTATCAACCTATAATTACAGGCAACATATATATGAATCCCCCTGAAGGAGACAAGGCTCCAAGATTACGTACCCTCGCCCCTCAGTCCCTTGGGAAAAAACTGGCTGCCAGGAGGGGAAGTTATTTCCAAATATCAAAGACGCTTGGTTAAAACAACAGAGACGCCCCCTCCCATCTTCATGTACACACCCCCAGGCACCCCCAGAATGTACCAGCTCTCCCTACAGAACACACAAAGCTTGAGGCTTTGGCATGAACAAATCTGGACATGTGAGGGCAAATTCTCAGGGGGAGATGGAGAGCAGAAGCGCCTGCCTCAGGAAGCTCCAGGGTTAGGGTCTGGCATTCGGAGAGCAGAAGGAGACCCTAGGACACTCCAGTGGGTTGGCTCAGAGCCCTATCTTTCCCCACAGGCCTTAGAGGACACCTTCAAGGACACCTCTGGCTCCCCAGACTAGTTGAGCACTGGTGCTCTCAGAGATGTCCTCAGTCCACTTGGGCGATTCCCAGGGCCTGGCACAGTCTGGCAACATCCATATCCCCTGGACCACCCAGCTGAAGTAGGCCGTGGGCCCTTCTAGCCCCTTGGCTTATAGCAGAAAGCTGTAAGTCACCGAGCCAAGTTCAGTTCCTCATGGCACACCTAGGCAGGAGGGAGGTGATAAACTGGGTGTGGGAACAGGACAAAGACTGCTTCCTTAGGCTGCATCCTCAGTTCCCCACCCGATGCTGGAACCAACCATCCACTCCTTCCTTCCTTCCTTCCTTCCTTCCTTCCTTCCTTCCTTCCTTCCTTCCTTCCTTCCTTCCTTCCTTCCACAGGCCTCTTTGTAACTCTGGGCCAGGCTCTGAGAGGTAGGCATGTAAAGGACACAGGCCTGCCCTTAAGGATCTCAGAGGACACAGAGGGGCAGGTCCATGGCCAAAGGAGTGCCTATGCTGAGATAAATGTGATACCAGAGTACCTGGACAGGATTCAGGGGCAGGACAGGGAGAAGTGGGTGAGACCTATCAGGGAAGGCAAAAACTGGAATTTGAGAGATCAGTAGGGATTTTCCAGGTGGACAAATGGGGAAAGAAGATTTTGAAGAGCCCTAGGTAATAACCCCCATAAAGGCATAGAAGGGTAGATGAACAGTATGGTGTGTTTAGGTATCAGAGAGAATTCCTGCAGGACTCATTGGGCAAGCAAGGGGGTAGTAGGAGGAGAGGCTGGATCCTCTGGCTGAGCTCATCTCATACCCCCTTACCACTTCATCTTTCTCATGCGAATCTCCACTTGGCCAAACTGATTCCTCAGCATCCCCTTACTTCCTCTTATACTCCACTAGTCCTGTGGCCCTTTCAGGCCCCAGCTCAGGGATATCCCCTCCTCCAGATCCCACCAGGATGTCTGGTCACACTGGATGTGTGAGGGCCTGGGTGATTCTCAACCCTGATCCTAAAATAGTTGGGTCCTGGTCAGCTCCTGGAACCAGCCCCCAAGATCGTTTGCCTTCAGTGAGGAGCTGGGGACAGCAAAACTTTGCCTGAAGTCACAAGGGGCAGGCTCAGAGTAACTGAGAGCCTCCTCCATCTGGATGGCAGGCGACCCCAACTGTGGCTCGTCCTTGAATCACATCTTATAAAAAATCATTTGCACATTTGAATTCAAAGACCCTCAAAACAGTATAAACACCGCCATTCTGAGTACCATAAAAACCACGCTGAGCATTTATGGAAACTAAAACATGTGTATTAACATATGGCAAAAATTTCACTTACTGCATCTTTTTAGCATTGGACTGATGTATGAGGCATCTGTGCTAAAAATGTTTGAATGGAAGCTTCAGAAAAGAGCAGAACAAGAAAAAGGCTGTCGCAAAGGCTGGGCTGTTGGGAGGACTGCAAGGAAGCCTAAGGATTGGTCTCTGGCAAGAGCTGGGGGCTTTGGCAGAGAAGCAGGAGGTCGGCCCACCAAGAGGCAAGACGAGGTGCACATGCAGCAAGCCTCTGGGATAGGCTCCCTCCTCTCCTGGCCACTCTTCTTCCTCTTTTCATTTTCCTCTACTCCTACCTCAGGAAGCAGATGGGTCTAAGGGGAGAGGATGGTCAGAGTTGGGAACAGGAGAGGGAAGTTCTCCCAGTTCTTTTCTCCCACCTCAGGTTTGGGCAGGAGAGAGCTGAGTCTTCCAGTGCCCATGTATCCAGTTCTGATGGGGGTCCCAGAGCAGGGCTTTTTATCAGCTTCTACCTGGAACTAACAGTACCTTGCAGCTCTTCTAGGCCACTGCAGACTCCTTGGTTACCCCATCTGATAGGCCAGTCAGGATAATTTCTCTTGTTGCTTAAAGAAGTGTTCAGGGTTCTAGGGTCCCATAGGGTCCCACTCACCAGGCCCAATTCCTCATGCCAGACTCTCTTTCCAGGTGCGGCAGATCCAGGTCAAAATGCCAAGCCCTTACAGAACCCAACATTCTGATGGGCAGTTAGTCCTTGAGCATCTCCCCATACCAACTTCAGTCTCAACCTGGCAACTGGAGGCACCAGGCTTGGAAATGGAACTCTGACCTGATTCCTTAGAGCAGCATATGGGCAGAGGTGCTGTGGTTGGGGATTTGCTGGTCTATCTGAATTGCTTTGGAAGAATAAGCCACCCTTGTACATAGCTACTGGCCCAGGGTGAGTTATGACTGTGATGAGACGATTCTTAAAATTTGCTTTGATTTATTTTGTAACTGTGTGTCTTTGAGAAGAGGCCAGGTGGGCTTTCAACTTCCCTGTAAGTAAGAGACTATCCCAAAAGGAGATGCAAAAAGTATTGCCATGTGGCTGTGGAGCATGTGTGCTGAGGGCTTTGCAGTAGATTCACAATTCTAACCTCAAACATGGAGGTACTGGGACCTTGACACCTCAGGTTTAGGCCTAGGGCTGGCCCTCTGCCATCTGACTGGGATCTCTCCTAATGGATGGCATGGGGGGGTGGGGCGTGCGTGAGTGAAAAGCCAGGCTCCTGGTAACAAGTTAGAGCAACATCATTTTATAATCATACTAGCCACCAAGAAGGGCCAAGAAGGATGTGGGTGTCAATGGGTCTTTTGGTTTTCTTGTCCACAGCTGAGTAAATCTGTCCATCTGTCTGTCTGTCTGTCTGTCCATCTCTCTCTCTCTCTCTCTCTCACTCTCAGGTGACAAGATCACAACCTAAGGCAGGCAGCATGGGGTAACCAAGCCAGTCTGGAACCGGAAGCCTCTACTGATTCTTCATGATGACAGCTTTCCATCTCCACCCTGATGATTTGCTCCATGCTGGTGTCCTCTTTGTCAATTGGTAACATAGACTGGAGACTGCTGGCATAATCTCTAGTGCCTGTTGAGGGACATGGAGGTCTAGCCTTACAGGGAAAAGAGGAAATTAATCATTGCCCTCTTACCCAAGAGAACACACCTAGCTGCACCCAGACTTGTAATTCACAAAGTTTCACACACAATCACAGTTGAAATGTGTAACCACCCTACAAGGGAGGCATCCTGACGGTCATCTCTCTCTTATGTATGAGGAAACTAAGAATCAGAAAACTGAAATGACCTTCTTAGCCACATGGTTGATGAGTTGTCAGGGGACAGCACTCAGAACTGCAAATATTGTGCCTGACCCCTGGCCCATGGGCTCCTCTCTCCTCAGATGATCCTCAGTCAGGAAATCTTGACTCTTACATTGAAATCCCATCTCCAGAGAGTGGATCCCATCCTACTCCCTTTCTTGCACAGTGAGTGCTAGCTGGGCGCTTGCTGACCTCCTCTCACTGTCAACCTGATTTCCTGGTACTCCATCTCTTCAGCCATTAAAATCTGACTTTGAGACAAAATACTAGTTTTCCTTCCTTGTTTTGATAAAGATCAAAGCCCCTAAGATAATGTCAAAGATCACCACCCCTCACTCTCAGCAAGCATCCTGGATTTGGGGTTTACCCCAGCCCAATAGGGTCTCTGGCCAAGTAAAAGGGACACAGGGCTTCCCATCTCACTTTTTCTTTCTTGTTCCTGAGAGAAAGCAAGCCAGAGAAAGAGAGAGAGAGAGACTGAGATAGAGAAGCCTAGGGCACAAGCAAGCTGTAAGGAGATAAGATAATATCTTCTTGTCACCCTCCTGTTATTTTGATGTTCAGAGATGGTGGCCCAGTGCTTGCATTGGCAAAGAAAGAGGAGTAATTGATCTCCTTCATAACGTCTTTTAGAATGTGCTCCTCCCTGCTTTAATTTCAGGTATGGAGAAGCAGGCTACTCTCTGAAAAAGAAGAAAAACACATCATCCCGTTAACCAGTGTGCGAAATGGCTGCTGGGCTTTCTCACGCCTACAACTTGAGAGAGCCCCCACAGGTCCCCAGGTTGTCTAGGAGCCTTTTCACCTGGATCTATCCCAGCTTCTTCTTGCTGAATGTTCTGTCCCAAGTAGCTATGGGAAGCCACGCTGTGACTTCTGGAATAAAGGTCCAGAGACAAATGCATGAAAAGGGAAAGATAATTGTGGGGTAGGTGGGGAAGGGGAAGGGTGGTGGTTGTGTTTCTGGCACTGAATGTTCCCTGTGATGGGAGGACACATTAGGAAATCAGGAAGGGTCCTCTCACTAATTTCCAAGGGAAATTTTGGGTGGTCTCCTTGGAAGCAGACATGTAGGTGTCCAATGGATATTTGCCAAGATAACCGCATGAGGCAGAGACTGGACCTGGGGTGCAGGAGTGCTTCCTGGGATACTTATGTTGGAAAAGCTATGCTTCACACTGGCTAGGAGGGCTGAAGGACCTACTCAGAACATTTAGTCCACACTGTCCCACTCCATGGACATAACATGATGAGGGAAAGGCCACATCAAGTACCTGACCACCACTGGCTGGGCAAATTCACGTCAGCGAGTCAGGTGTCTGGCCTCAGCGACTTGCTCTATAATAAGAGATGATAACTGACCTGCCAGAGTCCCTAGAAAGCCTAAGTGCGGTGATGGGCTTGCAGGAGACTTACACACCGTAGAGCCCTCTTCAAAAGTCAGGTGGAAGCCAGGATGTGTAAACATTGATGGAGACTGAAGTGACATTTCTAAAGTTCCCCTGAGGATCCACGACCATCAGCATTCTTTTGGGAAGATCCTGTGTCATAGAACAATCTTTAAGAAGTGGACAGGAGTAGGCACATTTATAATTTTCACAGAAGAAAAGGCAATCGTCTGCACTGGCTGGCTCATGGTCACACAACATTTCTGGGTCCTTCTCAAGCAGGCAATGACATCTGGTAACCCCATTGTCTGTTATCTACAGGGAAGAAAGTGTTAGACATGAGGGGCAGATGGAGTTTGCCTAACGTGTCTGTTCTCTTCTTTGCTGCCTTTTCAACTCTTCTTGGGAATGCAGCAAAATAGCAGCTGTTCATAATTTCATGAATAAAGAACTATGTAAATTTCAACTATGAAAATGTGTTGCATCTCTTGTGGGCAAAGTGTGGTGTATGCTCCCGCGCCGTCTCTATTTCCATCTTGTGTGCATCTTGGAGTTGATCTAAACTACATTCTCTGGGCAACTGCTCAATTTCAGATTCAGTCTTGGCTAACTGATGATAAAAGGTATTGCTACCTCTCCCTACTGGCCAGAGCGAGAGGCTTGCAGGCCAGGCTCCCCGCTTCCAATTCAAGTTCTGTTGCCTCTGAGTGGGGCATCAGTCTCTTTGCGTTTCTTTTTACTGATCTGTAAAATGGGTATAATGATGTTTCTCTCTTTCATAGAACATTTGCATAATAATTATGTATTTGTGAACTAACTTCCAGCAGCCTTTGGTGGAGAGGCCAAGTATGTTTATAGTTTTCTTCTAAATACCTGCATGAGGCCTAATTTGCCAGCAAAGGATTCCAGCCCTGTTTGTGTAGCATGTCAACTGAGTCTAAATGGTACATGCAGTTCTAGACCTGTCTCCCACCTCATTTCTTCTACTCCTGGGGGCTCCCGGGCAGCCTCCAGACATTGTATTTACTCTAGGTTTCTGCAAAGCATGCTGCACTCTTTAGAAGCAATCGTACCACCTCATCCCCATAATGGCAGGAGGGTCTCTCTCTGTTTTATTTGTGTCATATGAGAGAAATATCAAGCCTATTGTGGATGGATCCAAGGTATGGAGCTAGGATCCATGGATGGAAGCCTTAGTGAATTCAGTTTCAGCTCCTTGGAAGGGGAGTTTTCTGGTAGTGCCCTACGAGACGAACTAGGCTCCTCCAGAAGCACGAGGGCAGAGGCCTGGTGGCAGTTGGTCAGGGTGCTGCAGGGAAGCACTTATCCTTCAATGTGCACACGAATCACCTAGAAACTTGTTAAAATGGAGATTTTAACTCAGGCAGTTCTAAGGTGGGGCCTGAGACTCTGCTCCCAGGTGATACCCATGCTTCTGGTCTCAGGGCCACACTTAGGATTAGCTGATCTTCGACATCTTCTAGAGCCCCAAATTCCTACATTTCTGTGACTCTGTGATCAGGTGGCCCCTGAGTTAATTCTGGGGGTGGGGGTAGGTGGCTGGCAGATTAGGCAAGGGAAGACAGAAACAGGGAGTTAAAGAGCCTCCCTCTGTAGGGCGTTCCTCCTAGTGCCTCCTACGTGTATCCTCTTAGAAAAGTGGCTTTCTGTTTGGTGATTAACAGGAACATTAGTTGCTTCTTACCCTGCTTGCTGAGGCCAACTGGGAACTCTTTGACTCCAGTCGCTTTGGAAAGATCTGCCCCAAAAGGTTTCCACCTTGGCTGGGGCTGATGTGGTAAGTCAATTTCAAGGAAAGCAGACAAAGGTTCTTTCCACAATCAAGTTGATCAAAAGAGAGCAAGTTACAAGAATGTCATTGTGTCCACAGGTAACTGGCTGGTTGGGCCAAGGGACTTTGTGAACAAGATCTTGCTTCTCTGCCCAGCTGTCCTTTGTTGCCTAAGGCTCCCTCCACTCTCCAAGCCCAGCCCACTCCTGCCCACTCTCCATCAACATTGAACTCCATCACAGTGGGCCAAGTAAGCATTTTCCAAAGGTTTCCTCCACTTACCAGGTACTAGGTCTGGAGCAGGAGCACAGAAGCGGGCTGAGCAAAAGGCCTCTTGTCATATCGTACCATGAAGACAAAGCAACCATTATGTGGAAAGAAGGAGGAAGATTCCTGTGGACTGTAATAATCAGGGAGGACTTCCTAGAGGAGGTGAGATTTCAGGTGGGGCTTAAGGATAATAAAGATAAAGATCATTGGAAATGGGTCAGAGGTGAGGATGCAGAGTAAGTGAAGAATGTATATCCCAGAAAGACATCCACAGTACAAGCCTATTCAGGAAGCATGAGGGTTAACACTGCTTGTGGAAACGTCAAATGTTTTGGCAAACAGTCTGTAGTTCCTCAAAAGGTTAAAAATAGAGTTAAATTATGACCCTATAACCTATCACTCCTAGGTATGTACCCAAGACAAAAGAAAACAAATGGTCCCACAAAAACTTAGCCATAAGGTTTATAGCAGTATTATTTATAATAAATAGCCGAACAGTGAGAACAACCCAAATATCCATCACCTAATGAACCTAATGAATAGATAAACAAAATGTATATCATGCAATGGAATATTATTCCACCGTAAAAAGGAATGAAGTACTCATACACGTTACAACATGGATGAACCTTGTAAACATTATGCTAAGTGAAAGAAGCCAGATACAAATGACAACGTAGTGTATGAGTCCATTTATATGAAATGCCCAGAATAGATAACTCTATAGAGACAGAAAGTTAGTGGTCACCAAGGGCTGGGGCAGGGGTCTACAGTTGGGAAGGAATAGGGAGTGACTGGTAATTGGTATGAGTTTTCTTTTGGAGGTGATGAAAATGTTCTAAAACTGATTGAGGTGATGGTTGTGCAACTCAAAGCCATTGTATGGTACAATCTAAATGGGTAGATTTTATGTATGTGAATTATATCTCAATAAAGCTGTTAAAAAAGAAAAGAACACAGAAAAGTCAAAATGGTGTAGATGATAGAGGCTTTGTTCATCTGCTCTTATGACCACATCAAAGCTGTGACAAAAACACAGAGCAAACAGCAAGCAGAGTCACCTGGGGTCTAGATGAACAGAAGTCCTACAACTAGGGAGAGAAATAAGAAATCACTCTGCAACAGCGGAAGGTAGAAGCGGGTAAAGATGCAAGGATGCCAGGTCCCAAGCAGCTGAGTGGGACAGGGGCTGCAGCAGTGGTAGCCGGCAACTTCAGATGCCTCTTAAAGGGGCCATGTCTGCTGGACTTTCACAGTGATGGACTTGCTTGCTCTGAGCACTAGCGCTGGGTCAGCTGCATGGGGAACACCAGGGACTTATAGGGCGACACCGAGTTGTCGGAGCAAGGGCCAGAGGTGAGAATCTCTCCTGGGCAGAAGTGCTGGCGGTATCTATTGTTCCTCTGTGGAGCCCTCCCCACTCCCAGTATGTGGACCACAGCACCACCATAGCTGAGACATCATCAAACTGGATAACAGAGGTCGCTCCGCCCAGAGGCTTCCCTGAAGCTCTGCCTTCCCCAGCTCATGGCCCTACCCAAGCCACATTCTGTTGTGTCTTTGGTGAGTCCTGTGCAACTTGCAGAGCTAGCTCTGAGACCCACACTGGTGATAGATGACCTCAGTTTCTGGTGTGGTTTCTTGAGGCAACTGTAAGCATAGCATCTGTAGATTGCTTGCTGAATCTTAACAGATGGCTCTGAAAGGACACAGGCTGAGGCAAAGGACACAGCCCTCTCAGGACTGTGCCTCTGGACACCTACTGCACAAAGCCACACTAACAAGACTGGGAGACTTAGGAGCTTTGCTTAGTACATAAAAACAGACACAGAAAGGCAGCCAAAATGGGAAGACAAAGAAGCAGAAACCATATGAGAGAACAGAACAGAGATCCAGGAATAATGAAGTCAAGTAATCTAACAGATGCAGAGTTCAAAACACTGGTTATAAAGATGTTCAATGAACTTAGGGCAAGAATAGGTGAACTCAGTGAGAACTTTAACAAAGAGATAAGAAACATAAAAATGGAAATGGAAATTATAAAAGGGAACCAGACAGAAATGAAGAACACATTATCTGAGATGAAGAGGATATTAGAGGGAATTAACAGAGTGGATGAAGAAGAGGATCAAATCACCAATATAAAGGATAAGGAAGCCAAGGTCACCCAATCAGAATGGCAAGAAAAAGAAGCCAAGAATATAGTAATTTAAGGAGTCTTTGGGACAAAATTAAGTGTAAAAACATCCATGTAAGAGGGGGATCTGAAAGAGGAGAGGGAGCACAAGAAGTGGAAAAGCTATTTGAAGAAATAATGATGGAAAATTCCCTAACTTGGTGAAGGAAATAGACATACAACCCTAGGAAGCTCAGAGAGTCCTAAGAAAGAGGAACCTACAGAGGGTCACACCAAGACCTGTCATAATTAAAATACTAAAGGTTAAATACAAAGAGAGAATCTTAAGCAGTGAGAGAAAAGCAGTTAGTTACCTACAAGGGAGCACCCATAAGACTGGCAGCTGATTTCTCAAAAGAAACTTTTCAGGACAGGAGGGCTTGGCATAAAATATTCAAAGTGATAAAAACCCAGGATCTACAACCAAGAATACTTTACCTAGCAAAGCTATCATTTATAGGTGAAGGACAGATAAAGAGCTTCCCATATAAAAATAAGCTAAAAGAATTCATCGACACCAAGCCATTATTATGAAAAATGTTGGAGGGATTTCTTTGAGAAGAAAAAAAACATATATCAAAATCATGAATAAAAAGTGGTAATAATTACATATCTATCAATGACTCCCTCAAATAGAAAAGAATTAAGTGCTCCAACCAAAGGATAGGGTGGCTGAATGGATAAGAAAACAAGACCCATACATATACTGCCTTCAAGAAATTCACTTCAGATTAAAAGACACACACAGACTAAAAGGAAGGGGATAGAAAAAGATATTTCCTTGATGGACCTGGAAGGTATTGCACTTCATTTAAGTAAGTCAGATAAAGACAAATAACAAGTAATTTCACGCACATGCAGAATCTAAAGAACAAAATAAACAGCAGTAACAACAAAAATGGAAACAAATTCATAGACACAGAGCCTATTTTGAGGGGTACTTGACAGGAGGTGGGTTGCAGGGGATGGTGAAAAAGGAGGAAGGGATTAAGAAATACAAATGGATAGTTACAAAATAGTCATGGAGATATAAAGTATAGCTTAAGGAAGATAGACAACCATGTTGTAATAAATATGTTAGGAGAAAGAGGGGTTCTAAATTTAGTGGGGTGATCACTTGAGCTCTAATCACTATGCTGTACAACTGAAAATAATATATTAATGTATTCCAACTATAATTGAGAAAAAATTCATTGAATTGTACAGTATAAATAAGAGCAACTAATTGTCTATTATATTTCAATAAAGCTAGGGGGAAAAAAAGAAAAGAAGAAGCATAAAGGTAATCCTTGACCCAAGAGTCATTAGTTGTGTTCTCAGAGCTTTACCCTTGACAAGCACATTGGTTCCCCCAGCAGCCAGTTCCCAGTCACGTCCTCTCCCACCTCCCTGCTTGTTTTAGGTCAGGTTCCTAAGGAAGCAGACTCTGAGGCAAAGATTTGTGTGCAGGAAGTCTATTGTAAATGGATCAATACTTCTACATCAATATTTTTAAGGGAAGCAGGTTTGAACAGAGAGAAGCAATGAATTGTCATGTAGTCGTAAAAAGGCCTCAGGCAATCATATGGGGTCCTCTGGAAGTTAGATGACCCATCAGAGTCAACCCACCTTGAGGCAAGGGGCTGGGCCTCTATACCCTCTACACTGACTAGCCTTGGGGTGGGGGCCAACCCCAGGGAGGGGAAGGACCTTGAACAAGGTGGCTGTCTTTGAGAAGGGTAGTCCTTAGGATAGGATTCAGCAGAGCACTGTCAGCTGCCAGTACTCCCAGCAGCAAGAGGATGGAAGGTGTCAGTCCCAAGGGGAGGATTCCATCATTTATCACATTGCTCTTTCTAAAGGCTAGCTGAGCCACTCTCTACCTGGGTAGAGCAAGGAACCTCATATCTGAGGATTGAACCTGTCTCCTTGGCCTCACAGCACAAATAAAACAAAAGAAAACAAACTTGTTTTTAAAGGATCATAATAAAGATATTCCTTTTTTTTTTTTTGCATTACAATAATGTTTTTATTATTTTCTTCTCAAATTTCAGAATTCCTCATCCCTGAAATGTTCCTCTCCTAGTTCTTTGCATGACTGCCTCTTCTTCATCCTTATACTCTCTGTGTAGCTGTTGCCTTCTCAGACAGATCTTCTCTGATGCAACCCACCCCATTACTTCCACCATGGTACCCCACTCGATACTGCCAGAACATGTTCCTCAGTTTGTCAGGCATCCCTGGAGAACAGAAGGCACATCTCTCTCATGACTAAATCAGAGACAGTTTAGTAATTAATAGGGATATTCTTTAAAAGAGCTGCATTACAGGGCATTTCTGGAACCCAATCCTTGAATTCTCTTCAGTTTCTCCATTGTTATTTTTGTTAAATTTTTAAAATGGAGATAAAAGCCGCATAACATAAGAATTCATTCCTTCTTGTTTTTTAAGTCTTTTATTTTCTCTCCTTCTGCCTTTGAAGGCATTTTGGCACAAGGCTCACCCTTGAGGCAGCAGCAATTCTGACAGTACACAAATAAAACCAATGGAGAGTTTTTAAATGGCAATAATAATGACAGCAATGAGCCATCTTGCCACTATTGGAAAATTGGTGAAGTCATTCTTTGTCCAAAGAAATGGAATTCTTGGCAAAGTTATGATATGTCCTTTACTGGTTATTGCATAAACCACTGAAAAACATCTATGTAAACTAAAAAGAGATGGTCTATTTCTTTTAAGATTCTTTCAGCAGAAAATAAGGAAAACTGACTTTAGGGTATTGCAGCAGCTTTTTTTTTTTTTTTTTTAATAATACATAATGTTTCGTCTCACAAATGAAAGCAAATTGGATCATCAAATTGCCTGAGTCACCTGAGAAGCCACAATTTAATACTATCTTTTAATACCCAGATTTCCTATCTCCAAATCAAATTAAGTAGAAAAACAAGTAAAAAAAAAAATCTTTAAATAATTATGGAAGTGGGCAGAGTTTTTTTTGTGATCAAAATGGTTGATAGCGCTTGTATAAGGAGCGAAAAACATCTCATATAAAAATTTAATCTGAGTGTTTTTGTTGTTAAAAATCTCCTGTGAATCATGAATTATGAAAAACATGACTGGGGAAAGCTGTGAACAAGTTGATTCAAGCATCTCAGGCATCTGATGATCTCACACCCCAGTCCAGCTTGGCTTCTGAGACTGTCAGGATTTTATCAGGTTCAGAGCTTGCTGATGGCCTAATGCTGGCTCCAGGCCTCACCCGGCTCCTTTCACACTGGCGCCAGATGTTTAGAAAGCACTCAGGAAATTATGGAGAGCCAGGGCTGGGGCTGGTCACCAGTGAACACAGTGGGCGGTGGCTGGTCTCATTCTCTCATTGTTAAATACAAAAAGACCCTGAAAATGAAGGGCACAATAAGAAGGAGTTAGAACTCATGACCCTCGACCTTTGACTTGAACTGAGAAGTAAACCTTATTCCTTCATCAAACTTTATTAATTACCTACTATGTGTCAGGCCTACAGGTGTTGGGAATGCAAAGAGAAACAAGACAAGGTTCCTGTCTTCAAACAGCTCATTCCAGTGAGAGAAACCAAAAAATAACTGAACTATGGTCAGACAAACAGATTGCAGGTAACTTTTGATTCTAAGATGAATTCTGAGAATCAGGAGGCCAAAGGATGACTTTGACTTTGAGTGTCGTCGGGATCTCTTGCCTCCCCCAGAGAGTGGTTGGCTGAACTGCCTTGTGAAGGGAGAGGGAAGATTTGCTGACCCTTTGTGGGGGCAGGTGGTGGGGAGTGGTGGTTAAACTCTGGGCAAAGAAAGAAGTCAGCGACAAATCTGGTGTCTGGTGTTAGAAAATTCTAGCAACTAGC
This sequence comes from Pteropus vampyrus, assembly GCF_000151845.1. Taxonomy (NCBI): domain Eukaryota; kingdom Metazoa; phylum Chordata; class Mammalia; order Chiroptera; family Pteropodidae; genus Pteropus; species Pteropus vampyrus. The sequence goes on along the minus strand of NW_011888974.1, from coordinate 2,685,052 downwards.
TAATTAGAATAGATGGGTCTGACTAATCAGAGTAGACTCTGGCCATTACAGGACACTGGCCATACTGATGTGTATGTTGGGGAAGCAGGGAAGAGTCTGGTGTAGCTGGAGCATTGACTACAGGACGGGGAAGGCAGGACAGAGGCTGAGATGGATGTAGCGGCTGAGAGGTTTAACTCTGGGGAAAATGGGAGAGAACCTGATAGATAAGCAGGAGAGAGGCCAGATGAGAGCACTTTTGCACACTCACCCAGATGCCCTATGGAGTATCAAGCAGATGATTTAGTCACTATGTCCTGTGTACTTGAGAATACAGAAGCTGAGATTGAGGGAATGAAGGTGTGAAAAGCAGAGCAGCCAGGGCCATCAGTCCCCATCTTCCACTCTTTCTGAATGCAAAGCCAGCATCCAGTCTCTTGATGCCCTCTTCCATCATAATCCCCTTGTCCATGACCTAGAGCCAAAAGCAAGAACAAAGCCCATGCAGTTATGATTTCTGCATCACCTTCTAATCCCGTTTTTTCTAGCCCCACCTAAGACCTGGTGCAGCCATGCCCAATCGGGAAGAGAAGTCCAAATTACCATGCCCTCTGGGGAGTGCTACCTTCACCTAGGCCTGCTGGCCTCCTGTAAGAGTTTGGCCAGAGGGCTTCAGACAGACCCAGCACACCATGAGCAGACAAATGACATCAAAATGGAATCCCAATGATAAGTCCTAGCTGCAAGAATTTGAGCTTCTACTATGCCAGACACCATACCAGGCATTTTACATGTATTACTTACTTTTTTTCCCCTACCACATTTTAAGTTGTCCCACCTCCAAATCACAAAGTCACAAAATATACTATGCATACTCAAAATGGGTACACAGTGTGAGTGGAGCCCAACAGGATGCCGGACCATATGCTAGATAACTCTTTGGCAAAGTGACCAGCTCCTGTGCACTTGCCTGCTGGCATCTAGTAAAACTGCAAATTAGCACAGATCTCAGACCTCAGGGTTGGTCCCAAATCCTGGAACTCACAAACATGAAGTCACCAGTGCTGAGGGTCTATGGAATTATCACCACTTTAGAGATGAGGAGAATTCCACAAGTGTTAGCCACTAGGACACTGTCACCCAGCAAGACAGTGGTGGGACATGGTTTACACTGTGTCCTTTTTAGTCTAAAGCCTGAGCTGTTGTCACTTTCTTGCTCCTGTCCTTTCTGTGATGAGAGTACCCAAGTGATCTCGATGTCCAAGATTTAAAATGCATGAAATCTCATAGGAGCTGAGTTGCTACTGTGTTTTCTCCTCCAAGAAGGACCATTAAGTTTGATTTGACCAGTTTCCTCCTGTGAACCAAGCACTCACACATGCCTCGTCTTCAGATTAATTCTTCCAAGCTAACTGTTATTACCCCATTCTTCAAGTGGAGAATCTGAAGATCACCCAACTGGCTGCTGGGCTTCTTTCTCTCTGTCACAGTTCTCCAATGGTGGGGGATGACCATGCACTCTGACCCTGGGCCTTACTTTGCAGAAGTATCTTTCTCAATTGCCACCCAGGCTCAGAAAACGCAAGCCTCCTTCGAAAGCAGGGAGGTTCCTGTAAGACTTCCCAGGATACCTTGTGAGCCATTTGCAAGAGAGTGTGTAATTCTTACTGCCCTTTTTTCCTCTCTGTCCTGCAGGAAACAGGGTCAAACTGGCCCACCCTTCAAGCACGTTGCTTTGATGGCTTCTCCCTTAATCCTCCAAGCTATAAATGCTCTCAGATCAGAACTGCAAAGGACCATTGCCTCAGCCCCAGCAAGAGATAGTTCTTTAAATGAGATTAGCCATTGATGCCTTCGTTCATTCAACACATCATTATTGACAGAGCCGGGCCCTAGAGACAAAGTGGAGAGATGGAATAAAACATATCTGGTCCCTGCCTCGCTGCTCTTGAAGGTTAGCAGAGAAGATAACCCAATGGATGCTTTAAAAACTCAATGTTACGCATACTGACAACAGGACAAAAATAAACCAAATCCTAACTGAATTCCACTTTGCAGAGTTGCATACGTGTTTTCTTTATTCATTTCCATTCACTTGTATATATACATATATATAGATACACATACATATATACATATATACACACGCATACATATACATATACATATATATGTATATGTGTATGTGTATATATACATATATATGTATGTGTATGTACATATATATGTATATGTATGTGTATGTATATATATACATATATATGTATATGTATGTGTATATATATACACATATGTGTGTGTGTGTGTGTGTGTGTGTGTGTGTGTGTGTGTGTATAATATATATTCATTCCTGTGGCATCAGTTAGGGCCTAGCAGGAAATAAGAATCAAACACAAATGATTCAAGAGAAGTTAAGAATGGACTAGATATGATGTGTTAGCAAAACTGAGGAAGCCAATCAAGGGTGTTGAGGCCCCCTGAGATTAGCAGCAGTGGAAGCTGGTACTGCCTTTAGATCAGAATGGGCAGGGGAGGGTGTGACAGCTGGAGCCACAGTGGGGAGGGGGATGGCCCAGTGAGAGAATGGCCTGGTGGAAGCCATATTGTGGGAGGATGCAGCTACTGCCCAGACTCCAGAGGCAAAGCAGGAGGGAGGGAATGGGGAAGCAAAGCCTCAGCCTCTCCTTCCTCTCATTCTACAATCTTCTACAAAGCAGGGACCCCATTAGCCTAACTAAATGGAAAGACAGAGTGAAAGGGGCCTAGCAAAGTGGCCTCCCTGGAGCCCAGGGCAGAGGATTAAAGGATGGAGAGTGGCTGTCAAGGTAGAGGGAGGTAAATGAGAATAACCATGAACCGTGCAAGGGGTGGAGGAAAGATTTCTCAGGGAAATGGGCTAAAGGGTTCAGAAGCTAATGTGTCAGGGTGAAATCATTCCTCCTAGGTGAATGCTGCTGAGAAGGTGGAGGTGTTGATGAAGGAAGAGTCTTAACCCAGAAGAAAAAGTAAAGTTAGGATAGCTGTTTATTCGGTGCTGTTTAGATAGTTAGAGTGCACTAGTTAGTCTCAAAATGGTAGAAATGGAAGGGTGGGGTTACGATGGTAGGGTTCCTCCCTATCCTGTCTACACTGATCACTAAACCGATAACCGCCAGCTGCCCCATCCCTTTGTGCTGTAAATTCACAACCATAATGTGTGTGCATCTGGCCCTTAGTGAGAGTTTGTAGCGGCTCAGTAATGTTTGGACAGAGAAAAAAAATTCTTGCATTCAGCAATATGATCTTCAGCAATCGACAGCTGGTGATAGAGGAGCTTTCAATCTCTTATTTTGTCTCGGGCTGAACAGCCAAGTCTGGTGTTTAGCTGTATTTTGTATTGATTTTCAAAATGACAAAGAAAATTTCCAAAGCTGTCAAACAAACAAGACATTTATGAGATGAAGTTACATTTCATTGCAATTTATGCTTTTTTCCTCATCTATTATGGATATTTCATTAGCAATTAGTCAGAAACTTTTGAAGCTAGCTTTGGTGTTTGTCATTTAGAGTTTTCATATCAATTTCCTTAAAACACAAGAAATGACATTCCTATAAATAAAGCAAAGGCTAAGTATGTAGGCAGATAATGCAATGCAGAAAGGAAAACATAATTTCCAAACATATGCAATTATGAAAAATAGAATAACAAAGTAGGCAATGTTTCAAGTTAACTTGCTAAATGTACATTTCATTTAAGCTTAATATAGGATCACTTATATTGAATTAATACCATTTAATTATTAAAAATCCTATCCAACCAGATTAATAACTATGTAAAAGACGCGTGTCTAAATTCTAAATTTTTCCTCCACTCAGCAGTCCCTCATTATGAAGACTATCCCTCATTTTAGAAAATGTTTTCCTCTGTCACTTAAAGATCTGCTGTTAACTTACTTTTAATGCTGTAAATTATTTGCCACACAAGCCAAATAGAGAAGATACCACGAATGCATCATTTTATGTTTATTTTTCACCTACTACATCTTCTTGGGCTCAAGCAAACTTTTAAAGGAACATCGTTCATAAAGATCTACAACCATGTTTTAAGGAAGGAAACCACCCTGTGCTGGTACATGTGCTAGGTACCTTCCCAGACATTGGATATGTTTTATCTTAAATACTCTTTGCAGTAAGTCTGTGAGGCAAGTAAGTATTATTGCTCCATTTTACAGGTGAGCAAAGAGAGGCCAGTAAGCAGAAGGGCCTGATCAGACCCCATGTGTTGTGCTTCACTATTTTGTGATTTCTTCACTAAATCACACTGCTAAGGCAACTTGTAATAATTACCTACCATAATTTCCAACATTGCCATTCACATCAAATTTCATTGCTTTATTATTTGGCTTTTGCTGGATCATTAGCAACCTTAGTGCCTGATAACAGCAGTGGGACAAACCCCTTTTCATTACACACTGTGTGAGTGTATCTAAGTTAATGGTTTTATTAATCAGTGACATGCCATGGAAATTCAGTCTCACAGGGTAAGAGTTTGGGAACTTGGCAACCATATAGGATGTGCTGGGTGAGTTTCTGTCTGTGTTTAAAATATGTTTTCGAAGTTTATGCTGTCCTTTGTGGTTGCTTTTCATTCCATGGTTATTGTAATCTTGGCTTCGGGACACTAGACCATCAGACCTCAGTCGCAATGGGTGGGAGAGCTGTTTTTATTCCAAGGGATCCATGGCTTCTTTCATTGAGTTTGGGCTTCAGAGCATTTGGACTTAGAGAAAAGCTTCAGGGATTCACTTGACCACCACATCGTGCCTAGCAAGTAAGGATGATGAAGCTAATGGCTCAAGAGTAGAGGCCCAGAGCCTGGGAAAGACAAGTTCATTACTGCGGTTACTGCAGAACCCAGGACTCCAAAGGTTGTCTGTGTGCATATTGAGTATGGAGGTTGGAAAATGTCAGCTGGTCCTTCCCTCTTTATGAACAGGGAGGAAGAAGAAAGGGAAGGGCCTCTGCTTCCAACATTATTTACTCCAGAACTTATGAGACATTGAAAGGACTTGATTCAGAGGCCCCTGGCCAGGCCTAAGAGTGACTTGTCTGTTTCAAAACTTCCAGGGACAAAGCTGGATCATTGTGAGCCATTAGCATATGATCTGAGGACAAGATAACAGTTGTTAATTACAGATCATCTATGAAGGGATGCTGTCACTTCCTGGCTGTTGGTCATTATTTGTGAGTGTGTCAGGAGGAGTCAGAAGCATGCAAGAGCACCTGCTTTACTTTCTTTAAATTAATATGCCTTATTTTTTAGAGTTTTAGATGTACAGAAAAAATGGAGCAGATAGTACAGAGAATTCCCATATACCTCTCAACCCACACACAGTTTCCCCTATTATTAACATCTTGCATTAAGATACATTTGTTACAATTAATGACCCATACTGATGTGTTATTATTAACCAAAGTCCATAGTTTCATTAGAGTTCATTTTGTGTTGTTTATTCTACAGGTTCAGAGAAATACATAATGTCATATAACTACTATTACAGCATCATACAGAATAGTTTTGTTACCAGAGAGTCGGATTCCGTTTCCCTCTCGACACGTTGTCCAGGCTCTTGATGTCTTGAACAAAGAATTGAACAAGGCACTGAAGTACAGCTGCAAAAGAATAGCTTTATTGGAAGGGAGAGTAAAGCAACAGCACACTTCCAGATGTGGCAGCGGCCGAAGTGAGAGAAGGGTGGCTCAAGGGCCCAGTAACAAAGCCTGTGGGGTTTTTATCCCTACTTGCTGTGAGTGGTTACTTTTCTTAGAGGAGTGGGCTTTCTTAATGGATAACTAAGATGGATGGGACTCAGTGACTCATCGTTTACTTTCCGCGCATGTTCTTTCCCAGAATTCAGTCTGTTCTAATAATATAAATGAACTTCCAGGTATAAGCATTATATTATAATGATGGCATAATGAGGCTCAGGTGCGTTGGAGGTTATTATGGTCTTCATTGCGCAGGTGCGAGTGACCGGCTTAAACTAGTACCTAATTCTCTGCTTACCTGTTTCTTTGTGGAAGTAACTTTTTAACCCCAAAATGCCTTTTGGCTTACTTAATTTGAGGCGGACTGTGGTGGGCCTTTTTTTAGAATGGAATGACTTCGGCATTTTGCAGGTGTACCCGAAACCCCCTATCTATCTTTCCTGCCTAACTTTTTTCTAAGAGCTATGAACCCCTTTTTATTAGTATAGATGTTGAGGGACAGGAAGTCTCTTCTTCTGAATCTGCTTTCTGCTGAGGAGGGTCATGGTCCCTGCCTATTGGAGTTTCATGGAGCTCTTTCCCTTTCTGCCTTAGTCAGGATTGGGTTTTGGGTTGTCCTCCAGGGGATATATCCTGCCAAAATACTGCCCCTGTCCCTAGACAAGGAAGAAAGGAAGTTGTAAACTTGTTATTTAAATCATATATCTATTAATTTCATTACTATTGATTTTCTTATTAAGTGAAAAGAATAAGCTTAGTAAGGGAAGACAGACTTGGTTCATATATTACTTAAAGGAAGAAAACCCTAGATTAAGGGTTCCCTCCTCCTTGTGACTATAATAGCCCTGCCTGGCCTAAAGCAATTTCTGCTTACAATGGACCAGAAAAATGCTAAGCTTCAGTGACCCTTAATCAATAACCAGAGGACCTGAGTCAATAACCAGAGGACCTGAGTCACAAGTTTCAGGGTAATTATCTGAATTAGAAGGAGAGGGGCTCTTTCCCAGATAAAGGAAAAGAAAGAAAGAAAAAAACCTCAGCAAAACTCAGTAGTGTAAACAAAAAGCTTTGAAAAGTGCGATTAAAAGTTCCGTGAGTACATTTTGTAAATAATGGCCCCTATCAGTTTCCCTGCCTTAAAACTGCAGGGCTATATGTTTATTCCTTAGGCATTTTCATTGTCCTAAAGTTAAGCAAAAACTAGACTCCTGGAATGAGAAAGTATGAGCAAGTATTATGCTCCCAATGGGCTATGAACATTCTATGACAGGGGTCTGGGCTGCTGAACAAAACGGTGAAGAGTGTAAAACAGAGAGGTTAAAGGGAGAGAGGGGCCAAAGATCCTTTCTGGAGTGAGGAATAAGGAGGAAGAAAATCTTCACTGAGTGATGTACGAGCCCAAGTCTAATGCTTTCCATGTATTAACTCTTTAATCTTCAAGAGTTATGATATGATAAGAGGTATGATAATTACTCTATTTCACAGATGAGGAAGTGCAGGCACAGAATTTAAGCAATTTAAGCCCAAAGATACAGAGAAAAAACCTGTTGGACCTAGGATTTGAATTCAGGCAGCCTAGAATCAGAGAATGTGCTTGTAACCTCCATCATTAGGCAGAAGTTTGTGACATCATTTCATCTCATTTTCACCACAGCCTTATGTGATGGATTAGTTATGGTTCAGATATTATAAGTGCAGATGTAGAGCCTCAGATAGGTTAAGTAACCAGCTTAAAGCCACCCAGCTTCATAGCTGCAGAGCCTAGGATTTGCACACAGGTCTATCGCAGCTGATGTCCACGCCTGTGACCCACGGCTCTGTCTCTTCTGAAAGGAAGAGTGGGTGAGGATTTAGCTCCTCTCCTCATCTGTAGAGTGGCCATTGCAATTGTTCCAAGAAGTGTGAGGGAGGCAGTTTTTAAGAGAAGCAGAGACAGGAAATTTGGTCTATTGTTTGAAACAAGAGGTGCAAACAAGTCTCCGCTTTGAAGTGCTGAATAACAAATTCCGTGGGGAATGGAAAGGCGAGAAGCTACAAGATTCTTGAGCTGGTGTCAAATGCATAAGGCAGAGGGCAGGAGGGGAAGAAAGCCCTCCAGAAACTGGGGCAGGGTTTGTTTGAAGAGAATGTGTCTTAAATAGATCAGGCTACAGAGGACAGGCCGGGGGCCAAGGGGTCATTTCTTTTTCTTTCCTAATGGAGCCCGTTTTTGACAGAAAACACAGCATCCAAAGCTGGGGGTGGGAAGTAACTGGCTCAACAGTAAAACACAGAACAGTTCCAAAAGGAAACAAAACCAAACCCCACCACCTGGTCCGACTCAGTTGGTAATAAAATGCTATCGGATAAATGGAGCTTGTGTAAACTGATCCCACCTCCCACTCACAAGTCAGTATTAAATTTAGGAATGAGAGAGGGCAAGATACCGACTGGGAATGGCTTGCAATTGCTTTACTAAACTGCACGCCTTAGACTAATCACGTATCTGTGACCCCACCCTCTCAGGCAGACTTGTAGCCAGAATGGGATTGTTAATCAGATACTTCTCCATTAGACCAGGCTCCCCTAAAGTGAAGAAGTAAGAACCCTGGGCAATTAATTAGAAAGGAGATTCCCAATGATGACTAGGAAAACACATCCTTCTCCAGCTGCTTAGATCGCCAAACATCCCATCTGCCTGTACTTAAGGGGAACTTTGGACTTTCTCCATTGTCTCTCATTTGCAATCGATGTCTTATTCAAGATCAAGGTCAGATTATCAATCTCTATTATAGATGCCCTGGACCAGGGAGTCTGGAGCCTCCACTGCTGCAGAAAAATGTCTGGAGACAAAACCTCTACCGGGAAGGACTGCCCGCCAGCAGGCTGCTGCAAGGTAAGCTAGAGGGATCCCTCCTGAGTGGGCAATACCCAGGACTTCCTGAAGGGGTGAAAGAGAGGCTACTTGCCTGAAGTCCCAAATAAGTCCTGATTAGGCTGGAGCCCAGGTGTGATGCAGCAGCTACATGTAGGTCTAGTGCAGTACAGAAAGCCCAGATTTTGGTTTACCAGTGAGTAAGTCCCATTGGAGAAGTCTCTACCTCTTTGAGCCTCAGCCTTTCTATATGTAAGGGGAATAATGCTTCCTGTCTTGCAAACTTGCTGCGAGGAATACAGATAAAGCCGTGCAAAGCACAAGACAGATGGCAGGTGCTCAATGGATCATAATTGTTGTTATTAGGTGATTTTACAGACAAAGGTGACTCTTCCAGGCTTGTGACTTTCAATCTGGCCTTTCTACCCTCAGGACATTAGTAGGTAATAGGATGTCCCACATGACTCTCTTTCAATTCCCTTCTAAGAGTTTCCATAATATGTTTTATTTATGGGAGGCCTGACCTCAGAAGTCAGCAAAGGAATAAGTCTAAGGGAGGGCTTTGGCTAAGTTAGATGGGGTTGGGCCCTCGAACCCTGATGTTTCAAGAGCAGAATCAACCAGCTACAGCAATGGACTTGCGTGTGGTTGGGGTTCTCAGGATCTTCAGCTCCATCTGATGTTATTTTCTTGTGCACATTGAATAATATATAGGATAGAATCGATTATGTTTCCAAAGCCTTCTCAGCTAGATTTTAAACTCTCTTCAGGGCAGGAGCTACTGCATTTCGTTTGGCTTTATATAAAACCCCTCCTTGTCTTCCCACATGCCCCCTGGTGTGTGTGTGCGCACATGTGCGCTGCCCCTCCACCTCGTACTGCCCCCCCTGCCGCACACACAGACACCCTGACCTGATACAGGCTCTGGAAGCAGCTACGGATTGGAGTTGGCTTTATTTCACATCACATTTGGGAAAGCAGGACACTTTGCTTTTCTGCATGTGGTTCTGGTCTCAGCCCTGATTTCTGAAATGAGTCTGGGGTAAATAGGCCTTGAAGATGAATACGAGAATAGCCCTTGCCAAGGTCAGACCTACCAAAGATTTCATTCTGGTTATATGTGCTTACATTGCCAAAACAAAGAAGTTTGAAGGATTACTATGCTCTGTGGCATGAAAAATGTATGTCAGGGAAGCGAAAGGCATTTAATAACCAGCAATGACATGGCACAAGATGAAAAGGCTGTGTGGGGTGATCTTCTTTCACTCTGGGATTTCATCCCGTGGTGCTCTGCCCTCCAATGGAAAAGGAGCAGAAAACTCCTTCAGGCTCCAAACCTGGCACACAGTAGGCCTTCAATAAATATCTGTTGGAGAAATAAGTAAATAAAAGCATCAATTGCTTCAGAAAGGCCTTTTGGAGAGAGCCGCTGAGATCGTGTCATTAAAAGGTGGTCAGAAAATTGAGCAGGTGTTTGGTAGCCTGGTTGAGAAAGCCAATCTCTCCATCAAACAACTTGTGGTGCTCTGAATCTCAGTCTGCTTGTCTGTAAAATGGTATGAAAATATCAGCAGGAATGCAGAGAAGAAAAGGTATACATTTTTGTTATGGAAACTGACATTCTGCAAGGTTAGCTAACATGCTCAAGGTCAAACCATTCATTCTTCACCAGAATCGGAACCTACATCTGACCCTACATCTGCCCCTGTGGTTGTATGCTGTTAAATACTGACTGGACAGATAAGGCCACAGTCCTTTCTGACAGTGAGTTGGAAATGGGTACTGACATGGAAATGGGTCATCTGCAGGAACTGCACATCGCTTCCAGCACTGTGGCACATAGTACAGAATGGCGGTCTTCTCACCTTCCCCTTCACAGTGCCAGCAGCATCTTCCCATCTAGCTGCTCTTTGAGATGCTAGCCTGCTCTCTACCTCCTGGGCTTCTAGCTGAACAGCCCACTTTCTGTGTCCCTTCTTCTATGAGTTTAGTCTGTGCTGCATTGTGCATGCTTTTCCTTACCCTAAATACCCTCCATCTTTCTTTCTATCCCTTACATCTTCCCTCTCCAAGACCCCATCATTTCTGAAATCTTTTCTCATCTAAACAGAGAGCAAATCTCAGTTCATTGCTTAGACCAACCCTAATACTATAGCATGCATTAGCATTTCATCAGTTCCTTTCCTGGATATTGTTTGTCTTGTTCTTAAGTCGAATCTTTATTTTTTTCACATGTTATTGCCCTATTTCCAACAAAATTGTAAGCTTCTAAGGGCAGGGACCTTGTTCACTACTTCTGTATTTCTTAGTAGTGTCTGACAGCACTCTGCTCAACAGATAGTGTCTGGTGATTAGACAGGGGACATTCCAACATTACTGGTGACATCCCTCTTTGCCCCCAATAAACCTTTTTAAAAGAACACAAGGATTCCTCATAGCCACAGTTTGGCATTTGGCATTGTAGCCCTTGTGCCTTCCTCCACTCGACCATAATGACTTCAATTTCTCTCAAATGCCTTTGTATTTTATATTCACTTCAATTAGCATTAATAGAACAACACTTTGCACTTTATGGGATCTTTGTTGGAGAGCTCAAAGTATTTTACAAGAAAGTATTAATTATTCCCATTTTACAGCCAGGAAACCAGAGGCAAAGTCAAACAGTGATTCAGTCACAAAATTAGGACAGGATTTTCCCTCTCTGTTTTCAATTGTTTATTATAATTACTAGATAAGGCTACCTCTTACTGTTTAAAGAAATGACATAGGCTTTTTCATATCCTTATTTTAAGGGATATCTGCTATTTTCCTGCATTATAAAGGTAGCATATGCTCATGTAGAAATGATATAAAATATAAAAATGTTAAAGAAGATAAAACTTACCCATAAATTCATTGTCCCGGGATACCCACTGTTAACATTTTAATATTTTCTTTCAGCATTCTTTATGTATATAGAATATGCTATCTTTTGTAGTAGAGCTCATACCATGTCCTATTTTCCTCTTACATAATAAACATTTCCCTACATCACTACATATTTTACTAAACATATTTTTTAATGGCTACACACTATTTCATCATTTATTTAATAGTTTTTATATTGCTGGACATTTAGGTCATTCCATTTTGTGGGTTTTTTTTTTTTTTTTTTTTTTTTTTTTTGTTAGCAGTACTTCTTCTGTGATGATACTTGTTTTTTTTTGTTTTTTTTAACATTTATGCTTTTCGGATTTCATGTGTGTGTGTCTGTTTGTGTGTGAATATAAGAAAAAATAGATGCTAGATTAGGGGCCCACTTTCCTGTTTTTTGCCTTCTATCTCATGCGCAAGCAAAATTTTGACGTCTGATGAGATTCTGCTAGCTACTTAAACCTCTAAAGATATTATAATACAGATTCTTGAAAACCAACATGAAATCAAATGTTTAATGTGAATGAAGCTTGAGGGAGTAAAAAAACTCTTCTACTCATTGCTAGAAATAGCAGCTTTCCTATTTTCCATTGGAACAAGGTTTCAAAATCTTACAAACCACACTTACCCAGGAAAAAATAATATCCAAATCTGACAATGCTTATGACAAAAGAAAATCTCATTACGTTTCTTGAAAATAAATCTTCATTCAACTCCAACTGTATGACTGCAGAAATGTGTCAGAAAAGATCTTGTGGAGAAACAAAACAATATTTTGCTTCATGTTGTGAATACATTTAAAAAAAAAAAACAACATGTCTCTGCCCTATGTGTCCTGGAACCGGGGAAAAAGTTGTGTGTTTAAAATATTGGATGGCAAACTGATATTGTAAGAGCAATAGTAATAATGAAAGGTTAATATAAATAGAATACATATGGCTCATATCTCCCAGGAGCAAAGAAAAGGAATTGATATAAGGGTAGCACAGAACTTGAACTTTACATTAAGCATGATAATAATAATATTTATGTAGTACTTTACATATTTCGAGCCCTTTCAAGCTACTGATGATGTACACTATTAATTTTTAGTGATTCAGCAATGACTTCCGTGAGAGTCATACAGAATGGAATTTATTTCAATAGTGTACAGGAAATATGTAATATGACATTTACGTAGGCATCTTATGAGGTGGAGATAGAAGGGGGAAATGAGATGTGATATTCTAATAAGCTCTAAATTTCAAGAAATTGATATTATAATATAAGTTTGGTTAAAAGAGACTGGGGCAAGGGTGTTTGTGGCTGGTGAGGTAAGGTTTGGGAACTTGTGGGGTGATGAGAAGCCCCAGGTCCCTCTTACAGGCTTGGAAGTCCCCAAGCAGTGAGCATTTGAGTCTGTTAAGCTAGATGTATTTTCCAAGTGTAAGCCACCATGTGAAGAAAGAGTGCAAGCTTTTTTGTTTAAGACAAGTGGAGGAGAGCAAAACGTAATCATTAGAGGTGTAGAAAGATATCTAGAGAAAGCTGGTGGCATTGACATATGCCATCCAGAAGTGGAGGGCAGAGTTAAATGGTTTGGCCAGAAATTAAGTCTTCGAAGATTCCTTATAGGGTCTTAGAGACTGAGAGATACTGTCACCAGAGAGAGGCTGAGAGGATGTTGAATAGGAGAGTCTACTGTTCAGAAATCATTATAGTTTGTTCTTACAAGTTTGGCAGGTTCTTGGTACAATTATATAACTACACATACATTTGGCGTATAGAGATGAATTATGTACTATGCATGTAATTACATGAAGCAAAATGTGTACTTTTATTTGGTGGGTATTTACATAGTACAGTGAATAGTATACTTAGAAATAATTAACATAAAGTATTACTTTAAAAACAAAACAATTAAAAGTAGTTTTGTTTTCTTGGGCTGAGAGACCTGAAATATTTCTTGTTGAAAACTATTCAAAACCAGTCTCACTTGAACGCAAAAATATTCAGAAAGTGAATTAAAGTTTTAGAATGAATCTCTTGACTTTTCTTTTAAAGCATATCACATAGGATTCAGATTTCTAATCTTTTTCATTATTCTTGGAGTGGGGTTAAAAACTCTAGATTATTCTCCAACTTTTTCTGGAGATAAAGTTTCTAGGTGAAACTTAATTTTATGAGTCCATTATAAATAAGATCTCAGAACATAAAGACTCTTTGTGAGGAACAAAGAGGATGGCTTTTTAAAAAAAATAATGCCTTATGTTGTTAGACATTTTTCAGTTCGGAAGAAATTCTTGATGGCTAATTTTTTCAAGGAATTAGGTTAAGTGAATCAGAAGAATTACTAAATTAGAATCTTTAGAAACCAAGGTAATGTAGTGTTCTTTCTGGGGCTATTAAAGTAAGACCAATTTAGTAATAGTCAACCTATATGGTATTTTAGAGAATTTTCCAATTTTCACTTTAATAGATGTAATCAAATATATAGAGATGTTGGAAGACAAGAGCATCAACCAATGCCAGGAGGGTAGGGAAGTGTGAACTTCTAAAAGTGCCTTACGATTTTCGGTAAGTCATAGTATTACCACATTACTATTAGCACATCCCCAATATAGCCACTCAGTTTTTCTTACAAAATAAAATGGGTCAGAAAAGAAATTTAGAAATTCTAGGCTCATATATTATGTAGTTGCCTTATTTGGTGCTAAGCTGTATTTCATTTAAAGATGTCAGAAACAGACATCATGTAAGTTAGTCTTCCCCTCCCC
>NW_011888974.1:2666835-2670752 GCF_000151845.1 Pteropus vampyrus | reverse complement strand
GGCTGGTGAGGTAAGGTTTGGGAACTTGTGGGGTGATGAGAAGCCCCAGGTCCCTCTTACAGGCTTGGAAGTCCCCAAGCAGTGAGCATTTGAGTCTGTTAAGCTAGATGTATTTTCCAAGTGTAAGCCACCATGTGAAGAAAGAGTGCAAGCTTTTTTGTTTAAGACAAGTGGAGGAGAGCAAAACGTAATCATTAGAGGTGTAGAAAGATATCTAGAGAAAGCTGGTGGCATTGACATATGCCATCCAGAAGTGGAGGGCAGAGTTAAATGGTTTGGCCAGAAATTAAGTCTTCGAAGATTCCTTATAGGGTCTTAGAGACTGAGAGATGCTGTCACCAGAGAGAGGCTGAGAGGATGTTGAATAGGAGAGTCTACTGTTCAGAAATCATTATAGTTTGTTCTTACAAGTTTGGCAGGTTCTTGGTACAATTATATAACTACACATACATTTGGCGTATAGAGATGAATTATGTACTATGCATGTAATTACATGAAGCAAAATGTGTACTTTTATTTGGTGGGTATTTACATAGTACAGTGAATAGTATACTTAGAAATAATTAACATAAAGTATTACTTTAAAAACAAAACAATTAAAAGTAGTTTTGTTTTCTTGGGCTGAGAGACCTGAAATATTTCTTGTTGAAAACTATTCAAAACCAGTCTCACTTGAACGCAAAAATATTCAGAAAGTGAATTAAAGTTTTAGAATGAATCTCTTGACTTTTCTTTTAAAGCATATCACATAGGATTCAGATTTCTAATCTTTTTCATTATTCTTGGAGTGGGGTTAAAAACTCTAGATTATTCTCCAACTTTTTCTGGAGATAAAGTTTCTAGGTGAAACTTAATTTTATGAGTCCATTATAAATAAGATCTCAGAACATAAAGACTCTTTGTGAGGAACAAAGAGGATGGCTTTTTAAAAAAAATAATGCCTTATGTTGTTAGACATTTTTCAGTTCGGAAGAAATTCTTGATGGCTAATTTTTTCAAGGAATTAGGTTAAGTGAATCAGAAGAATTACTAAATTAGAATCTTTAGAAACCAAGGTAATGTAGTGTTCTTTCTGGGGCTATTAAAGTAAGACCAATTTAGTAATAGTCAACCTATATGGTATTTTAGAGAATTTTCCAATTTTCACTTTAATAGATGTAATCAAATATATAGAGATGTTGGAAGACAAGAGCATCAACCAATGCCAGGAGGGGAGGGAAGTGTGAACTTCTAAAAGTGCCTTACGATTTTCGGTAAGTCATAGTATTACCACATTACTATTAGCACATCCCCAATATAGCCACTCAGTTTTTCTTACAAAATAAAATGGGTCAGAAAAGAAATTTAGAAATTCTAGGCTCATATATTATGTAGTTGCCTTATTTGGTGCTAAGCTGTATTTCATTTAAAGATGTCAGAAACAGACATCATGTAAGTTAGTCTTCCCCTCCCCCCTTCTGATCACTTGGGAACTGGGAGTTTTCTTTACCTTAAGGGAGAGCCTGAACATCAAAAAGTGGAAAGAATGTCTTTGGATTGTTTCTTTTTGCGCTTCTTTCTAAGTAACAACAATTTTGAGTCAAGGGGCTTCTTGGTACTGAGTCAGTCACCTTGCTAACCTACTTCTTTCTCATGCTTTGTTCTGGGCGGTTATAGCCATTATCCTATTGTCTTTGTAGGTGCCAAATGGAGATGTAGATCCTGAAACCTTTCCATTTTCTGAATATTTTATACAGTACACAGCTTTGTAGACCCACTATATTTGAATGGTAGTGGGTCCTCCTAACCGGCTACAGTGGTGAGACTGAAAGTCAATCTGGATAAAAAGAAAGAAAAAGAGCCTTTAGAAATAGATACAATTTGTTCTTATTCTGTCTATACTCAAGAGAAATAAAATGTACTTTAAAAAGTTTTTTAGGTCCCTGTTGATTATTTCACTGGCTAAGATAATTTTTCATCGGTGGTTTATCTTAATGCCATTTAAAAGTGGTAATATTTTGTGGCGCTGACAAAGTTATTCTAAACGTTTCCCCCCTGTAGAGAGCTAGAAGTCTGTATAACTCAAAACTTTGGTAGAAAGAAAAATCTAGATTTTATTTAAATAAAACTTAACCCCTGGGCCATTCAATGTAGTGTTTTTCTACTAAGTCAAGTTAGCATGTAAACGATGAAAATATAACCAGAAATGTAACAAGGGTATTTAATGCTCATCAAATTTATTTCTACAATATTGCAATGGATTCGGAACCCGGAATTCCAACCAGATGTACTTCTGGAGTATTACACAGGTCATATATATTTCATTTTTTTGTTTTTTTGGTTTAAACCCAGGAGACTGACACGATAATTAGATTGAGAACATCTGCACCAAATCCAAACCATTTCCCTGATCCTTCCTTGATCCTTCCCCATAGGAGGAATTTTTTTTTTTTAAGTCCCTGCACATTTCATTTGTCTAGCCATCTTTAGGGCAATCCGGAGGTCTCCTCTGCCTGCCACCGCACACATAGGAAGGGAGGGCAGAAGTACTAGCAACTGTGGCACAGGAGAGAAATCGTTAGATGTGGCATTTCGTCGGGACAGAAATCATCAGAGGCGGCAATGCAGTTTCCCGCCGGGGGCCTGGCTCTGGGACAGGGCGTGGCCTGGCTCGCCGCGCGCCAGTGGGCACGTGCCCCGGGACCGGAGGACTGGAGTGTCAGGGAGCCTCTGCCCTCTACCGGGCAGCGCTGTTGGAGCTGCAGTGCGGTCGCCGGCCGACTGCGCACGTCTCAGGTGCCTCACACCCTAGGAGTGCCCTGTCTGAAGCGGCGTCGCAGTATCTGTGGCGGAGGCTCCTGACGCGCCCCCGGCACCAGTGCGCTCCCACCCGACTGCTCCCTGCCCCTTCTGCTGGTCAAGGCTGCGATGTGAACACAGAAGGAACTCCCCTCCAGACCTCAGGAACTGCGAGCTGATTCAACTGAGGCTCCTGGTCAGCGGTGTGAGACTTGGGGTCCCGTGTGTTCTCTGAGTCCTAGGGACTTTCATTTCCAGTCACTTCATTCAAATATGCTGAATTCACTCCAATGATCAATGTCAAATCCTCAAATTCAGTTAAAGAACAGTTATATCTCACATGTTTTATTTTGTATTCCATGCAGATTTTATTTACATATAACTTTCAAGATTAAGTTATTTGGGGATTTGTTTTAACTAATTACATTTTAAATGAAGTGCAGGAGAGTAAAAGTGCAGTATTCCTACTGGAAACTCTAAAACTCACACGTGTACATAATCAATTAAAGATGACGATCATAAAACGTGTGCTTTTGCCAGGTTTCTGCAAAGAAAAAAATCAAGAGAATTGACTTTTTGGTTTACATTTTAGCACTTATGTAAACTAGGGACCATCTTTCTGTTATAAATTCCTCAACGCTTTCCAAGTTTCTGCACCCAAGGGAGTGAAAATCGAAGTAACCGAAATACGGGAAGTTTCTAGGGCTCTTCAGCTGAAGCGGTGCGGGGAGTTACGGAGCTGTGCTCCAAGACTTTTCTTGTGGCCTCAGCTGGCACAGCTCGGGAGAGTAGGGGCCACTCGGACCCCGGCCACCGGGGTTGCGGTGCCGTGCAGAGACCACGCAGCCACTTTGCGGGGAATTAACGTGTGCGGCGACAGGGTTAGGGTTGGCTTCCCCCAACTGCAGTCCCAACATGAAACGCTGTCCCTGGCGGACTCGGTCTCTGAGTCCGGCTGGGGCGAAGCGGGTGGCTGTACGGCCAACACGCTCAGCATATGCCCGTTGCTGTGGGCTTCGGCTGCGCGGAGTCGCGGCTCGGGCAGGTGGTCGCGGCGGCTCGGCTCGCACGGCGCCCTGCAGGCGGGCGAACGAAAGCTGCGCTGTTTCCGCGCCCGCCCTAACACAACAGCAGCCTCT
>NW_011888974.1:2543894-2662805 GCF_000151845.1 Pteropus vampyrus | reverse complement strand
ACTTTCCCGGAGCGCAGGCCGGGCGCTGCGTCCCGGCGCGCTGTCTGACCAGGACGGGGGCACCTCCTCCCTGCCGCCTGTCCCGGCGGCCCTCGCCCCGCACTCAGGGGCTCCCGCGGCTCCCAGTCTGCCCTTGCTGCGCACTCAGGGCCTCCCGCGGTCCCCAGCGACCCGTCAGCTCTCCTCTGGCCCTTTCCACGGGGGCCGTGCATTCCCATCAGGGTCCGCGGGCGCAATGGAGCGCGCTGCGGGTCCGCTCCGAAATGCCTTCTCGAGTCAGGTTCTCAAAAGCAAAACCTCGGGGGCCCCGCCGGACTGTGGCATGTCGTACAGTAGTCTGCCCGCCGAGCCCCGGGCGTCGCGGGGGAATCGTGCCGGGGCTCCCCATCCGGCGCCCGAGCGGTCACCGTGCCCAGGAGGCGCGTTCTTGCCTGTCACCTCCCACCCAGAGGAGCGGCGCGCCCTCGGGGTAAGCCCAGAACCTGCCAGCTCCGTGCTCACGGTGCCTGGACAGCCTCGGGACTCTGCCAGGTGGATGTTGTGCGTAGCCGAAGCCAAGTTGAAGGTGAGCGGCAAGTGGGCCAGAAGCTCCGTGAGCGCTGGGGGCTGTCTGCGGCTTAGAAGAGCCTAGGGCGGCCTGGCGCTCCGGGGGTCCCTCAGTGTCCCTGGGGGCCGGCTACTGCTCTTAAGTCTAAGGCGTGCGTGAAGGAAGATAAACTTGGCCGAACTTTCCTAACCGGGAGGATTGGTGATAGTGATCCACAATACTTTTAGGAGGAAAGCAAATGAAATCCAGATGCAGGCTTGTTTGAAATGAAGCGGATTGGATTAAAACATATAAATGGAGTCTGACAACTTTAATTGTATATGCTTGTTTTCTGTCCTTGCCTACATAAGAACGATCACGCAGATTCATAGTCGTTATGACATTACTTCAAATTTCTAGCTTAACTAGGAAGACTATGTGAACATTTACGATAAGATTAAAACTTAAAGGAGTTTGAGTATTTATTGACTAAAATAGATTACTCCAAAGTGTCTATTGTGTAAATTAGATTCCTGAATGTAATGAACACAGCCGAATGGCATTTTTGATAAATTGGTCTACCCTGTTTTAGTAAAAATAGCTCCCTTTTACCATAATTTAATTCTTGTGCTTACTGTAAAACCCGTTGTGGAGTTTTAAGAGACAAACCTTAATTTTCTTTTTTTCTTGTCTTCCTAAATGGGACATCTTGGCTTAACATAAATGAGGTTTCTTTTTTAAGCATCCCGGAAAAACTGCCTGGGAAATGCATTTGGGTTCTAGAGTTGTTAGATCTTATGAACTCTTTGACAGTGCCTCCTTCCCCCAAAGAGATTAGCTCCTTCTTCAGGGTATCATAAGGATATTTAACTGTGTAACTGTAGGATTCGGTTGAAATCCTGTCAGTTTATGTGAATGAATGATTAGATGCCGATATTGAATTTAAAACATCATTCTCATTCCTGAGCACCCACCATTGGCTTTTGATGATAGATATGATTTGGCCTTAGATGATTTCTTATTGCCACTTCATTGCATGTTTGAAAAACTTCAGTTGACTATGAAATGCCAAAGTTCAAGTATAAGGCTAAACTATTTTTTTCTCTGGGCCCCGAGGAGGCCTAATAAGTTGATACCTAGTTTAGCGTCATCTCTATTCCCACAGACAGTAAATGACCCAATGAGACAGCAGTTTGAGAAGAGATAATTCATTAGTTTCAGACTCTTCTCATATTTCCAGAACCCCTTCTGTTGAGATCCGGTTGCCTGCAGAGCCCAGTGCCGGTTGTCTCATTGATACCTGAGGGTGAAGAGGCTGGTGTCAGCTAGACCCATATCCAGCCTAGAGACTTCAGGAGGTCTCTGTAAGATAAGGCAGTTGCGCGGCTCTCCCACAACCAGTGAGAGGGCTGTGCTCTGTCCCTCCACTTGTTCTGTCTCTAAACTGCCTTGGGACTCTGGAGTGAGTGCCCAGGAAGAGAATTTCTCAAGATTGAGCTCTATTTCGTTTCCTTTTTAGTCTCAAAGGCTTGTGGTATGGAAGTTTCAGTGCTCTGGCATTGCTAAGACTAGTTGGACAAGTTTTTATCCTATCCCACACTTGTAAAAACCAGATTTTTTTTTTTTTTTAATAAGAAAAACACCATTGTATAAATTTGCCTTTTAAATACACGTTTGAAAAGAGGACAATTTGTAAAACAAGCTCATGTAACTCTGTATAGCTTTTCAGGATGGGGCCTGCCAGTGACCGGCTTTCCTTTGTGTCATTATTCCTACATGGTGACTAGTGTTCTCCTTTAAGGAACCTCTGCAAAAATAAACTTTAAACGTTTTCCTCTTTTTCAAAATAAGAAAGCAATTTCAGTTTTGCTGAAAGTCTATTTTCTGTTTACTTTTCTCCTGTTAAGAAAGTGCGTGTATGTTAACCGTCATCCAGGACTATTTCCATAAAAAGTATATTGTTTTGATTGAAATATGTATCCCATCTAGTACCCTTTTTGGAATAATGAGTAAACAAATCAAGGATGTTTCTATGCTCTTTGTTTCGTTTTTTTTTTTTTTTTTTTAACATCGGTATCTTTGAGATTAGGTGTGGGGAGGGTCATTATTTGATTAAAGTTTTTTTTTGGTGCAAGTCAATGAAGGGATAAAGTTATACAACAACTCCTGATACTTTCGAGTCCATAGAGACCTCTTTCACCTGCTTCTCCTATTTTACCTATCTCCTGCCAGTAGTTAGCTACATGAGAAAGTTGGAAAAGGACAGGGGACAGATTGCCAGTCCCCTCAGGAATTATTCTTTCCTCATCCACTAAACTAAACTTAAAAATGCTGTCTGGTGAGCTGATTGAGCCCAAGACCTTTAATGGCTGTTGAAAAAAAATCCTCTCCTCTGTTGTATACACTAAAACAAACCCATCAGAGTTTATGTGGGAGCTGTGCAGAAACAATAGTTTGTGCTCCATGACCACTTCCCCCCGACCCCTACCCCATTCCTACCTGTAGCAGTCAACAGTCAAAACTGCTTCTGAGGCTATGCTCACATTTTGATTTAGGAGAGAAAACAGGCTCAAAGTAGAAAAATCCATGTTCGTTTCAGCTCATTCTTAAAGCCCAAGGAACATCCGCAGTGAAATGAAGGAAGGACAAATTTGTTAGAGGAAAAAACTTGTCTTTTTTTTAACAAAAGAGAAAATTCATCGTGTGAAAAATCCTACATAGCTAGGCCAAAATCCTACTTTTGCTTCCATTATATAGTTCACACATTTGGCCTCATGTAAATTTCATATGTTTTAAAGACAGGTGTATCTGATGGACTGTAACACAAATGCTACCTAAAAATTACTGTAGAAATTATTCTTACATAAGTTACTATAGAAGTTATTCTAACATACAGAATAAAACATAATTTTAGAGATTATTTTAAAACCTGTTTAAAATAACATAACTTTAAAAATATAATTGCTTTCTCTATGGAAGATCTGATTTTTATAGGTAATTGTCAAAGATAGACATTCGTGTATCTTGTCCTGTTGTTTTGTCTGAAGCTCTGCATTGTGGCTGCAGAGATAGTTTTGGTTTCAACAGAAATTCCCCTGCCTCTGATTGTTTAAACTTGACTCTTAATCTTATTTTAACATACTTGAAATGTTCAAAAAAACCCGGAAGAATTGTTTTGTATAAGTAGCAAGTGAATGTAGTTTAAACACTCAAGCAATTCTGGTATCTAATTGGAAACAGGTGGAATTCTTGGAATCCTGTATTTGAATCTTATTATAGCAAAGCACAGATACTTTTTACTTATGGCCATTTGTTTTGTCGAAGCTATTTGAAGAGGAGCCCTGTGACCTCTCATTTTGCCCCACTTTCGTTTACCTGGAGGTTCCAGTCACGCTGGGCATTTTAGGAACCGGATCCTGTGTATGCCTTGGACACCTGAGAGAATTGTGCATGTGTAGATCATGGAACAAAAAAAGAACTTTAATGGCATAATTAGACAAGCAATTTAATATCTGCATTATGTAACTTTTATAGCAAAGAGGTAAATTCATTTTGATTTCTGATTTACTAAACATTTATTGTCATTAGCGTTTGGGCATACTTATAACCTGATAATGATTTAGAATTCAGAGAGAAACTACTTTCCCTAAAAGTTCTACATTTAGAGATATCAGCTTAGATAGCGCCCCCCAAAAGAAATGGTTAGGGGGATAGTTCAATAAAAATTAATGGTATGGCGCTCTGAATTGTCTGTCATTTTTCCTATTCTAGTTTTCAAAACCAGCCAATAGCCTTGGTTTTGCTGTATGTTGAAGAACTAACTTTTTGGTTAGTGTTTAGGTGTTGATTTTATTGAAGAGCTCTTGGCCCTGTCACATTTTTGGATTTGCTGAACTGTAATCAGCCCTCCTTTTCAACTGTCTTCTGAGAAAGTTGGTAGAGGAGAGTGATCTTTGGCTGGGCAAGAGGTGTCCCTGCAGGAAGTTACCTGGGCTTGAGGGAGAACTGGTGGTGTTGCTCTCATTTGCGCCACGCCTGAAGCAACTTTGAAGCACCTGGACTGTGACTTAAAAGATTTTTAAAAAGTGTATTACCTTATTCACATAATATGACACAGTTAAAAACATAATGAGAGAGAACAACTCTGAAAGACATTTAATTTGTTGTAAACCCATCAAGAACCTTACCTTTGAAAAGTAAACAACTCTCTAATAAAAATAGTTCTAATTCTTGCTGTAATTAAATACCGATAAGATGATGTTAGTACACAAAATAAATGCTGTCAGTTTCTTCATTTGACTCTGAAGGCTTTCCTTACTGCAGGAGGCCCAGAGCAGAATTTTTGTTTACTACATCCCTTGTACCACGGGCGGCCTAGGAAGTTCCCTAAAAGTGATTGGTATGAATTCCTATTCTGAAGACCCCACCCTTCACCCTCCCACCCCCCTCAGAAACACCATCAGAAAGATGACAGGAAAGGAACAAGGTTGGGGGTGTTCATTCCAAGAATTTACCTAACACAGTGGAGCAACTGGAAAAATAGCCAGGTAGGAGGTTTATATGAAATTTACTAGATTCTTCAACAAAGTGGCCCACACCTATATGAAACACAAGAGGCCAGGACAGGCCTAACGGGTCTGGCCCATGACCTGGCTGACTCAGTTAGCTGACAGTTGAAATCCTGGATGCTTTTGACTCTGAATTATGAAGTTAATGTCAGAGGAAATTAGCAGAGCTTACTCTGAAGTTTGTTCTTTCTTAGCATTAGCTAGAGTATACCAGCATGGGGCCTGTTAAAGACATTTTTCTATTTGTGTTTATTCAGTAAGTAAAAGCAGTTAACATTTCTTAAAAAGTTATATATGGCTTTGAGATGTTTCAAGTTTGGTTAAGGGAAAAACAAATTGACAAATGAGCTCTTAAGTGAATATTGTGAAATTGTGAGAAATAGAATGCCATTCTTATTGTCATTAAAATTTTATTTACTTGTTGACAGCTTTTTGCTAAATGTAGGATGTTCAGTTCCTGTCTACCCAACTGTAAAAAAAACCAAAACAAAAAACCAATCAACCAACTCAAAAGCTTCCCAATTGCCCCCTAAAAGTAAGAGTTTTTCTTACATTGCGTTTTTCCTTCTAATTGTTAATATTTTATTTTCTAACATAGTTTTATGTGTTTAAAAAGAATGTGAACTCATTTGGGCTTGCAAGGGTCTTTGGTTTATTGCCACTCCAGTTTCTAGGGGAGACATTGCTATTTAGATCAAAATAATTTGATTAAAACTAGTAAATGACACCAAAGGTAAATCCTTGTTCTTAAGGATCCTGAAGCCACAAACATAAGCAAGGCTGGTGGGTCGTTGGTAAAGGAGAAGTCTCTATGGAGCCGTGCTCAGCCTGGGCGCGCTGCTAGCCCCAAGTGCCTGCTGTCGCCACTGCCTGCCATTTCTTGCCCCTCTTCTGAGCTCCTGCCCTGCCAAGCCAGTCCCCTCCTTTGTTGTGACAACGAGTTTTTTAAAAAGTATTCATGGAGCGCCATTATTTTGAGATTCTTGGAAGGAAGAAACTATGTAAATGTAAATTAAACATAAAATTCTTACTGGAGGGAATTGTATATTTAATTTTTGATTAGGTTTAGAAAAGACTTCTTTTTCTTACCCCGAAAATAGGGACAATTCTGTTGCTCCTATCACCATTTTTGCTTCATTCTGAAAGATGTGGTAGATAATAGTGAAAGATGTCCTTTATTTTCTGTTTTTCTCTATAGTCATTGACCTAGAACTTATTATTTCTGTTTACAGTGAATTATTTCTGTTTCACATTGTTCTGTTCTGCTCTCACCAGGCATGTGGATAGCAACTGCCCATAGAACATAAACTTTTTAAAGGGGAAAGATTATGAGTCACCAACGTAATAGAAATTACAATTAAAATTATAAGTAAACCTTCATATCAAATTTCATCTTCCTTTTCTGTTCACACAGCAGAAATGTTATAAGACATACAATTTTGAAACAGAAAACTGAGTATAGGAGCATTCGTGTCAACCAGTGTAGAAACATTAATTTATTGGAATTGCTTCATTTTAGCTGTATCTTGACTCGCTTACATAATACTGCATGCTATCGCATCATTCAGCCAAGTAGGAGACAAGGTCAGGTTTGGAGTCATGCTTTTATTTCATAGGCATGAGTGGAACCTAGGAACCAGACAGGAAGCCTAGGCTACTGCAAGGTTCCTATCCCAGTGACTTGGTCCTCTACGGGCCTCACAGTTACAGGCAAATGCAGAGGATCAGTGAGATGGCCAGGGCCCAGCAAGCACCTTGGAGAGCAGTGTTACGCAATCAGGATGTTGCCACCTGGAGCTGGTTATCCCAGAGGGAATGCTGTCATCTGTCTTCTCCCCTACCTACTCCTCAGCCCTGACACCCCACTTTGTCAGCACTGATGTGGGATTGGGAGAGGAAGGATATGGCTAGTTGTGGTTGAATGTCATTGTCATGGGAGTACGAAACGGTTTGCTATTTTACATTGCTCTGTGTTGGTACATAATTATGCTGTCATTTAAAAACACAGTGATATTTTAATAAATTTGTGTGTGTGAATGCAGTTAGTTTAGGCGGCTGCTTGTATATGAGACCCAAACCTTTCTAACACTCAAGAGCTGAGTATGCAGCCTTTCCTTGTTTCAGAGTTGTCTGTTTGAAACAGGTCACAATCCATTATAGATGTGGCTGCCAGATTAATCTTCGCAAACCATTGATTTCATCACGTCATTCTCTCCTTAAACACCACAGAGGTTCACTTTGGCACAGAATGGAGACCACATTTTTCAGGCCAGCAGACAGAGTTTCTGATGGTTGTCTCTACCTTACCTAAACCTTGTCCCGTTTAGAAGGATCCCAGATTCGTCATCCTTTCTTTGCACATCTAAGTGTCAGGCCTTTTTTCACTCTTTACATCGTTTTAAAATCAGAGCTGCGGGAGAGCACCTGTGCGCCAGGCACTGCGATGCAGGGTAGGATGGCGGCCTTTTGTGGGCCAAGGTGGACAGGGCAGTCAGGATTCAGCTGTGACAGAGTTGTGTGCTTGGAGCTGTGTGTATGAGAGGTTGGAGGGCTGCAGAGGAAGGGTGTTAAGATAGGAGGTGCGGGGGTGGGGTGGTGGAAGTTGGTAGAGTGGGCTGGAAAAGTGTCCTGGTTGAGAGGAAAAAGCTTGAGCTGAGGTCTGTTCGCCTCGGGGAGAACGGGGAAAGGGCCTTCCAGCAGAACAGTTTGGGAGTGAGTGGCTGGTGCTTTCTGAGGCCTCTTCTCTGTGCTCCGGCTTCCCTCTCACTGTTTCTGACCACTTGCACCCACCATAGCTTCCGGCCATCCTTATCATTCATGCTCCCGTTCTCCACCTTATGTTATGTACCTGCTGTTTCACCCTGCCTGTGGCACCCAGTAAGTCCTGCTGCATGAAAACTGTGGGCCTCTTTTAAGAGAACAGTCACATGTGTTCTGATTTAGGACTCATTCAGATAGTTAACTTAAGAGTGCAAACAGAATTATTTTTAGGATTGTGAGAGGTGGGTAGGTTATATTAAATTGGCTGTGTTTTGCAAGCTACTGATAGGTACACACTGATAGAACATGAATTTCTTTTTGATTCACATTTATTAAATTCCTTTGCAAAGTGACTTGCATTGGTTAAAATATACATAATTATATTTGTGGCACATGAAACAAATTCACATTTTAAAAACTGGAATTGGGTAGAACAATTCTTTGACAGAGATTTAGCCTTTGACTCTGCTCACAGCCTAAATAGGAGGAAACTTCCCCATATGAATGGGAAAAATGCATATTGTAATGATCATAGCCCACTCATGCAAGAGAAAGCAAGTAGAAAGAAACACGAAGGTCTGGGTGTCAGCACTGGAGAAATTTCTCGTGTGTGCTCAGCTTCCAGAAGCTGCCTGTGGGTCTGGCATGGGTCTGGGCAGAGGCTCTGGGCCAGCCCTGTTCCTGTCTTGCACACAACAGGCCTTCATAGCCTGCATGCTTTCTCTGCTTCTTCATTTACAAAGAAAGTACCTAGGATATTTTTGTAGGGGTGACGTCACTGTCTGGCTGCATGAACATTTGCATGGATTTGAGGAAGTGAGGGCTGCTGGGACTTCTGAGAGGAGCCACAGACCCTGGGTCCAGTGTGGGTGGCTGTGGAGCCTGGCATCCAGAGACAGGGAGGAAAAAGAGGAGCAGCCCCAGGTTGGGGGAGAGAGTGTGTTCCTTATGGGACATGTGGGATTTGGGGGACTGGTGGGCATTCAGGGTCTGAGCCCTGGGAAAACGGAGGAGTGCAGCTCAGTAGAGAGGTTGGTGTTGAAGTCTAGAAGAGTTGAAACCTGGGATGTGAAGCCTGTGGAGGATTTATTTGTGTTTTGGTTGGTGCTTGAGAGTTTGGTATTGTTTGAGTTGGGGAAGGCTGGAGAACTAATCTTAACTAGGGGACCCCACCCTCATGTCTAATTTTCTCCATCCTAGAGCTAGGACTGCATGATGTTTCAGTAAAAGGAGAAGAGAAGGAAAGCATTGCTGGTGGTATTGGACTCCACATACTGTAGCTGGTTTTATTTCCACTGATGACAAGACAGGTGTTTTGAAAAGGGGTTTTTGAAACATATACACTAACAGCTGTTATTTCCTGACCATAGTGTTGGTTTAGGCTCTTGATTTCTTTCCCGTCATGCACACAACAGCCCCATGGAAGAGATACAGTATGGCTGGTAGGTGAGAAGCTGGTGAGTAGAAAGGAGATACCTGGTCTGCTGTGCTCCAGTCTGTGCTTTTCCTGCCAACCCTGCTGTTCCCAAGACCAGTTCTCAGTTAATGTGGTGGGATCCTCATGCTGAGGCTATGGGAGAATTCAAAAGGCATCCTCTGTCCATGGGCCACCCAAGATGAGCTTGGTGATGGATGAATCAATATGACAAGCTGGAGATGAAAATAAAGCCTGTGAGGTGGACATGAAGATATTTGGGTTAACTGGTAGGTGGACAACTGGGAGGCCTTGGCTGGATCAGACATGTTCTAGAGCTTCCTCTGCCCCAAGACTTCAGACTCAGCTCATAGATAGAGCTCCACAGAAAAGGATTATCTGACAGATTATCCTTCCTTGGGCCATGAGCATTCCCGTTAGCAAACTTTATCTTATAGTTGAGGTGCAGTTATGACAGCAGACCGAAAGCAGCGCTCTTTATTATGTTACCTGCTGTCTTCCATGCCCCATCTGTGCATTCAGCAAATTTGCTGGAAGAGTTTAGGGGAAACGGTTGGCAGGAGAGAGGCCTCATTGTGGGACCTGGGCTGGAGGGAGGGAGGGTGTGAGCTGGCCGAGGAACGATCGTGCACTGTCCAGTGGGCAGTTTTCCTGCGAGCACCAGACTGAGAGCATGAGTCTCAACCAGGACTTTTTTCTGAGACGCTAGGCCTGATGCTGGTGCTGGGGAGCAATTTGCTGTTATATACTAATATTTGTATTTAGCCCTTTGATGGCCAAGACAAAATTCCCGCTCTCTTAGCCCCTGGGAGAACAGTTGATTTAGGCACTGCAGTGATACTGGATTCAAACCCATGCACATGACCTGGAAGCACTGGCTACACAGGATTTTTTTGTTCTCTTATACAGGAAGGCAGTGTTGGGTGAGTTCAGTAGGAGACTGGCTTTGTAAGGGCGTCTACTGGTGGGTATCTGCCCAGAGAGAAGTCTGGTCAGGTGACACTCCTCATAGCTTAGCTTATGTTCCTCAAGGAATTCTCATGGAGAAATTGAGCTTTTAGGCTACTCTGGGTTCAAATAATATTTTCGCTTGCCTGCTTATTTGTGATGATGCAGCTTGTTTTGTAATACAGTTATAAATTTTAAAAAAAGGAAATATCCAAAAAGGTATGCAGATCTTGGAAATAATGCCCATTTGGATGATGTTGTTTATAGTTTTGTTTTTGGAACGACTCATTTTTTAATAGACTGTTGGGGCAATTCATTCATTCATCCAGCATGTCTCCATGGTGTCTGATCACTTCACTGGCTCCTCCTATTCAAGCCTCAGGGGTCCCCAGTCCTACTGGTCAGAGAACTGCAGGACACACAGGCAACAGATTAGGGTTAGGGTGTCTAACAGGTGTTGAGAGCAGGGCAGGGGACTAGAAAGATGGGCCTTGGCCATCTTGCTCCATTGACTTATGTTATCTCCTATGGGCCGGGTACTGTTCTAGCACAACATTCTAATGGTCGAAGCAGCAGGAAATCCCTGCCCTCAGGGAACTTACATTTTACCAGGGGAGACAAAATAAGCATAAGAATAAGTCAGTTACAGAGTACCAGAGCCAGGGCCTGGGAACAGACTGAGCAGGTCCTCTGCAAAGCCCCACGGAGTCATTTCTGGTTCTGTAGGCCCTGAGAAATAACTGCTTTTTAAATTGAAGAGGGACAACTCAGCACTCAGATTTGTGTTTAGGAAGATCCTTCTGGAATCCTCACTTGAAAGGTAGACCAGAGTGTGGACGGAGGGGTGGTAAAGAATGGAGCCGGAAGGGTGTGGCAGTCATAGTCCAGTAAGAGATGGAGAGGGATTGAGCCAGCAGAGAAGATGCCAGACTGAGTGCTTGGGGGTGAGGGTGGGGCAGGTGCCCTGGCACTGGTGTTTCCCTGAGGGCCACTGGGATCTAAGTGGCCATGGCAGAGATGGGGCTGGGAGAGTGGCAGTTAGACAAGCCACCTGTGGGGGAAGTGTCAGCAGAGGAGACTGAGGCTGGGAAAAACTGCTGTGGAAGGAGCAGGGAACAGTGCATGAATGAATGGTCTCCAGGGTCCAGCTGACACTGAGTATCCAGCAGGCCAGCATCATCTTGTGCCTGGCGATGGCCCTTCCATAGGTGGCCTGTTCACATAGCTGCCTGGCTGGGCCCCACAGATTTATTAAAAGCAGGTGAGGTGACTGCCCTGTACTTGAGCATTGGGCGAGTGACTCAGATATGTGTGGAATCAGCCGGGAGTTTCTTTCTTCATCCGTATTTGCTTTTTGTTGGTAATCCTTTGTAATTCTTCAGTTTCATGATGTAATTTTAATGGAGTTAAACTTGAACACTTCAAAATTATGTAGTTAATTATGTTGGGCTTCAATTACAACTAATTATAGTGTGATACCTGGTGTCAAGTCAGGTACCTGCTTGTGGGGAGGGGGCGTCATGCTGCTGGCTATCAGGACCTCCACTTTCTGTTCAGCGTCTGACTGCACCCAGTGTGTGACTGGCTGTCTTTTGGGCTGCCCAGGTGCCTTCTTGTCCCGCCTCACAAGGAGCAGCTCCCTAGGACTTGCCAAGGTGTGAGACGAGTGGGAAGTGCAGGAAGGGAGGAAGGGAGGGTGATAGTGTGCATGTGGGGAAGGGTTGATTTAGGGTGCAAAGGCTCAAACTTGGATTGCAGATTGGAGAGAAGGACTCATGCTAGGAAAGTGAGTTTGGAGTGGCTGGAGGGAAGCTGAAGGCACTAGTGTATAATTCTTTGGAATATGGGAGGCAGGTAATCTTCAAGTGAAAGTGAAGGCTTCAGGAATGGGAAAGACTTTTTGGAGAAAGGAAAAGGTACAAGAGCCACCTTGGGGTGAAAGGGGAAGGTGGAAGCCAGCTTTAAAAATACTGCTGTGCGATATTCATTCTAGGAAGTCAGAGTGCAGGGCTTCTGGGACTAGCAAACGGAGCCTCAGACCCCAAGATGGAGCTTTATGTTTCTAGGATTCCTCTTTGCAAGTAGTGGTGGGTTTTATTTTGTGTTAGAAGGAGGGGGTCTTGCTAGGAGATCTCTACCCTAATTGACCATTGCCCCTAAAGCTGGGACACGCAGCCCTTCTCAGATGGGGGTGCTGTGTTCACTGAGAGTATGTTGGTCAGAGCCTGCTGTCCTGTTCCTGCACAGCTGCCTGCTTGCCCTTCCTTGAATGAGGAGGATAGACACACTGCCATCCAGCTGTTCCAGGGAAGCTTCTTGGAATGGACTTCAAACGGTGGTGGCCACATGTGGCATTCAGTGGCCATCATCCTATATCTGTGCGATATGTGCTATTTATTTGAGAGGCCCGGGGCATCTTTACAAAAATTGATCTTTACATTTCAAAATAGAGAGGTTTTCTTAATGCTTTGTGAGTTTTCCACGGTGTTTTCCTGTTGAATGTGTAGAGCAAACTGCACTGGCAAAGGAGCCTCTTAGCTTCTGAAGCACAAGCTGAGGCAGGTGTTTGGGTTAGGGCCATGAGAAGGCCTGTCTATAAGTCTTATCAATTTTCTATTTTTAAAGGGGAGTAGGACTGAAAACATTTGAGTATACAGCTAGTTTGAAATGTTTTTGGTGGGGGCACGATGGTACGGAGCATGCTCTGAAGTTTTTTTGTTGTTGAACATGCTCCTTGTCTTGGTGCAAAGAGCAGCTCCTTTGATGTACTGCCCGATACTTCCGTCTGTTACTTTTTATTTTTAAGATAAAATTCATGTGTAATTCACTGCTTTAACCTTTTTAAAGTGTACAATTCATCGTTTGTTAGTACATTCACAAGGTTGTACAACCATCAC
The DNA here is from genome assembly GCF_000151845.1 of Pteropus vampyrus. Lineage (NCBI taxonomy): Eukaryota > Metazoa > Chordata > Mammalia > Chiroptera > Pteropodidae > Pteropus > Pteropus vampyrus. Next base: position 2,649,671 of record NW_011888974.1, on the reverse strand, counting down.
TACAGTCTTTCTCTAGAACATTCCAGCACCCCAACAAGAAACCCCGTACTTGTTAGTAGTCACTCCCAACCCCCACCCTCATCCCGCTGCTGTGTAACCATGAATCTACTTTCTGTCTTTATAGATTCACCTATTCTGGATATTGCTCGTAAAAATGGAATCATGTAATATGTGGTCTTTTGTGTCTGGCTGCTTTCACTCAGCATAATGTTTCCCAGGTTTGTCCATGTTGTAGTGTGTGTCAGTACTTTGTTCCTTTTTATGGCTGAATAAAATCCATGGTATGGTTATACAGCATTTTGTTTATCCTTTAATAATTTGTTGGGCATTTGGGTTATTTCTGTTTTGGAGCTACTATTTATAATGCTGCTGTGAACATCTGTGTACATGTTTTTATATGAAGGTATGTTTTCAGTTTTCCTAGGTATATACTTGGAAGTGGAATTGCTGGGTCATATATAGTAACTATGTTTAATTTTTTGAGTCTGTTACTTTTGACCTCTTATGTATAACTCCTATTTGTTCTCCAGCATGCTCATTTTAACACCACACAGTTGTTCCATTTTATTCTCTTCTGTTCTTCCTCCTCTCTCCTTGCAGTTTCTCAGGTAGTGGCCCCCGCCCTGCTCCGCGCCTCCCCCACCCCCGCCACTGTAATGTACAAATGGATTTGTGGAAAGGCCTGAGGAGTGGTTTAAATGAGAGCAGACCCTGTTGTTTGCCCACCCGGGATGTCTCCCTTCCCCGCCTTCTTTCATTGCTCACTAGCAATCAGTGTCTCGCCTGCTGGGGATAAAACTTGAAGTTTGTCTAAACTAACCCTGGTAGTTAACTGTCCTCTGGCCAGGTGTGGTGGGCATTTCACTTTGTTTTGGCTGGAGAGACAGAGTGTCTGGGTAGAGTTGCATGTGAGAAAGTGCTGCTTCTCCGATAAAAGTTGACCAGCCAGGACAAACTGCAGTTTTCTTCCTGTGCACACTGCTGTGCGGGAGGAGGCTGTCCAGGCCTACTACCACTGTCTTAGCCCTGTAGGGTGGGCCCAAGACAAAGTGCAATGGCAGAGGATGCAGAGCAAAAGATGTAAGGAACCTGGGCCCTCAATTCTGCAGTTGCCCCGCCCCCAGCTTTCTTTGACGTGAAACAAGAATATTACAGTTAAAGTCCAGATCATAGAAAGTTTCTTTTGACTGCTTTGACTTGGTGTGGATTACAGGTAATGTTTTTGAAGTACACCAGTCCTGAGTGAATGTAGACTTGAGAGTGTGATGAGAACATGTGTGCTCTAAGCTCTCTTTTTCTAATAGCAAGCAGAATTACATTTGCCAAGCCAGATGTCCCTCAATACTTTAGATTTAGCCAATAAAGTATTAAGCAATTAGAATGGTTAATATTCAGTTAAGTATAATTAGAAACTGGTGTAAATTGTGAATGAAATTGACAGGTTCCATAAGTTACAGCAAAATACCAGATCTTATTCAGTTTTGTCTGTGTATCTATGTGGGTCTGTCAATTATAGGTATGTCATCTTACATCCTTAGTGGAATAGAAATGAGAGGCTCTTATCAACTCAGTTTACTATAATTTTCAAAGTTTAGGAACATCTTGCCAGTTTTATTATGTTAAAGGTTGAAATATTTAAGTCAAATTGTAAGAGTTTAACAACTCATTTCTACACTCTGGTCAGGAAAAAACAAATCTCTATTATCTGCTTGCCTTTGGGCTATGTGTGTGTGTTGTGTGCATGTGTATGCACCCACGGCTTACCCTCCGTGAGTTGTGTTAATCACTCTTCTGTATAGCACATCATAATTCAACTTATAAAATTTTTTATCCTTTATGCTCATCCCAATTTCTAGTCCCCTCCTTGCCTCATTCTAATGTGTTTAATATGCCTTAATATGGATGTATTCCTATAAAATACGTGACCTGTTTTGTATGTATAAGTTATAATTTATAAGTATGGCATTGTGTAATAAATCTTTCTCTCCTTCCTTTTCACTCATCACTGTTTTTGAGATCTCTCCATGTTAACTCCCTGTAAATTTCGTTCATCATTTATGATTGCTGCATCAGAATTCATCTTAAGAATCCACTTGTTTTAACTCAGGCTGTTATAACAAATACCACAGGCTGGGTGGCTTAAATAACATTTATTGCTCACAGTTCTGGAGGCTAGGAAGTCCAAGATCAAGCTGCCTGCAGACTTGATTCCTGGCGAGGACCTTTTTCCCAGGTTGTAGACATCTTGCTGTATTCTCAACATGACGGAAGGTATTGAGAGAAGTGTAGGAAGCTCTCTGGTGTCTCTTTTTATAAGAGCACTAATCCCATCATGGGGTCCCTGCCCCCATGACCTCATCTAAACCTAAGTACCTCCCAAAAGCCTCATCTCCAAACACCATCATGTTGAAGGCTGGGGCTTCAACATATGAATTTGAGGGGCACAGTGCAGTCCATAGCACCACCCTAACTCACATGTCTATTTTTCTGGGGATGGCTACGTAACACTCTAATGCCTTGGCCATCTTTACATCTCTTGACCGATGTCCAGGAGTGGATCGTTGAGTCCCAGGTTGAAAGCTGTTCTTAATTCACTAAGGACTGCCAGATTGCTTCCCAGAGTGGCCATATCACTTTACTCTCCCACACACTCATCAGCACTTCCTAGAGACTTTTTGCCGTTCTCGTGGTTTTGAAAGTGCTGCTTCAACAGAAGTGATTTTTCTCTGATCACTGGTAAGGTTTATACTTGCTATAAACCTCATTTTATACTTGGTAGGTTTTCAGATTTCCCCTTTTGTAAAGTGGTCATATAGTTCGTCTTTTTTTTTTTTTTAATGGTTTGCCATCTTTTTATTGATTTGCAGGAGTTACTTGTATGTTTTACATGCTAACCCTTGGTTGGTTTTCACTGTTGCAGATATCTTCTCCCAGTCCCTCACTGTCTGTCAATTGTCTGTTGTGTCCTTTAGTAAATAGAAAAACTTAATTTTGGTGAAGTCAGGTCTGTCAGTTTTTACACTTGTGTTTTGTGTCATTTCAGTCTGGTTTGAGAAAATCTTTATCCACTCAAGGTTATAAAGATATTTATACTTTGATAGCCATTTAGATTTGTCTTCCACATTTAAATCTTTAGGTTGGAGGTGATTTTTGGGTAGAGTGCGAGGGCGTCAGATTTTCCAGCGCTACCTGCGGAGCAGTCTTTCCTTCTACCTGCTGATTTGGGACGTTTCCTCTACTGTACTCCCAAGTCCCCATGTATATGTGGGTATGTATCCGAAGTCATCCTTTTGTTCTCCTGCCCTGTTTGTTTTTTCTTGCAGGAGAACTACACCATTTTAATTTCTGTGACTTTATACTGTGTCTGTATTTCTGATTGGGTGAATTTATCCCCTTTGCTTTTTTTCAAAATATCTTAGCTGCTCAAGGTCCATTATCCTTTCATGCACATTTCTGTCAATGTCTCCATAATTTCTGCTGGAGTTTTTACTGGATTTGTATTAAATATACAGATTGATTCAGGGGAGAATTAATAAGTTTAAGCTGTCTCATCCTTGAACAAGGGTATTTCTCCATTTATTTAGGTCTCGTTTCTCTCCATAAAGGTTTTATGCATTCTTTATTAGATTAATTCCTAATTCTTTACAGTTTTGAATTGTGAATAGTGTCTTATTGTTAATTTTTTTTTCTAATTGATTATTGCAGTACAGAGGAAAACAATGGGTTTTTGTTTACTGATTTTGAAACTGGCAGGCTTGCTAAATCTCTTACTACTTTTACTGGTTAACTTGATTCTGTTGTATTTCTCAGGAGACAATATCATATGCAAAAAAGTGACACTTTTTTTGTCCTTTTCTTTTCCTTCCACTTCTTATACTGTAGTGATTTGTTTTGTTGGCTAGAACCTCAAGGACCCCGTAGCACAGTGGTGGGGATGGCCTGCCTTTTCTTTCCTTGTCTTACAGGGAATGTGTCAAAAGGAGATTTTGGGTAGAAGCTTTAAAGAATCGGGTTAACCTTAACTCCATTTTCCCCGATTTTCTAGAATTTTTATCGTAAACAGATGTTAACTCTTGGCAAATACTTTTACTTAAAATCTATTCATGTCCATTCAATTTTTATCCCTAATCCATGAATGTGGTAAATTACATTGTTTGATGCTCTGATGTTGAATTATCTTTGCATTCTAGGATAAACTCTTCATTGTCTTGTATTTTAAAAATATTGTTGGACTTGATATACAGTTTTCACATCTGTGTTATTAAATGAAATTGGCCTATAATTTTCTTATCCTTATCCAGTTAATTGAGGTTATACTAGTCTCATAAAATGGGTTAAAATGGATTTGAAATCATTTGTATAAGATGAGGATTATCCGTATCTTAAATTTAATAGGGCTTACCTGTAAAGCTATCGAGCCTGAGACAGAGAGTAGCTGGGGAGATGTTTACCATTTCATTTTCCTTGTTATTGGTCAATCCAAGTTTTCTATTCTTAGACCAATTTTGGCATTTTATAATTTTCTACAAATGTCCTCATTACATTGAGGTTTTAAAACTTATATGATTGTTAATAATATTTTCATTTTTGTAAATCTGTTTTAGCTCTAGCTGTTCCTCTTTTTCTACATTCTCAATGACTGAATTTGTTTAAACCTTTTTTATTTTCACTCTCACATTTTGTTTGTCTTATTAACTTAAAAAACCCCAGCTTTTACTTCTTTTAATCTCTTCGCCTTTGTGTTTTTTTTTGGCGGGGTCGGGATGGATAAGGGGTTGTTTATGTGGCTGAATTCCCACCTTTATTCCATTCTGTCTCTTTGAGGTCACTCTCTTTTCCTAACTTTTTCTTTTAATGCTCAGCTTTTTAATGTGATTTCTTTCTCATTTTCTGATAAATGTATTCAGAGCCATAATATTTCTTCTATTGTTTTAGTTGTGCTCCACAAATTTTGACATGGAGTGCTTTCGTTTTTATTCATTTTGTAATTTTGTGTTTATTTTATAATCTCTCTTATAATTTCCTCCTTAACCCAAGGGTTACTTAATAGTATATATTTTTTAGATTTTGACGTTTTTCTTTAATAACTTTTGTTATTGATGTCTATTTTTATTACATATGGTCGGAGAACATAGTTAACATGCTGCCAGTTCTTTGGAATATATGAGAATTTTTCATGCATTGCACATGGTGGATTTTTGTAAATGTCCTCAAAAAGAATGTGCTAAAAAGAATGTGTTACTTGGGCATACATTTTTCGCTATATATTATTTTGAGCTTATTCATGTTATGTAATTCTTCTATGTCTTTGCTAATATTCTTCCTGTAATTTACAAATCATTACGTTATTTTATATTAAGGCTCTATCGTTAGATTTGTATATGATCATCATTTTTGTATCTTTCTGATTTATTGTTCCTTTTTATGGTATACATATAGACTCTTCATCATTTATGATGTTTTCCTACCTTAAATTCTAATTGTTTTGATGTTAAAATTATTCTTCTGTGTTTTTTTTTTCTTCTGTTTTGGCTTCTATTTGCCTAATGCTTTTTCTCTTTCATTATTTCTAATCTTTCTATGTCCTTTTATTTTCGGGGTTCTATTTTAGGTACACGATGCAGGATCCTGTTTTTGTAAACCCAAACCGAGAGTCTGTTTGATTAGTGAATTTAACTAGTATACATTTGTGGTGATTGTGATTATATTAGGACTTCTGCAATTTTATTTTGTGTTCTTTTTACCATTTCTTTTTTTGGGAGTAACTTGTGAAGTTTTATTGGGTTGAATATTCTTCTGATGGATTTTAAAATTCTGCAATCTGTTCTTTTGGAATTCAGAATCTTGATTATTTCTATAATTATTAAGACCGAGCATGTGTTTATTTTTCCTATCAGTTTCTAGATTTTGTCAATATCTCTGTCCCATTTCCTCTTTCCACCAGGCTCTCTTCTCTCGACAGGTTTTTATTGTGCTTATTTAAATTTATCGTTCAGTCGAATCCATTAACTCTTTCTCTGTACAGGTTGCTGAGCTAGTTGGTTTCTGTATTCTAGTGTTTGCTCTCTTTCTGGCTGTTTTTGCCTGTGACTTGTGGTCACCTAGGTCCCAAGGTATTATCTGATCACTTAGTCTTGGGGGAAGAGTTAAGGGCACAGCTTACAAGCCCAGGTGTTTGGTAAGAGAGGCATGTCTTAGGTAGAGGGCTTGGTATGGGGGGTGGGGGTAAAATAGGCCCCTCAGAGAACCTCTTGGTGCCTTGCTTCAGTCACATCTGTTTGCCTAGGGCTGCCTATTTCTGATGTTATTGCTCAATCATATAACCTTTATTATGTTTTAGGAATCCCTGGGAGGGGGAAGGAGTCGTCCTCAAATTCTAATTCTATTTGTCTGGGGTGGGCATTGCTAATTTTTAAAAGCTTCTCATGATGAGAGTGGGATATGGTATAGGCTGGCCATGAATGGATAATTATTGAAGCTGGGAGATGGTACTTAGGGTTTCATTACACAGTTTGTGTACATCTGAGGTACATCAGTGTGCAGCTAAAGTTCTGGCTACCTCCTGGCCAAGACCCACTGGCTCTAGCCTGTGGTATGGAGATAGAGGTGGGGAGGGTATAGAAGAGGCTAGCTAGATAGGTCCGGGGCTGGCTGCTAGAACATTTAAAATGGCGTATGTGGCATATATTATATTTCTAGTGGACAATGGTGTTTTAATCTAGACTGTCGCAACTCAAAGAGGTCCATGAACCAGAAGCAAGGACATCATAACCTGGGAGCTTGTTAGAAATGCAGACTCTTAGGCTCCACACCAGCTGAGTTGGAATCTGCATTTTTATAAGATCCCCAGGTGAATCACACTCACGGTTAAAATTTGACGAGCACTGGCTTAGATCCTTTTAAAAGGGATGGTTAGTTTTATTTAATTCATATGTTAGTAGAGTGACTCCTCTCTTATCTTCCAAGTCGAACTTTCCAGAACATAGGTTATAATCTGTGGGCTGAGCTACTAGGGAGGGGATGGCACACAGTCTGTGTGATTATGCAGCAAAGACACCCATGCCCTCTCCTATTTTAAACCTAGTTCCTTTTTACACACAGTTCTAATATTATTAATTATCTGTTTTTCAAGGTCGTAACACATTAAAACAGAGAATTTGAAGAAAACAAGGGAAGTTCTAGAGGCAGGGCTGTCAACTTGAGAGCAGGAGACCAGAAAGACACAAGAGTTGCAGATCGGGGGTATTTGTACATGTAGATTGTTGAAGAATGTAGGGATTCACTGTAGATTTTAGCATTGTCCTTGATTCTGATGAGCCTGAGCCACTACGAAATGACTAAATCATGTTCTGATTATAAACCTACTATAGCCCTCCCATGGGGAAAGTGGTATTTTCACCAATGCCTAAGCAAATGTCAGGGCCAAGACTGAAGAAAAACACTTGTTTGCAAAATGAACTTTTGGGAGTCTGTCCTCCACTCATTGTGCTAGATCCACAAATACACTGTCACTTGGCAATGGCAGCTCTCGGTGTGTGAGAACTTAGGGTTTTCTAGATGGCCTGTCTTTGGATATGCCCAGAACCTGTCAGCTGCCTTCTGACTGGCGGAGGGCACTCTGGTCTGGGCAGCAGATGATCCATCTGACTTGGAATCATTGCTTTTCCATTTGTTAGCTGTGTGACTTTGGGCACTTAACCTGCTTCCTCTGTAACAGTGATAATAAAGCTACTTTCTTTATAGGGGCTTTGCTAAGACTCAGCCTAGGACAGTGCCTGATATACTGTCCCAAATGTTTTTTGGCCTCAGAATGAAAAAGTCAAGGAAAGTATTGTGGTGTTGGCGGCTCACCAATAGAGACTGCCTTATATTAAAAGAATAATAGCAATAGTAATCCAGACTGAGATGTCGTATGTCATAGTGTCAGTGCTTGTCCCTGGGCTGTCTGGGTCACTGGGCATGTATTGATATGTTGTTTACTTTTTTTATTTCTTTTATACTTTTCCTCAGATTTTTTACCTCCTTATATGATTAAAAATAACTGCTTACCCGTTAAACCCACCTTGGTTTGAAATATGTATTTTTAAGGCAAAAGTCTGTTCCTGGGTGTGAGTAACATCCACATCAAATGTTCAGTGGATAAATGAAAAATGTGAGTCATGCAATGCTTGGCACCTTTGACTTTTAATATTTGGTGGCAAACTTCTGAGAGGAGGAATTTCAAAGTGGAAGTCCTTCTAGGTCCAGATGGCAGAAGGCTTTTTCAGATGAAGTAACTTGATTCTTAATGTTGATTGGGACTAGTAATTGTTTGAATTTTCTCCTCCTATTTTCTCAGCCTTCATGGAAGCCAAATTTAGTTCAGAATTTATTTACCACTTTTGTGCAGAGTGAGCCTCTGTGCTTATGGAATGTGCTCAGCTCTAAAGATAAGAACAATTTCTAGTAGCTTTTTAAATTCATGGCAAATAGAAGACAAAAATGCATGTAGACCAGCAGAATACTTGCAAGGCATCAATCGTTCTGCCTGTCTGGAGAGCTGACAGCCATGAACAGGATACAGCGATTGTGCCATGTGATTTACATGTCGGAGTTTTGTTTTCTTGGCCAAGATCTTAAAGACTGTTTCCAAATAGGTGTTTCTTCCTGGGCAGATTTGGGCTCTTAAGTTGTCAGTGCTGTCTTTTTCTGAAGGGGAGTTGAGGGTATGGGACGGGGGCAGAGTGGCTAATATTAGCGTTCCCTCCTGTATCACACAATTTTGAATGGAGTGGAACTATTGCCTGAATTGCAAACATAGGAAATTTATACCAAACATATTTTGATCTGACTTTTAGATATATGATTGAGAGAAATATGCATCAGCAAGCCTTTCAGAAGCAAAGTTCATTGCTAAAACATCTTGGATAACAAGGAAAAAATAAATTAACGTCTGGTAAGGGCTTGATGATTCCTCGCAGCACCCGTACTCCTCCTGCGTCCCTAGTGGGCCTGGGTATGGCGGGCTTCCTGGGCTTTGTTGTTAGTCTGAGCAGCTGCAGACAGCCTCTGGGGAGGCCTGACATCCGGAGCCTCCTCCACCTGACATTTTGAACCCAGGTGGAGCAAAACTCCCAGGTTCAGCCACTGGAAAATGGTCAGAGATGAGAGAGGCTTGGGAGTGAAAACAGTTATAAGGCAGAATAGATACTTCTCCATGTGGTCTTCACAGGTATCACAGTTTGGAATTGTTCAAGGGACTCCCCCCCCAAAAAAGAGGAAGTTTACATCGTAAGTATATTTCATTTTAAAACCAAAATTGTCCAAAGGTAGTCATTGTTTTTGAATGTTCTTTCAAAACACTTTACTTTCATTTTTTAATCAACAGTTTATAAGGCTTAGTGTTACAGAAGAATCAGCCCTTCCTTCACCCTCTGCTCAGCTTCTGTACCCCAGAGTAGCCTCTGTTTGTCTAAGTAGCAGGATTAAGTGCCGTGTCCTTGGATTTTTGTGTTGGGCATTACTTACTGATGTGGAACTATGGAATTTGAATGGGGAGGTAGGCCTCCTTCTCTTTCTCCTTCTCAGAATAGTCATGTTTCTCTTTTTGGCTCAATCCATTTTTATGTATTCAGCGTTTGGATGGCTATGACTATGTTAATATTAGTATTCTGTGCACAATAATTTGTCCCTAAACTCCCTTCTACCAATGTATATCTCTTCAAACATGGGAACCTATCAGATAGGTAGGTTTTCTTTTCTTGGCAACACCCCCGCTGGTCCCTGGTTCTCCCTGAGACTGACTGCTGCCAGGCTCAGGGCCCAGCTGCCTTCCTGATCTCCTTCCCCATCATTGGGGGCCTCCCTTTTCTTCTCTCCTGCTTTGGGTCCCCCATCTCCTTTCTGTGGTTTTGTTCTTCTTGGCGAATCTCTTGTTTTAGGGGAATCTTCTCCAGTAACTTCCTGATAAATGGTGTCCATACCTGCGGATTTGACAAGGTCTTCATTCTGGCGTCCTCTGGTCATTGTAGAATTCCCGCTTGGAAAGCAGTGCCCTTGGAATTGGAAAGACAAGGCATTCAGGGCTCCTGGTTTCCTGTCCTGTGCTGTTTCTCTCTAACACCTTCTAGAGTGGTCATCTTATCATGAAAATGTGCCTCGATGTGGGGCTTGCTTTCTTGCCTGTTTTCTGCCCTCTCGAACTTGTTATTTCGATGTTGGGCCTCATGGACTCATCTGCTGATTTCACCTTTCATTTTTTACGTCTTTGTCTTTTTTTAATGTATTTTCTGAGAGAATTTTTCAACCTTCCATTCTTTCTAAACTTTTATCTGTTGTATTTTTAACTTTTGCGTGTTCTTTCTTGTTCTCTGGATGTTCTATTCTTAATGTTCCATTGTTTCATGGATGCAGTGTCTTCTTTGATTTCACTGGCTACATTTGCCAATTTCTTTTAAAGTTTTCTTCTGTTCTCTACATTGATTTCTCTTTGTTTTTACTTTTTAAAATCTTTAAGAAAACATTGTATTTAATACATGTAAACAGTTGTATGTGACACATTTTGGTTATAAAGCATAATAATGTAATTAATACCCATGAACTCTCAACCTCTCCCAACCCAAGAACCAGAAATTACCAATAATTTGCATCTGCCTATCTCTTCCCTTCCCCTCCCCCTATTTTCTTGTCTTCCTATCCAAGACAGGTAACCCCTGTCCCTAAGTTTTGAATTTATTGCGTCATAGCCTTAAAACGATAATTTTATCACAGATGTATATATGCTTAAATACTATATTATTTACTCTTTCTTGGTTTTGCTCTCTGTAAAAATGATATTATCATCCTGCATGTAAACTTCTAGAACTTGCTTTTTTGATTCAAGTTACATTACAGAGATTGATCTTAATATAGTAAATGGGGTCTCTATTTTCTCTGATGTTGATGCCCAATAGTGTGACTAGGCCAATTTTGTTTATCCTGTCTCCCGTTGATTTGTCTTTGTTCTTTTTTTTTCTCTTTGTTTTAGTCCCATTTAGAGGTTTTCCTTAAATGGTGGCATTTCTTCTTCTGTCCATGTATGAGAGCAAGGCACCAGCAATCTTATATGGAAGGTGTGTGTGGGGGGGTTGGTTTTGGGGGCAGTGAACTGGCGACCTTCACTGTAAGTTATCAGCCGAGATGTATTGTTGAGAGGAGTCCCCCAAGTGTCAGTATCTGTGGCTTTTTTTCTCTTGGGCGGACAGTTTCTCCAGTGAGAAGTCCTCGATTTCCCTGCTGAGTAGAGTAGTTGGGGAGCATATGTCTGACCACCTGTCTTCTAGGAGCCAGGCTGGGGAAAGGGCTGGGGATGGTCACTCAGTCTCCCTGCATGTGGCCTAGAGAAACCCATGCTCTGCCTACGGGGGGTCAGAGGGGGGACCCTAGGCTGCATGAGTGGGAGAGGGGTATGACTGTTTATTTTACTGGCATTTTGATCACCTCGAACCCTACCTTCTGAAGTTCCAGCTGATCTCCCTTCCTGAGCCTAAGTTCTGTGGCATGAATGAATTAGTTTGCTGCATGTGGACTTCTGGTCTTGAGGCCAGGCTGTGAGCTTTCTCTGGTCTGTGGAGGCTGCTAAGGCTGGTCCAACAGCTTTCCAGCTTCTGAGATTTGGTGGGCTTCTCCTTTGCTCTCCCCTCTCTTTTTCTCTTTGTTCTCTGAGTTTAGGCCTTATTGTTCTGGCGATAACTCAGGGGTCAATCTGCCATATTAAATCGGAAGACACATGTTTTCAAAATGACTGAATTTATGTATGGGGTAAGACTATATGTGGTGACACCAGTTTTAAAGGAAATAAACACATCAGTTTTGCTTTCAAGGCCATCTTTTGGGAGTTCCTTCTAACCAGGCTGCCAGAGTGACACATGATTAACATATGTTAGGGATTGTCTTCAGAGCGACTTCACGAAACAAACACCAAGAACATCAGTCTCATTGGAGTAGGAGCCTTGGTTGTGATGAGAAGAAGGAAGTTGCATGAGCTTTGGAACCTGAGACTTGTGTTCAAATCCTGCCTCCATCATTTAGTGGTTAGATATCTCCACTCATCTGCAAAAGGCAAGACCTTCCTAACTGGGTTGTTATAAAAACAAAATGAGGGAATAGGTGTGAGGTGCTTGTAGGTAGCTGCTCTGTAAATGAGAGCTGTTATTAACTGTAACATCTTTATTGGACTAAGAAATGACACCCCCATCTCACATTTATGTGGCACCTCATTCTTAATAATGGTTCTCCCACTCATTTTTACACACACACACACACACACACACACACACTCAGAAGGACTAAAAATGGACTCAGTGTGGATTTCGATGATTGCTGTGATGGTTACATAGCTCCTTTGTTATTTCATCTCCTCCTCTCATGCTTGTAATCTTCCCCTACACTTTGAGGTCTTATTTTCTTCCCTCAGAACTTACTCTTTTTTTTTTTTTGGTGCAGAGGGTGGACCCAATCCCTTGGAACCCCCAGCTGAGGCCCTGCCTTCCTGAGGCACTCTGTGCCTGCCTAGCTCCAGGAGTCCTGTCTCCTCTGAAACCCCACAGCTTTCGCTGTCTACTACATCCTCTTTGGGGCTTCTGAATCCTGGTGGTCTTTCCTGCCAGGCAGGGGCAACCCTGGGGCAAGGGACCACACTTGATGTGTGGTCTCTTTTCTCCATAATGCTCGACCATTTCTCATGGCCTGATGAAGCAAACGAGGCTTGGGAAAGGTAGAATTTCACCTGAACTTAAAGGTGGTACAGTGGGAGAGTCATCAATGGTTTTACAGGTATTTTATCATTTAAGTCACAACATTCAGTCTGGTACTTTCTCTGTGTTCTTCCTCTGTGTTAAGAAGCCGCTTGGGTCACCTGGAAGTGTGCAAAGAAGGCATGCTTTAGTGTTCATGGATACAGTCTGACTAGAATGTTATTTTTCAGTTGCAATTTGTTTATTTCATTAGTACTGTATCTTCATCCATTCTCCTCCCTAACCTTAATTGTTTCTCTGAGCTAGTGTTTTCCATTCTGTAATTGAATGCTCTAAAAATGGGCCTGTCACAAAGTTGGGTGGATGTGGAAAATGAAGTGAGCTTCACAGAGAGATGGCACGAGCAGACGAGTTTTGTTCCCTCTAGATGGAAACCCCAGAGGCCTGTGCCTTTGCCAGCCAGGACAGACACAGCGATGCAATCTGCTTCCTGCAGGCCCAAAGGGAATGCTTCCTTCTTGTGGTTAGTGACTTCAAAAACTGCCCCAGTTAGATGAACTTCAACTGTTTCTCTAATTTTGATGACATTGGGGCAGCAGGTCATGCTGCTGTGCCACTGTTGCTTGTGCACTTGAGGAAAAGCCTCCTCCTGACCCCCATGAGGCATCTACAAAGTTTCCTCTTCTCCCTGTTTCCTCTTCATCATTAACTGAAACTGCTTTCTTGAATCCAGATTAATGAGGCCCCTCTTTGGGCCTCATCCTCTGATCTGCCTGTGTCCCCTCGCCCTGCTGCTTGCTGCTACCTCCTGGACACCCACACATGTGCCAGCTGTACCAGGCCCTTGGGTGTTTGAGCCGTTGTCATTGTCCTCATCCTCTAGCAGGCTCACACTATGCCTTCTTCCTGGAGCTCCCTCCCGCAGCCTCTTGAAGTCCTATCCAGCTCAAGTTCCTGTTTCTCTTTGAATGAAGTCCTTCAGATCCTCTCCAGCAGATGGAAATCTGTCCTTCTCTGAACCCCCCAGGGCACGTTGGGCCTGCCCTATATTTCTGCCCTCACTGTACCTAGTCATCTGGGTCCTGGTTTTGTCCTTCCAAGCAGTCAGCTTATCAGTGCAGGGACCTGTGCTTGACTGAAACCCCAGCACCTCCCACAGTGCCTAGCATATAATAGGTATAGCATTCAATAAATGTCATATTTTTTAAATATCTGTAGAAATAAAAAGAAATGCCTTTTTTTAAGAGTCAAAATGTATGGCTTTCATCCACTTTCAATACATAAAAGATGTTTTCAACACAGAAAGGCCTTTTACCACTCTTCGGAGTCAGCTTTTAGAATGATGTGGACTAGAATGAAAAATGAGGATAAGCGCCTCTGAAATCAGATGTTTTGAATTAAATAAAGCAGATTGAGGTTGGACGCAGGTGAAGTGAGAGGATAGGGTTCAAACAGTTGAGGATTAATATGCTGGGCTCTTTTAAACTCTGAGGGACTGTCTCCCCATAAATGAGCAGGAAGCGGGTAGACAGAGCCCCCACTCCTGCTCTAACAAGGCTGTGGTCCCCTTACCTTGACTTAGCTCAGAATGACAGCCCTTTGTGGCTTTGCATAATTGCAAAGAGGTATCCCCCTATCCAACCCCCCCCACTCCCGCCCCAGGATTTTTTTCGGTGATTTTTGGAGATCAACTTCATCCAGTTTACTTAATAGTAAAGATACTGAGGCCAGGGGATGAATTGTCCTAACAGTGAGTTTGCATGAGCCTTTTTGAAGGCCCTTGCTCTTCCGTGGACGTCTGTACCCCAGCATTGGGTAGATAGATGTATGACCATGTCCAGAGCTCTCAGTTTGCCTATCTGCTCAACATTGAGCACGGTGGCCTGGATGTTCTGCATGAAGTAGCCCCCCAGCCACTCTGCAATAGCCAGCTTTGCACAGAGACTGTATGTTCAGCTAGCCTTGTGAGAACTGACTGAAGAAACTAAATATGAAACAAATTCTATTCAGTTCTTACAGGATGAGCTGAACTGACCTCTGTCTTTGTGGGGCCCTAGTCTGACCATGAAGGTGATTTTCTTGTGCCCAAGGCAAGTGCTGTTTAATGAACTTCACCATCAGATGAGGGGTTCTCATCTCCATTCTGGCTGGGCATGAGGCCTTGCCTTTGGCCAGCCAATAGAACGAACTTTGGTTAATTCTGACCAATTTGTAATGAATTGTGTGGACGGTAGTTCAGCTGAATTTGTCCCCACATCTTCTCCAGCCTGTTTCCTGTGGGCTGTGGACAGGTGGGCACTTGGTGCTGGCAGTTCTTGTAGGAGCCTAATTGCCTTGCTTAGTGCCACCCATTTCCTAGGCACTGTCTGGACAGTCACTCAAGGCCTTTCTAGATAGCTCAGTCCAATACGGATCACATGCATCAGTGACCCTAGTCTGACATTTTAACTGAATGCCGAGAGCAGTCAACCCAGGCACTCTGCTCAGTATAGTTCTAATGCCAGAACAAAGAGTATTTTGAAAACCAGATACTGTATTTCAGTTGTTACCAAAAAATAGGGCTCATTACCAGGGAGCTTGTTAAAAAAAAATGTGGTATCTAAATTTCTCAAGGTTATGACAAAACTAAAGCAGCTTGTAACCAAGCAAATGGACAAATTTTTGCCATAAGCGTTTCAGTTTCTCTTTTTGGTGTGGTGTAGAGGATTTCACAGTTGAGGCTAACTTTGGTTTGCATTGGTTCATTTTACTTCCTTCAGGTCTCAGCTCAGATGTCCCCTTCTCACCCCTTACAAAACACACCCTCTTCTTCTGGCTCCTCATGCCCCTCTCCCAGACTTTTTCTTCTTCAATGACTTATCACGTGAGCCCCTATTTATAAAAACTGTTCCCTCTCCCCCCATGTGAACTGTGGCACCTTAATGAAGGTGCACTTTGGCCCCAAGGATGGGAATAGCTTTCCAAGCACAAGAAATTTTTTCTATTTGCTCATATATTGTGAAAACCAGTGCACCAATACTTTGTTGTTGTTCAAGAAGAAAACCAGTAACTAACATCAGGCTTTCTCAATTCAAAGTAGGTCAGATGGCTAATGATTGAAATTGGATTGGCATCTGGAGTGTCTTTTGGAAATGTAAAGCTAGACTCGAGGCTGCATTTTTGTTTATCTTCTTGTCATTAAAGTGACTCTAGTGGAAGCTGAGTTTGCAGTTGCCGAACCAGGGGTTAAGGGCAGAGCAGTGAAACTAAGTTAGTGTTCTTCCCTCCACCTGAGCTGGGAGAAAGGAGGGTTTATGATTAACTCAATCATGTCTTAAATGCAATTTCTGAGGGCTGAAAACATTAACTTTTAAAAAATGATTTAAAATTACCAATTGACCATATCCGGGGCTGAACCTGCATGATTCAGCTCCTTTTAAAAATATCTTTTCTCAACAAATTGCTTCCTTAACATTTTAATTTGTTGATCGTAAAGGAAGCTTGCCAAATATTAGCTGTTCTTTTCCATTTCCTACAGCTTCGAGCTTTCCTTATTTGGCATATTTCAATGGAACTGTAAGGTCACTCCCTATTTTTCTTCCCAAATAACTATATTTATTACTGTCAAGTATTGGCGAGTTTGATCCAGCTGTCATCAGAATGTTTGGAAATATTGTTTTTTGCCAGAATGCTGATTTAATGATCTAATACTGACATGGCTTGTTTTCTCTGCTGAGTTGATAACTTGTTCAATAATCCCCCTTCTTAGTGAGCCACACTACTCTTTTTTTCCTGCCGTAAGCTTTATGGACAGTGTCTTAAAGACAGTAGTGGAGTGTGTGTGTGTGTGTGTGTGTGTGTGTGTGTGTGTGTGTGTGTGTGTGTGTGTGTTTTTCCTTCCTTCCCTCACTCCCTTCCACTCTTTCCTCCCACTTTCTCTTTCTCTTTCC
Source organism: Pteropus vampyrus (assembly GCF_000151845.1). Classification (NCBI taxonomy): domain Eukaryota; kingdom Metazoa; phylum Chordata; class Mammalia; order Chiroptera; family Pteropodidae; genus Pteropus; species Pteropus vampyrus. The sequence continues at coordinate 2,633,029 of NW_011888974.1, read as the reverse complement.
CTCTTTCCCCCTGCCCTCATCTTTTTTTCTTCCTTTTTTGGGGAGGGGCAGGGGTGGGTAAGACCTAGAAGGTAACAAAGGTTCTCCTTTGAGGAATTGCATTGCCACTGCTTGGTATTTTGAAGAATACTTAAGAAAAAAATTTTTCCTCGTGGAAAATTTCAAACATATGCCAAAGTAGAGGACTACAACAACCCCCCACGTGCCATCACCAGCTTGACCAGTTATCAGCTCATGGACACCCCCCCCCCACCTGCTTCTGGAATTTTGAAAAGGACAGCACATTATTTTACCCATAGATGTTTTAATATATATCTCTATAAGATAATACCTCTTAAAAAAAAAGAAACCATAATATCATTATCACACCTAAAAAAATAAATGAACAACATAAAGGAGGAGTTTTTACTGTGTGGCACAGCGGTGAGACAGTCCGTGGGTGTCTCAGGAGAGAGGTGACTTGAAGCAGAACTCTGCTCCGGTCCAGCTCTTCTTCCACCTTTACCTCCTCAGGGCCTGGGGCTAGTTACTGATCTTCCTGAGCTCCAGTTTCTTCATCTTTAAAACCAGGGAGTCACATTGGTTTTTCTGACTCTGAAATCTTGAGTCTCCGAATGTGTCTGGTGCTGACTTGCTTTAGAAGCGGTCTGTTACTCAGTCCCTTGAGGAGGAGGTGGGCATGCGCTTTGTGTTGACTGTGTCGGGTTCCCAAAGGCCACATCTGCCTCATTCCCGCTGGGTGTGGGAGTTTGAATGTTTTACCTCAGCTGCATCCACCTGATAGTTGAATGCGTACTCCTGATCATTGTTTATATCCCAGCAGATTGTTTTATGTGCCACAGATTCTCCTTTGTTGCTCTTGCTGATCATCTGAAACTCTGCATGATAGTTGATTTTCTAAGTGGAAGAAAGATCTGGTTCCACATTTAGTAGTTAGCTGTTAAGGGTCAGTAACAGGTGGCCAATCATTTTTGCCCCAGTGTTTTGGAACTGAAATGTTTTGGTCATTTGAATTTAACAAATTGCCTGGAACTGCACCAGATGTAGGGGCTACAGAGCTCCTTCAGTGCTGGCTGGACCTCCAGGAGCTCCCATCTGGTGGGGAGAAGGTACAGGCTCAGCACCTTAACTTCATCAGGGCTGGGCTAAGTGTAGGACGGGGGTGGGTGGGTGGGGGTTAAGGAGGGGTGCGGCTCAGTGCTGGGGGAAGGGGCAGTATGGAGAACAGGTAATGACCAGTCCTGATTTGACAGTGACAGTACTACTGGGCCTTGAGGCATGAGTGGGGTTTCTCCATGTCCAAGATGGTAGGGGATGGCAGGTAGTCATGTGTCAGTCATGCATAACCCCATACCAGAGTTATAATCATTTTTAAGGTTGTGATTAATTTCCTTTGGATATTTTTCTCTAAATATATGGATTTATGATGTCTATTCATTTAGCTAGTGACTCAAGAAACACATATTGAGCATCTAGACATGTGCCAGACACTCTTCTTGGTTTTGAGGTTGGCCAGGAGAGGTCAAGATAATTCTTGTCCTCAAGGAGCTTACATTCAGGTAAGTTTATATAATGTATTGTATAGTAGATGACATTTGTATTCTGTTTAGTTCACTTTACAAGTTACATCAGGCTGTCATGGAATTATTTGTGTGCCCTTCCGGCTGGCACAGGCCTTTTAATTTAACAGAGAACATCTGCCTGTGAAATGTGGCCCTCTCAGTGCCAGCTCCTTAATGCAGGCTCAGAAGGTGCTTAGAGAAGGCTTTCTGCTGGGCAGGCTCAGGACTTTCCCCTTTTCCCTTTGAGTTGCCCCTAATAGGATGGGTGGTGGTTTGTTTTTGTTTTTTGTTTTTTTGTTTTTTGAGTAATTATATTGACCTGATTTGTACCTGGGGTTATCTTGGTATAATTTGCAACCCAGGTATGCCCTTGAATTGTTTCATTACCAGAGCTGGTATAGAGGCAGTTGTTGTGTTGATTTCTTTACCATTTATAATTGCTTAGTATGTATTTGGAAACGTCAAACCTCATGGTTATCGCTCAGAAAGGATAAAGACCCTTTATTCAGTGCATCTAGAAAATATCGCTCTAAATTCAAATATATACCTAAACAAAAGAGTATGACTCCTTTTGAACCTGTTGCCCAGCTTCAATGATTATTTGCTTACAGCTAACCTTGTTTTAGCTGTACTTTCTCATTCCCCACCCCAACTTATTTTTGAACAAGTCCCAGACAGCATATTATTTTCATCCATAAATATTTCAGTATCTCTAAACAATAAGGACCTTTTTCAACACAACCACAATATCATTTATCATATTCCCCCAATTGACAAAAAATTCACAAATATCAACTATAGTTGGTGCTCAAATTTCCATTTTCCTATAAATGTCATAATTTTTAAAAACTATTTGAATCAGAATCCAAGTCAGATCATCACATCGTGATTGGTTCATGCATCTTTTAGTTTTTTAAGTCTCTTAATTGACCAGTTCCCTCTCTGTCTCTCCCTTCTTATCTATTTCTGAATCTGAAGATCAGATTTGAGTCTTTTTTTTTTGGCTAGATTTCTTCCTAAGTGGTGGTATGTATTTCTATCAGGAGGTCAGGAGGTATGTGATGTGGGTGTGATGGCGTTTTTTTCCCCCTGATTTTTAAGATTGTAAAATACACATAAAATTTACTATCTTAACTGTTTTTAAGAGTAAAATTCAGTGGTATTAAGTGCATTCATATTTTTGTACAACCATTAGCACTGTCCATCCACAGCACTCTTCATCATCCCAAACTAAAACTTGGAACTCCCCGTTTCCCCTTTTCGCAGTCCCTGGCAACCACCATTCTGTTTTCTGTCTTTATGAATGGCTGGCTACTTTAAGACCTCACGTAAGTGGAATCATAGAGTATTTGCTTTTGTGTGTGTGACTGGCTTGTTTCACTCAGCATAATGTCTTCAAAGGTTCAGCTGTGTTGTAGCATATGTCAGAATTTCTTTCTTTTTTTAAGGCTGAATAATATTCCATTATATGGTTAGTCCACATTTTGTTTATGCGTTCATCCATGCATGGACACTTAGGTTGCTTCCATGTTTTAGCTATTATGAGTAATGCTGCTGTGAACATGGCTGTACAAGTAACTCTTTGAGATCCTGCTTTCAATTCTTTTGAGGATATACCCAGAAGTAGGATTGCTGGATAATATCGTAGTTCTATTTTCAATATTTTGAGGAAATGTCATACTGTTTACATTCCCACCAACAATGTACAGGGTTCTGATTCCTTCACATCCTTGCCAGTACTTGAGTTTTTGTTTTTTTTTTTTTTTTTTTTTGGTAGAACCCATTCTAATGAATGTGACATAGTATTTCATTGTAGTTTTGATTTACATTTTTCTAATGCATTTATTTTTAATAACGTATTTAAAGTTTATATTTTCTCGGATCGCTTCAAGATGAAGAATATATTTAGTGAGCCACGTTAATTATTTCTTAAAAAAAAAGAAAGGGAAATCTATTTCCCGTACATTATTCACAATGTCTATCATTTGTTTGAAATGTTTTATAGAATCATCAAAATTAGACCAGTCCTTTCAGTATGCAGAAACTGATACCTAGAGAGGTTGAGCCTTTGTGCATGGCCTCAACTGTGTGAGATAGAAGAGGAGCTGGGGCCAAGTTCTGGGACCTGAGGTCTGAATCTCCTCCTGGCCCTGGCTGCCTTGACCTTCCCCCAATTTACAGGCTCCCCTGTGGTCCTTCATGGGGAGGTCCAGGTGCACAAAGCCCTGTTTGTTTGGCTGCACATGCCCACCAGCAGTTGCTCTTATTACAGAGTGGTTATTCTTATTTGTCAAGAAACCCAGAACAACTGTTTTTATTCTTCACAGTGGATGCTTATGCACATGACCTTTTGAGAACATATTTCTGGATGCTGTAGAGGCACTGATGTTCATGCAGATTAGCTAAGTTAAATATTTCTTTCAGCCAAAATTGCATCTCTGTTCCTTTAAGCATTTCACTTTGTAGAGTTATTGTGTTTCTCAGGCTGTTAAATGTTTATTAGTAATCCTGTATTTAGTGTATTATTTTCAGATGACAGAAGAGTCCCTTGGCAGAGAATGTTGTTAAAGTCTGATGTTAGTGAAACCTTCCCCTCCTTGTCATGGTTGATGATCTATAATGCTGGCTGTCTAATGGACTTGGGCAGGATGGGATGCAAGTGGGTGTGTCTGACAGTCCAACTGCAAGCAGCCATGTAGCATGTGTTATGTGCATGTCCTGGGGGTAGCCAGCATCCATTTATTAAGCAATTATATGTATGTAGTCTGCAAACACATATGTTTATGAATGTAGGAAGTATGCACATATACCTTGCAAATGCAGAGGTGTTTTAAGCACTGTTTATGATGGACATAATGGAAGGTTTAATCATTCATTTATTAAGCTAATCTTTATTGTTCATTTAGTAAGGGCCATGCACACTGCTAAGTACTGGGAATTATGACAGCCCTGACCTCACGGGACTTATATTTTAATGATTTCAAGGGAAAGCAAAACTTATTTTTGAGACATCTTGGCAAAGCAGATGACCTTGAAGTCTACCATAGGAAGAGATACTTCAGATGTTTGTTTGATAGTCTCCAGATAATAGAATCATATCAGACTCTTTACTGTAGACATTTATTTTAAGGACTCAAATTAGAGTAGATAAATGAGCAGGCATAGTTGTTTGCTGATTATTCATAGTTGATACAGTGAACAACTCATTAAATTGTTGGTAACAAATGAAATCATGAAAATTTCAACCCTGACACTCTAAATGAGACAAGCCATAACCATTAAGTTAAAGATGATTCTACTTTGTCCTTTAAGCGTTTGATTGATATTAAAGCTTATAGAGAAGACACCACTGGGGCATTTGGGGGAAATTGCCATGTGAGAAGGTTCAAAGTTTCACGAAAGTTATATTTGAAATTTAGTGTATTTGATTTTCCATGGTGATAATTAGTGTGCTCTGTAAGCATTTTTCTTCTGTAAACATTTTACTTCTGTAAGCATTTTACTTCCGTTTTCTTCTGTGTGCTTAATTTTACAAAGCGAAGAAGATTCAACAACCATGGATGAAATAATGGTAGTTCCTTACACAGAGGTACTTTTGAGAACATGTGTGATGGAGCCAGCTCAGGCATCAGCATCCTGGTTGTTCAGGGGACTCTTTGGATGCTCAGTTTTAATGGCAGACTGTCAAGTCTGGCCACCAAGTGGTGAGTCCCACAGCCAGAGCCACATGGAAGCCCTGCTGATCCTGGGATCCTGGCAGCAACCAGGGTGAAGTCACAGCCAAGTGGCAATGCTGTGGCAGACCTAAGGCTCTGTCTCTGGGGAGAAAGGGAGGCAGGGGGGTGACTTCAGGTGGGTAAGGCACTGATGAAATTCACAGCAGCACACTGTGTGCAGTGCCCCTTGACACCTGGTATAGGGGTACATATCATGGGAGCCATAGTGTGTCAGCTGACCAATGCTTAACCTGCTAACTTTTCCTTCTGTTCCTTCATCTCTGGATGTTTCCAAAAGCTCAGACTTCAGATAATTTGCTCTATTCTTTTAAAGCCAATTTCTTTTGTAGGATCACTCACTTTGCAGCTTTAACTTTTGCCTTGTTATCTAGGCGTCAAAAGTCCTGTCCTGCTGGTGGCCCAACTTCCCTTCAGTCCCATTGAGACCAGTCTCATCTGTTTGCATTTCCCTTTGCAGAGCTGGCTCGTGCCCATGCGTAACTGGCTTCTCTTCTCCCACTTGCCTCATTGAGCTTTGGCCTTGTTACGGCCTGGCCTTTCCTCTGGCCAGCCCCTCCTCCGTCTCACTTTCCCCTCCAGTCCGGACGACTTTCCCAGTTATAGGCAGACCATCCCCCTCTTTGGTCCATCTTGCACTGTGGATGTGTGAGCTGTTGATGTTCCCAAGATTGAGTGCTTACTGAATACACAGCACTGTGATCCATGACTGCAACCCTGTCCTGCTCTTGAGGGAACCCTTCACTTAACCAGGCAATGGGACATTTATGGGAAAAGTTAGCCATGTAGAACTTGGTATAAATTAACTGTGCAGGAAATAACATGAACAGGGCAGAACTCAGAGGGGACAGACAGGAAATGCTTTAAGAATCCACAGGAGAAAAGTCACTATGCACTTAAGGATCTAGATCATGGCTAGATCTGGAAGGGAGTCAGGGAGAGAGGGCCAGAAACATTAGTAGAAGTAGAAGAGTAAAGGGTCTGAAGTGCCAGGTACAGGGATTTTAGGTCTGATCCCCTGGGAGGTGGCACTGGAGGCTTTTCTGCAAGAACATGATACATCTCTAGTGATGTGACAGGAATCCCTCCCTGCCTCCGGAGAGTGCATAGAGGGCCTGGAGCCTGTACTCTAGGGTTATGAGGGCCTGTGTCAACTGTCAAGAGCAAGAAGGAGTAAGAGGAACTCTGCCCAAGACTTGATAACCATAGTTTGGGGGCAGGGGAGAGAGGAGACCAGGGTGAGCCCAGTTGTGCACTTGGGCATGACCGAAAGGTAAAAAGGGTTCTTGGTCAATAACCCAGATGGCAGGAGGGGCAGCAGTGTGTGGGGAGGATGCACTGCCCTTTAGACATCCTGAATAAATAGAAATGTTCATGGGACAGGGTGGGTCTGTCCTTGTCCTGTCTTTGTTGAATTTCCAGTGCCCAGGACAGTGCCTGACACTTAGTAGATGCTTAATAAACATTGATTGAAGGCAGGAGATTGAGGGGAAGTCAGAACTGACCACAGGTCTTCCTTAATGCCTGGCAGTGTTCCTTCATTGATACCATGTAAGCAAATGAGTTCCCTGAGGAATAGAATTTAACCCAGAAAGGGGCCCAGGGCTGAATGCTGCTGAGGGAGTGCTGCAGTTAGGGCTCAGTGGAGGGAGAGAGATCAGCAAAGGATGCAGGAAGAGAATGGGCAGGGGTAGGAGGGAAGCCACATGGCACAAGGTCAGCCAAGGTCGGGATTCTTCCAGGAGGTGGTGGTGGTTACTGTGCACATGGAAAGCCTTGAGTTCTGGCTCAGGGGGCCTTAGTGTCCTCACTGTGAAGAAGGTGAATAAGGGAGCAGGCCAGAGAGGGTAGAGTAAGGGCTTGTAGGGTAACGGCATGACCTGAAGGCTGTATCTTGTTCAGGTTTTTAGTCATTTCCCCCTGCTGCCTCTGCAGATCTAAACACTGTTGCTAAAATTTCCTCTAAGTCCTTCTCCCTCGTAACCTTATTTCCCACTCCTTTTTAGGGACGTTGCTTCATGGCTTGCAGTACTGTCCATCCCCTTCATGTGCACCTGCTAGCTCCACACTCCACCCCCAGGACCACCACCACCTGGGAAACTGGGTCCTTGTCTTGCCTGGTGTGGGCCCACCTCCTCTAACACCCTCTCTGAGCCCATCCCTGTATGGCCATGCTGACTGAAAGTCACGTCCCTTGCCCTCCATTGCCCTGTGGCCCTTTTGAGTACCTTGTTGTCATTTGATCCCTGTGTCCTCATCCTTGCAGAGTACGTTATGAAGTCATGCAGGCATAGAGCAGCTGCCTAGTCCTCATGTTTAGTTTTACAGACGAGGTCTTGTTGTCCACTCGCCTCCAGGCCCAAAGTGGAGTGTTCCAGTGAATGGAAAGTGTGCTGATTTAGTCAAAGCGATTTCTTCGCTACCTTTCATAAAACTCTCATCTAAAACCTATTGGATGAGAGAATCTAGGGAACCTTGTCAGATCATTTTTTGAAGAAACCTAGAGAATATGACTTAAAGGGAAACATCATAGCAATCTTGGTGAGACTGTAGGACGGTAAATACCTTAACCTTAAGTGGCAGAGCTGGTTTAACAAGATTTTTCTAACTCTATGGTGTTTTCATTTTTCCCTTTTTAAAGTTCAGATAAAGCTGTGAGGATGGTATAAAGGTTTGCTTTTTAAAGTTGGTAACGAGTAATTTTGGGGTAGATGCTTATGAAGTGTATAAATAATAATTTAACAAAGCCCTTGCACATATCTATTTTATAAGTATTTACCTAGCTGGACTCACGTGTCTGTGCTTTGGAAGGACTGAGATACCCAGGTGTGTGGGTGTTGCCGAGAGCAGAGCTAAAGCTAATGTTCTCTCCTTGACATTTTCTTCTGGGAAACCTGCATTATGTCATTGTTGTAGGTGCTCTCTGAGCCCCCCGTTTTGGTTGGTTATAATATCTGATCATAGCATCCAGGGTTGGGGAGATTGTGGAATTAATCTTCCTGCATTCTGACTTGCTGGCACTGTTAGGGAATGCTGGGCTCACCAGTAGAATATAGACCTCAACTCAATTTGGTCCAATAGTGAGAATTAAGAGGAGTTATTATCAGTTACATCAGTTACTTTCAAAAGTAAAAGCCTTTTTTTTTTTCATAGCCATCAAAGTGACAGGATTTTAAGTCTGAATATATTGAGAGTTTGCAATGTGAACTATGTGGCCTGTTGGCGGACGTGCAAGCCAGAACGACCACTTCAGTGAATGATTGTTGAAGGTGCCTACAGGATGACGCAGGCTCCCTTCTAGATGAAATCAGCCTGATCTTAGAGACGTTCTTGGGCCTGTGTACAGGGAAAAGTGCACAGGAACGTTCACTGAGGTACTCCACAGGAGTAAACAACTGGAAAGAATGTAAAAGTCCATGGGGGAAGGTGGCTGTCCGGAGGAGTTCTAGAAGAAGGCAGGTCACATGGTCCATGTGTGGATGGACCTCACCGACGTAGCATAGAAAAAGTCCAGCTGAAATGAAGGGTGTGTCCAGTGTAATTCTATTCATATGGACTAAATATGCAAAACCATATCTTATGTTGTTAATGGCATCATAACGAGGTAGTAAATATAGAAAGAGTTTTTTGGAAAAGGTAACTGCGAAGTTTAGGAGAGTGATTATTTTAGGGGGAGGGAGAAAAGGAAAAATGGGACCGAAGAGGGTATAATGGGGGTTCCAACTATAATACTTTGTTTCTTTAAAAATAGCAAGTATGGCAAGATGTTAAAATTTGATGAATTTGGGTGGTAGGTACATAGGATTTTATGTTTTTATGTATGCTTGAAATGTGTCATAAAATTAAGCAATATCTTGTAATAACTATGTGTGGTGTCACATGGGTACTAGATATATCAGGGTGATAACTTTGTAAATTATATAAATGTCTAATCACCATGTTGTAAACCTAAAACTAATATGGCAACTGTAGTTGAAAAATAAAAATATATTAAAAAAATAAAATTAAACAATATATACTATCTAAGTGTATACATACATGAACAAGCTTTAGTAATCTACTGTACTTATAGTCTAAGTTTTTCAAGATTGGGTGTTTTATGTGGGATCTTAAATCTCTCTTGCTCATTTATAGAATACTAAAATTAACGGTGGCTTTAATTTTACTTGGAGAACTTTTTGTTCTCTTGTTTTAAATATTGGAAGGTAGACAAAACTTTCAGGTCTCTCTACATTTTTAAGAAAACAATTTTAAAGTGTATATTCTTTGGATTATGCCTTTTGATAGAAAAATAAGTCCTTGCCTTTATCTGTTCAATAACAATAGATTTTCTGCAGAACAGTGAGGACAGGAGAACTGCTGAAGTGATGAGACCCATAAGGCCCCCATTTCCTCATGTAGTCCTTAGAATATTCAGAATGCCTTAGCAAAGGTAAACTATAAGTTATATTTAATATCATACAGGCCATGGGTCTGGAATGGTTTCTTATTGTCTCTGAAACGAGATGCTTCCAGAACGAAATTCTGGCTTAATTGAATTAGGATTATTGCAGTCAGGATGGGAGTGAAATGGTACATTCCTTTCGTGCCAGTTGTGGGGGATGATATTAAAGCAGGCCGTTGATAGAATAATATCCTGTACTTACTTGGTGTCTCTCTCTGAGGAAATAAGAGCTTAATATGCCCCATTCAATTAATCCTGACAACATCCTTAAAGGTGAATAGGAGGCAGGTAGTATTATCTCCATTTTACTTAAAAAGCGGCTGAAACATGACGAGTCTGAGCTTCCCTGAGTACTAGTCAGTAGCACATTAATTCGACTGAGAGCTGAGAGGAACAAGACACACGGAGGAAGTATTTATAATAGGTTGCCAAGCTAGATTTGTGATCTCTTTTGATCCTGAGAATAGTTCTGCAAGGTGGTGTTATCCTGGGTTCTCACAGAGACATCCAGTCATTGGCCCAAATCTCCAAGCTGGTCAGCAACAGGCTTAGCACTGACCCATCAGACTCTTAAGTTCATTCATGCATTCTCACTGGGCCATGCGTCCAGCCTGGTTGTATGAAAGAGAATACAGTTTTGTGGTTGTAGAAAACAAAGGTTCAATGTATTTGAAGCAAAATCGACAAATTCAGTTGTGGTAGATGCCATATGGTTAAGACCACTGAAAAAAATTTTTACCTAAATGAAGTAATTTGGGATCACTGAGTAGAGTTCCAGGGCATTAGTACGTACACTCTTGACACTGGCAGGGGTGCCCACCTCTGAGCTCTAAGAACAAATGTCGCCTTTTAATAGTGTCAAGGGCGATTTTTGTTCTGCTACTTACCTGGGTCCCACCATGTGTCATGGGCTAGACAACTTTAATTTCTAACAATTCTGGTTGATGACAAGGAAAGGTTACAAAGGGAAAATAAGGCCAATGGGAACCCGTTGTCGTCTTTGCTGCTGTGTCCTAATAGACATCTTGCTTTATAGGCAAGAACGAGGAGGGTTGGGAAGATGAGCTTGTCCAGAGCCACTTCCTATTACGTGGCAGAGCTAGCATCCAAACCCAGACCTCTTTGATTACAAAGTTCATCGTCCTTCAGATACAATAAACTGTGTGCTATGCCTTTGATAAACTGATTTAAAAAAATATTAATCACTCATAAAAAGTAAGGATGAGGGCTTAGATTTCAGCTGCTTTGAATTAGACAATGATTTCTCTTATTGTAAGCAGAGTTCTTTATTAACCGAAAACACTTGGCTGTTAGACATGGTGTTTAATTGCTGTTAGAATGTATTTTTGTCACACTGCCCTATAATAAGCCAAAGAACTGTTTGTGCCAAACATAGAAGGGAGGATGAAAACCCTTCTCCTCCAGCTCTCCATTTGGTGTTCCGTTTGCTATTTTGGTTCTTGTTTCTGTTTACCACTTCTCCTTTGTATGGAAAAAACACCTGGTCTGGAGGCTGGTCAGGACCTGCAAGGGGGAGAGACCCTCCCTGTGACACTCAGGTGTGCCCATCTCTGTGCTTTAGCGGAGTGCTCTTTATCTGGCCCAAGAGGGTTCTTTCATTCTCTGTTGTGTAGGCCTTTACATTTTGCCTGCTAGAGGAAAAATAGCTATCGATTTGGCTTTTCCCTCCCCAAAATGGCAATGACTTTATCTCTGATTTTAAAAAGTAAGAAATGCTAGTAAAAATTAAACTACAAAAAATATAATGAAAGAAAGGAAAATCACCACTAATCCTATTACTATTAACATTTTGGAATATGTCCTTCTGGATCCTCCACCCCCTAGGCTTATGTAAACATAAAACTAGGTGAGTTGAATAACACTAGATACTGTTTTTTAACAATCTTTCCGGACCTAGAGTTTACTATGCTATTAAGAATATCTTTCACTGTTAGTTTAAAAAAATAAATATGCTGTTTCTTGAACGTACATGTTACATAGTATTCCACTGAATGATTTTCTGTATTTCATTAAATTGATCTTTTTAATTTTTTACTACTTGAGCCTACATTAGAATGAATATCCTTGTACATCTGTGCACGTTTTTTATGATTACTTTTAATGTCTGATTATGTCCTTAGGTTAAATTTCTAAAAGTAAAAGTGCTAAGTGAATGGTGTGTGTGTATTTTTAAGACTTTGGGTACATGTTACCCAAAATTTTTAGAAAAGGTGGACCAATTTATAGCAGCAGTTGTGCTAGATCCCTTATATTACTTACTTTTGAACAAGTAACATAATCTCATGGTCCCCGCGCCCCCAAAAAAGGGCATAAAGAGAAGTCTATCTGCTTGCCTCCTCCCACTATTGCTAATTTCTTTGTATCCTTCCAGAGTTCCTTTACATTTTACACACACAGAAACAAATACAGATATATGTTATTTCCCCTTTATATACACATAGTCTGGAATGCTATGCATTCTCTTCTGTACCTTGCTTTAAATTAAAAAAAAAAAAAAAAGTTTCCTTGATTTTCCCAATCAGTACATGAAATCTTAAAATCCTCTACCTCTAGTCTCCCTCTCCCTCTCTCCACCCCTTAAAGATACATAATATTCCATAATGTGGATGGCCATATTTGATGTACCCAGTTCCCCATTGATAGATATTGGGATTGCTTCCAGTCTTTGCTCTGATAACAGTGCTGCCTTAAAGAACTTTGTACATATACCGTTTAACACTGACATCCGTAGGGTACATTTCTGCAAGGAGAGTTGTGGGGTCCGCAGACGTGTGTGTTTGTGAATGTGATAGGTACAGCCAATTCGCTTATCTGCTTTGACTCCCCAGCATCGATGGAGAGAGCCTTGTTCTTCACAGCCCTACCTCAGAGTCCATGTTTAGTTCTAATTCTTTCATGAGCACTGTAGGCATTCAAAAAGTATGCACATAATGCAAAAAAAAAAAACCCAAAAAACCAAAAAACCAAAGTAAAACCAACCATTCTCTCTTATAGGTGAATATATAAATGCCCCTTAAAGCAAGGAGTCAAGAGAGAATAAAATTGGTTATTGTGGGACACATTCACGAGCTACCTCCTTTCCTCTCTCCCCTCCAACCCGAAATGATGCCACTTCCTTTTATGAAATGGGCAGCGGCCCTCAATGTGTGCGACCAGAAAAGCAGTGAATTCTTTTAGAGACTGCCCTCACAACAGGTACTGTAGGATCAAACAACAGGCCACAGCTTCACTAAGTGGTGTTTGAAGTCAACATTTCAGCAATGAAAAGCTTAAGGTACCAAAATGATTGCTGCTAAGACTGACAAAATGTAGGTGGGGCCAATGAGGGAAAGTCTGGGCCTCCAGGTTGGCTGTGGCTGTAGCTTGTATCCCGGTGGTGATCCAGTAGCTGCAGCCAGCCTGGCAGCTGCCAGGAGAGTCTGTGATGCAGCTCTAGCCAGGATTTGGGTGGACTAGACAAGCCCACCTTCATGCAGTTTTGTTCCAAACCGCGGTTTTCAGACCACAAAAACAAATTGCTACTTTTGAATACAATGTGACTTTTAAAAATTCTATTAATAAAGAAAAAAGATGAACTGGTGGCTTACAAGTTTTTTAAGTAGAAGAAACTATTTTATTCAAAGTAAATACTGTTAGGGTATAAAGCTTGTTTGCATTGTGATCCTAGGGATCCTGGCTCTGTCTTTGTAATTTTCTGTAGTAACGCAGACCTACATGCTTAAGTATATGGAATTGTTGCATATCAGGGCTTTTTAAAACTCCTGTGGGGACAAGTGGGGCTGACTTGTGCTGTTGAGCTGAGACCAAGAGGAATTTCTGGGTCTGCCTGTGGGGGTGGAGTGGTGGGAATGCAGGGCATCACCTGGTAGCTCTGGGTATTCTTGACTCCCTCGCTGGCCCTCCCCATGTCCCTTTCTGATGGCTTCAACATAGAAATACGTATAAGTCATCTACCCAGTGCAGAATGGCCTCCTCTAAACACTTCAGAATTAGAGTGGATCTTTCCATCTTTTCTTCCTATTTTGTTTGTAGTTTCTAGCCCTTTAAAATAATATAACCTTTCGCTTTATTTTTCTAGACAAATACACTCTAACCATTGGTGTTTCAAAGTTTCTTTCTCAGGGACTGCTAGCCTCTTTGGATGAGGCTGGTCTTGCCTGGATAAGGCTTTTCTTATCTGGGATGAAGCTGGTCTTGCTATGGCTCTTAATGGTCTTCAGCATTCTTCTTGGGGTTGCTGCCTCCTGTTCTGGAGGCCCAGTCAGCCAGTGGTCTCCCCATGCAACGTGACCCCCTCACACAGTGAGCTCACCTGGCCTCCTGAGGGGTGAGTGGTATGCTTTCTTCTGAGACCTGGCAGTGGTCCACTTCTTTCATGGCCTAGCCTTACTAGGAGATAAAAGTGGGCTCACTGGATGCTTAGTGGGCTGCCTGCAGGGTCCCTAGTAGAGTTCTAGATGTAGACGTTTGTTCACCTGTGGGGTCAGCTCCTGGCTAGAGGCAGCATGGAGGCTCCATGGAAGGCATCCACCTGGGTTAGCTGTGGTCACTCAAGGTCACTAAATGCCGGCCTGACTGCTTCTGCATTGGAGTGTGTGTGTGTGTGTGTGTGTTTGTGTGCGCGTGTGCGCGCGCGTGCGTGCGTGCGTGCATGTGTAGGCACATGTGCAAGTAGGATCAGTCAGGAGTCAACTGGGACTGGAAGGGAAAGGTGACTTTGCTGGGGAGAGAAGAGGGTGTGTTTCTGAACTGCAGTGCACACCTTGTCCAGAATTATATAAAAACCTATAAGAAAAGACTTGCTTTAAAAAACAACTAAAGTCATACAAGACTCAAAGCACAAGAACATCCAAAGTGCATTATATAATGTGCTCCACTGAAAAAAACATTTTGAACAAACTTAGGAAAAAGATTTTTAAAAATGACTGTCATAAAAATACTCCTCAGAATGGGTCATAAGGTTTGAAGAACTTGCCTTTACAAAGTTCCATTCCTGTGTGTTGATTATTGGTTGAAGCTTGTTGTGGAACGTTCAGAAGTCTTTATTCCTTAGAAATAGCCACGTTGGGAATGACTGTGCACAGTGAGTTTAGAGAAGGGTGTGCATTCCCCCGCAAGAATGGCCTTTGGGGGGCCATTCATCCTTATCACACCTCCCCCAGACCCCTCTCGCTGGCCTCGTAAAGAAACAGATGGCGTACCAAGAATAGCTCAGAAATCACATTGGCTCCTAGCTGTATAAAGAGAAAGGACTGGGACCATAAAAATTTGAAATCTCCCAGGAAAGGAAATTATCCCCTTAATGAAATATCGATGTAAGGGGAGCATTTAAAAAGACAAAAATTATGAACCCAGATTCAAGTTGAACCAGATACTATACTTTAATCTTTTTGAGAATTGTTAATGTAAAAGCAAATATAATGAAATATAGACTATAAAAGCAAATTAAATCATTTTTATGCTTCCTGAGTTTTTTGTGTCACATGATTCAAAGAGCTAGTAGAAGAGTGGGTTTTGGAATGAAGACCAGGAGGTCATGTCAAATTGAGCACAGGCCATGACCCATTAGTAACAGGAGAGAAGTGGCTGGGCAAGGGCCTGAGGTTGGGAGCTCTGCAGATCCGAAGAGGCCTCCAGAACAGAATTTTTTGTTAAGAGCATTTTGTTGAGCAGAAAATTGCCTGTCCCGTGTCCAACCAGAGGAGGCAGGTATTTAAGAAAGACGTTTTTGTCTGATTGATTTGGGGGGAGTTCCCTAGCAGTTGATGTTTTATGTGGAGGTTGGGGAAGCTGGGGCTGGGTTACATGTATCTACCTGCAGAAATAAACAATTCTTTTGAAACATCACTAGGGAAAAAAAGGCAGCTTAAGATTTATCTGAAAAGGAAGTGGGAAGTTAAAGTTGCTGGAGATCTCATTACTGTCTGTCTCGCTAACCATAATTAAAAAATGCCTGAATGATCTTAATAACACATGATTCAGCTGACAAGCACTAATTGCCCTGTATCAGGCCAAGAGAAGATGAATGTTGTCAAGAAAACCACAAGTCAGACAAGCTGATTCTCTGTTAGTCTGACACCGTGTTCCCATGTACAGACCAGTTTTTACTGGAGCCCTTCCAGCATCAAAAGAAGCTCCTTACCTTCCCATTAATTTTCATCGCTGGCAGGCCCAGGTTGTTTGTGATGCGTTGTTCTCATTACTCCTGTTCACCCGCTGGAGAGCCTTGGTCTGCAGACAAAATGTAAATATGTTTCTTGCTCTTATCTTGGTCCTTTTTTAAGAAAAGAAATCCGTTCCCATTCGGTACTAATGCCCCTGTGGGCTTGTCAGTGAATTACATGGCATTTGGGAATTGATTTTCTGAGGCCACCGATTTGTCAAGAATTTCTTCTGCCTTTTCAGCAATTTGACAGAACCTGTTGGGCCGCTGAATCATGTGATTGGTTATTCTGCCTGCAAAGAAAAGGGAACCAACAACTCTCTGATGGTTGGGCATCCAGAAATCTCCTTGAAGGGGGTGATTTTTGAGGAAAGAGGGGAAGAATGGTAGTATCGGCCCCATCCTGTACTATAGGACAGCTGAGTCATTTTGTCATGCTAGAACCAAATCATGGTCTGAATCTAATATTGAAACTCAGTTCCAAAAAATGAGGGCTGAGCACCTGTTCCTTGGGCAGTGCACTTGTGAAAGAGGGACTGCAGAGACCCTCGTTGGCCTTGACCATCCATTACAAGCTTCCACACTTGTATGCATCGGTTGCTTAGCATCAGGCTCTGTGCTAGAGGTGGGGAGGCACCCTACAACAGGGAGGGAGATGGACTTGGCACTTGTCCTCACCTAGGCTGGGCGGACCTCTGCAGGAAAACACCGTGGCAGAGAGTGTTAAGTCCAGAGCAGCATTTTCTGTGACAGCCCTGTCCTTGTCCTTCAGAGAGGCAGGCCAGCTGGAAATGGAGAGAGAGGTTGGCTCTGAAACCTTGCAGAGCTAGACTCTGACTGTGGAGCCAAAGACATGGTTCTCAGCGTTGCTGAGCCAGTGTCCTTGTCAGAAAGGATCTCCTAGGGCCATGGCAAGGTCTAAATGAGGGAATGCTCATTGTAACTCTACTTAGCACAATGCTTGGCTAAGTGAGGTAGTCACTGTTAGTATATTGTTATTACCTCAAAGGGTTTGGGAATTAGACAAGAGGGTTCAAATTCCCTAGTACAATGAGTCGCACATGTGAAGAGCACAGTAAATTGCTGAAAAAGGAACTATCCTAGTAGAGGCTGATAAGGCTAGTGAATAAATAAGCATACATGGTAAGTCAGTCCATCCCCTGACTTGGTGAAATGACAGTGACTAGTCACTGAGCGTTCCCTGCCGGAAGTATGATGACCATCTGACAGGAGCACTACAGAGCCACCCCTCCACAGCTTTTGGTTTAGCCTAGTTAGCGAAAGTATCTCTCTTCAGAGACCTACTTTCCTGAAATTAAAATAAAGTGAAAATTTGTGATTATCAAATACTGGCAATGTGACTTTTTGTACTCGTAAAAGAAATATTATAAAGGAAATTGTGTATGGAAATAAAGCCAGGGTGCCCTTTTTGGTCTCCCATTCAGAACCTGTGTGTGGTGACCTCTCTCATTACCTTCTGACTATGAAATTTAGGGCCTTTTGCAGTGCCCCACACACATTGTGGCAACAGTTAGGAACCAACAAAGAAATCGCTGTGAGTCCCTGCTTTGAACTGGGCTCCTGATGGGAATCTTCCCATCTTGATGATCTGGTGACCTCCGGAGTCACTGGAGGTCTGGACTCCCACACCAGCCACAGACAGGCTTGCCTTTGTCTCCCCCACCCTCAGGTTGTCCTGGTATTTGAAAATCATAGATAAAGCCTATGCAGACTTCTAAGGCTCCTCTAGTTCTGCATATTCTAAGTAACAGCACCTCTTTGTAGTGGCACATCACCCGAGTCACTGGAAAGAGAGACTAGAGAATCCAGATCAAGGACCCATTCCAAACCTCAGCCTTGCTGACTCAGTTTTAGGCTGTGAGGTGGGTGGTGGTTCATTTAATCTTCATATTTTGTTGATTTTTCATATGTAGGAGTGGTGCCCATCACCCTGATTTTTTAAAAAAAATCATGTTATTTGATGTGGCGAATCTGTCACACAGTCTGAATGTGGAATATTGCCATCCTTTTAAATCAGAATCATTTCAGTAATCTCTGTTTACAATAGAGCTATTGAAAATCATATTGAGATGAAGCTAGCATAACAGAAATTGTTGGCTTATGTGAGATTCTTATAGTTTGTACATAGAAACAAAGTTGGCTTAGGTTAGAAGGCTATTTCTATTTATTGTTGTACTTTTATTAGCTAATGTGATAGAGCCCCCAGGGTGTGCCAGATGCTGTTGAGAAATACCAGGGAGTGGAGCCCCTGGCCGTGGGCCTCACAATCTCTCCTCTTATCTGTAGAGTCCTCTTAATGGATTCCCAGAAATACCTGATTCCAGAGCTCCTTTCTCCTTTCCCATGATTCTGTAGAGCTTTACTCTCTGGTAATTGCTGCAGTACTAGTTTGTAGATGGGGCAGGAAGGCAGTGTGCCAATGGGGGCCTCATCCCAAAGGCCCAGTGCCATTCCAACAGGCAGTTGTTTAAGCTCTCTGTGGGTGGGTGAGCGTTAAACTCCTCATGTCTGCCCTAGGACTGGAAATGCAGAGTGCCTAGAAACACAGGCTTCTACAACAGAATAGTAATAGGTGGGGCTTTGAGACAAAAATACATGTGATTGTTAATTTCATGGATTACAGTTAATTCTCTCTAATGTCCCTTTTCCCCCCTTTTTGCAAAGTCCTGTGCATGATAGTACATTGACTTGAGCATAGAAGTGCTTAATAACTTGATTTGGCACTTTAATGGATATTTACACAGTGACACCACAAATGTTGGATAAACAGGGGATTTGTTCTAATGGGATCTTCAGCGATTTGAAGCCATTACACACCCCCCGCCCCGCACCCTACTCTGTGCCTTCTGGAATCCTGGGCTCCAGTTCGGCCTGATTTTGACGATGCTGTAGCAGCCGGCATGCTCTTCTCTAGAGTGCTACACTCCTCATTTCCTCACTGGTTTTCAGGCTCTTTGAAGCACTCGCTTCCTCCTCTCTCTTTGTGTGCCCTCTGCAGCCCCTATTTCTGTGATTTGCATGTAGCGGAAATATTTGTTGAACTGAATTATTTTTACACATGAGCCTTTCATGTGGCCAGCATTTTGAGGTCTGTTTCCTTTGGCTGGAGGCTGAGAGAAACCTGTTCACTGAGGAGCGTTGAGAGCTTTAGATACTGGGGTGCCCTGCTCTGGGCTGGATGCCCCCTCCTCTCTCCCAGAGGATTTCCAGCCAGGAGTGGGGATGAGATGTGTGCTCTCCCCGTGTCCACCCCCCGCCCCCCAGCATTTAGGTGGAGATGCATGTGACTCGTTAATAGTGACAGTTTGTATGAAGTTCTAGAAGGCCTTGGATTGACACAGTTGGAAGAGCAGGTTCCTCCTGCAGGCCAGGGCCAGGGCAGGGAGAAAAGCAATCTGCCTAGGGAACCCCATACCTCAGAGGCCTGTTGTCTCTAAAGGCCCAGCTCAATGCTGTCGAATATTCCTGTTTGCATCTCATAAATTAGTCAAGAAATATCCATGTTTTCCAAGGATACTTCACCTGGCTTTTTCTGATGAGGCTCTTGGCTTCAAGGAATAATAACAATAGCTTCCACTTACGAAATATTTATTCTGTGCCAGGGGCTGTTCTGAGCTCTTCATATCTTCTAACTCAGTCAGTTTCCACAAGCTTCATTCCCAGAGAAGTGAGATGAGGGGCCAGTAGCACACTGGCCCCCATGAGCAGGCAGCAGGTCTTGCCCCTGAGTCCCTGTGACCCCATAGGAAGACACTCTGGGAGTGGCAAGTCAAGAGTTTCCCAGACCTCTCCCATCTCCCAGTAACCTGAGTGTCCATGCTGTTGTGAGCCAGCTGTATGTAGTTACCTTTGTAAATGTCTGTCAGTCCCAGCCTTGGGGAGCCTGCAGGGCCTTCCCATGAAAGGGATGCTGGCTTTTTGTGCTGATTTTTCTGTCGACTTAGCCACACACTGTATTTATGGCACCTCTGAGAGCTTACAGTCCACTCTGAGGACCCAAATGTACAGCATATATTTAGAACGTCCTGTTCTTGTAAGTCTCTGCACCAGCCAGGCTGAAAGTGGCTTTCTTCCCCTATTGTGCCACCGCACCATGGTGGTCAGGCGGGCCCTGGCCTTTGGCAGAAACCTTGTATGGCTACTCCTGCCCCTCTTTCCTCACAATGGCTCTGGGTCACATTTGCCTTGTTGCGATTTGGAGGCAGCTTGAGAGTTCATATGTTTTCTGGCCTGCCTGGGTTTAATGCTACTCCACAGTGACAAAAGGAGCCCCCAGGACTCAGCCACAAGTTAGGGAAAGCAGTTGTGCCCAAGAACATGTATTCTTATGAATGAGGTCACTGACGAATGCTGTTGGGAGTCACCTCTGGGCTGGTGGACACTGGAAGGGAAGCTTTAGCAGGGGCTCTGCTGGCAGTATGAGTTCTAGGAGGTACCCACCAGGGCGGCTGAGGTGCTGGTGTTGTTTCCTCCCCGTCTTCCTGACATGGGCAAAATCTTACCCCTCTTTTAACCACTTACTCCACGGCCCCCTCTCTTTCTGAATTGTGAATTCACAAAGCGTGAGAGCCGCCTGGGAGACCAGCATTCGCGTTGCGACCACCTGCGTGAACTCAAGGCTGTGGATGCCACCTGGCCCTGATGGGGTCCTCCGGAGGAGTCAGTGGGCGGGGCAGAATCCACACCTACTGTGTGGCACAACCCGGTAAAACAGAGGCCTCCACTGGGATTTATTTATTCAATGGAACTTCTTGCTTTTAGTACCCAGGGACTGAAAAACCAAATCCTACAACTGTATCTAGTGATGAAAATGGCCTTTATTTTGTATAGAAGCTTATAATTCTTAGGTGTCTTGGTTTATGTGTAGCTCAGCAATCACGGAGGTCTTCGTGTGCTTCTCCAGGAGAGCACATCCGACACTGAGAACTCCGGAGTGTGAAATCGAATTTAGGGTCTTCTAGGATAAAGCTCACTGAGAGTCAATAAGTTCAATAAACATTTTTAAGGGTTTTTCTTATGCCCGGCACTGTACTTTATCTCATTTAATTCCATTGGATAATAAATTCATATTTGTTTCTAGTCTTATATACATCTTCATGTTCACACTTACTTGTAAATAAATTTATTTAATACCTTGCTCGTTGTCTTTCTCCCTGTACTGTCAGCTTGAATATCTTGTTCACTGTGATAATTTCAAATCCTGAATTGCATGCATGCATGCGTGAATGAATGAATGAGTGAAGGAATGAATCAGGCCCATTCTTTTCTTTCTCCCCAGGATCTGGCACATAAGAGATGGTCATTAAAGTTTGCTGAATTTAATAAGTCCTCACAAAACCCTACCAAGTCAATATCACTCTTATTTTGCAGATTAGAAAATTAATGCTCAGAGAGAGAACATTATCTCCTTGAGGGTGGTTTGTGGAAGAACCATCCCCTTCTTTTAGGTCCAGTGCCTTTTCCCCCTGTACTACAACTTTGCCTCCAGGCGCACATTAGTTTTGTTTTGTTTTTTCCCCCTTTAGTTTTTTATGTACTTTAAGCTTTAAAGGATTTATAAAATAGACTTGAGAAATCAGTTTTTTTTTCTTCTGAAGCATCCAGTGCATGCTTAGTGTTCAGGAAATAATTTTTTTAGAAGGAAGTCTGCAGTTGCAAATACAATATTTTTGCTGGTTGCATGCAGGGTCCTGAAACTCTCCTTTAGTCCACATGATTAGAGATGTTCTGTTTTCTGGTTTTCCACCCCTGCTTAGCTTAGCCAGGGTTCCAAGGTCTTTCTAGCAGAGACCCAGATGCTCTGAAAATGGAACCATTCTTGCTGGTGTGTGACAGGGTGACCCCAAGGATTTGAGGAGAGGGGAAGCCAGTGACCTGAACCGACTGGGAGGAGAAAGTGCTAGGAAAAACGTGGGGTCACACATCAACAAGTAGTAGTATGGGCGTGGGGCGTGGGTGGGATAGTGGAGAGCCCTGACAGTGTTCAGAGATCCCTAGAGTGGGGGCAGTGGGAAGCCTGTTGGCTCAGAGCAGGAACCCCACCTTGGCACAATAGGTTAAGAGGGTACTGGTTGGAGAAAGGTAAGGTGTCGGTTCCAGAAGTACCAAAATCCCAGATGCTGACCAGGAGGGCTCCTCCCCTCCACACATCTTCCTCTCCCCCACCCCTTCTCCCTTCTGCCTCGGTTAAGAACTGGCTGGACAGGCGACCCTACTGTCTTTCCTGAGCAGAGTGCCCAGCGGAGCCCTGGACTAGATTTATTCTTGGAATCAGAGTGCAATACGCATCTTATGATTTTAAACTGCTGCTTTCGTGGGTCACCATGGGGCAAAATGGTGGATCTCTCTTATAAAACATATATAAAGCTCGGTCGGAAAATTAGCAGCTTGGTTCTACGTTGTGTATTTTTGCTCACTGATAGAACACAAATCTACCTTCCTACTTTCTGAATTGTATTTATTCAAACTATCATTTAATCATTACACGTAGAGAATCAGAGAGGTTAACCTTGAAGCTTTTCAGGGCTGTGGTTATTACCATTTACCCCTTCTCACTTTACACAATAACATGAGATCTATTTTATTTCTGAAGTGTGGTTTGACATTGTTTAAGCTGTTGCTTGCTTCTTATTTTTGACTCTTCTTTTGTCACTTAAGTAAGATTTCTTAATTCTTAGTGTTAGATCATTTAGCAGAATTTTTTTTCTTTTTCTTTTTTTTAAATATGTTTTTGTATTGTATTTGAACACTTTCTTGTAGAGATATCGTTCAGAATTACTATAGATCCTGTAATTCTGTTCTCAGAGACAGTTAACTATTAGATATAGACACCAAAAACACCTTTTTTTTTAAAAAAAAAAAAAACGATTTCATTTAGAACTGCAATCCAGTGCAGCTGGTGGTTTGCAGTGAGCTCCAGTCTGGGACTGGATCTCTGAAAATACAGAGAGCAGACGTTCAGACTCATTTACTGATCAGGGTGTACTTATAATCTGCTTTAGGTGCTGAGGGGAATCCAAAGATAGATATAAGACAGCCTCTTTTTCTAGGAGCCATGGTTAGTAGGATCAAGAAGGCCCACTAATAACTGAAACTACACAGAATTTGACATGTGCTCCAGAGAATGCAGGTGAGGGACTAGAGCGAGAGAATAGAGAAGGATTCATGGAGCTGGTGGCATTTGAATTCCAAATTTGTTGGGTTCAGATATTAATCTGGGGGCAGGAATCCTTTATAATCTTTCTCCCCATAAATTCAAAGAAATTGTGACATTTGGTTTTTAAACCAATTGGTTTGGGTGTTGAGTTTCTGTATGGAGAATGACTGCTCAGTTTTTTTTTTTTTGTCTCCATTGTGTAGTGTCAAATGTTAAATTGAATTACTTTTAAAGCTTTGTTGTTGTTGCTGTTAATTATCTGGGTTGCTCTGTTTTGTTTCACATGGACTGTGGACTGACAGTGCCCATTTTAATTTTTTTGTCCCCACAAACTGACCCGTCAGAGGTGGAGACTCAATAAATGCTTGTTGAATGAGTCAAATCCCGGAGCATATTTTTTTAGTTTAAATCGAGAGTTTGCCCCTGTTCTGTACCTCTCCTTGCTCTCAGCTGGCTGGTGGCAAGTTGAGGACAGTTGGACTTCTTAAGAAAACTGCATCTAGAAGCAATTTGATGGTCAGATTCTTTTAATTTTAAGTCTAGTATTGCTCCTTTTCCTCCCATTTGGTATAATGCTTTAGCACATTTTAAATAAGATTACACAAGCTGCTGTTAGTTGGCATCAAGTGTCTTCTAATCTGGAGAGAAAATGTTACCTCCTTCATTTGCAAAACAGAGTGTTTCTGGCACCATATTTCGGAGTGTCTTCTGGTTGTTCCATTTTTCAAAACTTATTGTGGGCCTCTAATTACCCTCATTTAAACATCGAGGGCAGAAATTGCTACTTCAACAAGAAAATTTTGTAATGAGCCAGAGGAAATGGGCTTGTCATTACTATGTTAGACGCAACCTAAAAATCTATGTGGATTTTTATTTCATGAGAATGTGACTGTTTAATTGAAAAATGTTGTTAAAACGTGCTTTCCCTTCCTATCAGTCTGTTGTTAAAGCTTGTATATCCAAGTAGAGTCAGTTAAAGTTGGTGCCCTTTGCCAAAAAAATTTTTATTTTCATTTTTTGTGTGTGTGCAGAATTTTGTGATGCTAGATCTATTTTTGTTTAATTAGGCCCTGAAAGAAATTGAAGGAGAGCTGTATTTAAATTTTTTAGACTCTTAAAGGATCTGAAACTATCCTAGATGAAAGACACAAAAAATTAACTTTAATATTTATTATATGAATAAAACCAGTAGGGAGAATATTGCAGAAACCCTTTTTTTCCTTCTTCAGATGGCTAGCTAAGATTAATAGCAGGCCTGAAAGCAGACATGTTTTCTACTTTTTCTTGTTCTGTTATTAGGAAATAACTTTAAGAGGGAATAGAAATCAATCTCCTTGTATTTTGGGGGCAGGTTGTAAGCTTTACTACTCACTAATATAATAAAACGTTTGTTGATAACAGTATCGTATTTTCTTCTCTGATAGAATAGTCCTAATTTCTACTTTGTGATTCTTTTGAAAATTTTAATCTCAAAGACAAACCCATGTGTGAAATCCTTGCCTCATAAACGGAAAGTTCTTAAAACACCAGTTCTAGGGCTGTGGAATCAAGCCGGCTGGCTTCTGGTCCAAGAGGAGCTTGGTAGGAAGCATGTTTTGGGCATAGCCTGTGAATGTCTTTCATTGTTTGAGCAGTCATATCTTAGCTGGGCTCTGGGTTAGCCAAAGACTCTTGTGTAGAAAAATGGACAGACCTAGTTGCTGTATCAAACGAAGACTCTGGGCAGAAAGAAGGAAGGGGAAATCTCCGCTTAGCTTGAGCCCTGGTATTTCTCCTCCTGTACGTGTGATTTCCCAAATTGGATTGGCTGTTGTGATGGAAAAGATTGTCAGCAATATGTAAATGAGAAGTGGAAGTGCATCTCATGCAGATAATTTCTATGTAGATAATTTGCCATAAAAATTTATATTGCAGTCCTTAAAACCTTCGGAGATTTAGTCTGTCTAGGGAAAGGTGATTTATATGGTATTAAAACACTTTTTATGTTCCAGTCCTTTAGATTTAATGTTTATTGCCTATAAAAATGAAATCTTCTTGTGGATATTTAAAAGTTTTGGTACTATGTGAAATATATATTCAAGTGAGAATCTGAAATGCTTTGGAGATGTAAATAAGTAGCAAAGTCTTTGCTCCAAAGTCTATGCGATGTTGGGGCCCATGTCTCTGCTTTGCGCATGTAGGAGGTTACATAGGTACGATGTCTCATTACCATAGTTATGTTGCCAGGTAGGAAAATGTCTTATGTGGGGATTGTGGGTTTTATTTATTTATTTGTATTTATTTTTTTATGTTTTTTATTTCAAGTAGCCAACAAGTCTAGAAGTATTATAATTGCTCCAAAAGTTATTCAAGGCGTGACCAGAATTTCATTCAAATCTGTAGAATGGCATGAATTATGGCCCAGGTCTTAAAGAATGGAAGTGCTTTGGCAATGCAGTATCATATGCAGAGCAGTTTTTGGACTTTTGCAGGCCCTCAGATTCATAAGCACTGACGTGCTTTAATGCCGGTCTTAAACTCTTGTAGAGAAATCGTCTAGTTGGGATAATGCTGCTAGGAAAGGGAACCATTTAAACATTTTGGGGGCTCCTGAAGGATGTCTCTTAAATTGATAGCCCTGAAGACGAAGTCCCAGCCTGATTGTGAAGTAAAACACAGTTTTTGTAGCCCTAGAGTGTGCTTCTTTGGGCCGTGCCATGTAGGTGCTGTCCGGCTGGTCACCAGAGTGCAGGGTTGGTGGCCTTGGTCAGCTTTCCAGGTTCCTTAGACATTGAAGATTTCAGAAATTACATGGGAATGCTTTTCCTGGAGATCTGCAGGAAAAGGTAGAGCTGAGCAAAGCCACCCCATTATAGCAGTGGGAATTCCAACTACAGGGACATTGGAAAACCTAATCAGGTATTTGGAGTGAGCCTGCCCGGGGTACTGGTTGCTGGCCGAGGACCGGAGTGGCAGGGAGAAGGCACTGGGTGTGGAGACTTTGGTTGGGCTGCCAGGTTTGGGTAATATCGGCAGTAAAGTAAGAGATTGCTGTGATGAGGCTCTTCTTACAGTGGAGAATATTTGTCCATGGGTGGGGGTGTGTTACTAAACTTTGCGGAGTAGCTGCTCCAAAGAAGGGTTTGGCTCAGCCTCCAAGGGGCAAGAGGAACCTGCATTCTTAAAAAATTCTAGAGAAGCTAGACTGAGAGAGCCCTTGAAATTCTGATTCCTCAAGATGGAACTCAAGTGGTTTCCTGTAGTAACCTGCTAGTCAAAGCTTGTCCTCTAAAGGATGTCATAGCAACTGAGCTTTCAGGCAGAATCAGTCAAAAGGTGATGACTGTTGTCTAACTATGATAATGGTGAAAGTGGTGGTAGTATGTAAGGGGACAGATTACTGATGACCCAGGGGCCACATTTTCTTATATCACCAGTAAAATGAAGCAAGATACGTGCCTCATAGTAGCAGACTACAATCCACAGCCTCCTGACTTTTAGCTTGCCTTAACCCACGCAGGCAGCTTTTCAGGCAGGGCAGCTTAGTTTGTGACAGGTGAATTGAAGAAGGGGATCAGTGAGGGAGCAGGTGTAAAGACAAACACCCGGCATTGTGGGAACAATCCCGCCCAGAGACAGTGTGTAATCAGTGTGCATTTGTTGAAAGATAAACGTGTGTGTGGTTATAATCGCCTCCCTGAGTAGGGATGAAGTAATGCCACAGTCAACTAGCTCTCTCTAAAAAAAGGCCAATGACCAGATTGCTAGAATTGCTTGCAACACCTCTCTGCGCTCCTCAGGAAGGCATCATGAGCTCACCAACTTGAGAACGCTCCTTTGTCAGCGTGAACTATACTATCTGGAAGGAATTCGAACATGCAGACTGTCAGTGACAGTGTGTGAAGTGAGGCCAGTTACACAGCTACATCTACTAATATTTTTGGTATAAAGCAGTTGCTAAAATTAATTCGAGTCTGAAACTTGATGGATTCTCAGTCATGGAATTAACAGGTTTCAAAAAAAAAAATAGCTCGATTAAAAATAAATGTTTATGCCAGAAATTTGGAGCCTGTCCTTAACAAACTGAATATGAAGTTTTTTATTTTAGAGGATTCGTCTGCCTTTTTGTATTCATACCGGAAATGTATAGACCACTAGCTGTTACCCACTCCCAACAATCTCTTATGAGTAGTCAGTATTGTCCTTTAGATCTAAGGCCAGCGACTAGTCCACACAAAGAATGGGATGCACCCTGCCTCCTGGGCCCTCTGAGCTGATTTGATGTGCAGTAAGTCATGCACCTGCTACTATGTATGAAGTACAGTACACAGGAGGGCAGCCTCCTTTCAGCTAGCACACCTAACGCCTCCAGTCTTATCAGGCCCTCCTCTGAATTTATATCAGGTAAACTCTTTAGGACACTTGTGTGTGTGTAATTTTGTTTTTAATGAGCTTTCAAACTACCTCTGCCCATGTCTGTCTTCTGCATTGTTTGATATTGGACGTCTGTGGTTTTGACACCCTTGAAGGCTTAGCCACTCCTAAGAGTGTTGGGTTAACCCAGCAAGAAAAGAACAAGGAGCTCTTTACTAAGAATCTGGAGATTCTTCACTTAGTTTATTAGATTTCCAACAGTGAAGAGTGAGTTAGGCTCCCTTGTTTTTGCTGATTTAAGGATCACACGTGGGCCATCGTAGACAGTTTACACTTTTCATGTCCAGCTTTAGTGTTGAATAACACCCAGAATGTAGCATGACCAGCTTGTTATCACCCCCAAATCTCAATAGGTTTAACTTGTAACAATTGAAAATTGAGCAACCGAATTTATTTTAGTGCGTGTGCATTTCAAGAGAAACTTGTGTTTCTGGATCCATTTAGGTGGCAATAGTAATGCAAAAAGGTAGATTTTTATCAATAGTTTTTGTTTTAAAAAATGCATACCCAGGTATCACTGTAGTGCCAGTGCTATGAAATAAACCGACCTACCTCCATCCCGCTGTGAGATCCAGTAGCATACCCTGATCTGCCCCATCGGGCTGTTCTGGCAGCTGGCTAGGTTAGGGATCCAGCAGGGTGAGGTCACCACGGGAAGGGCAGATGTTTTGGGAGGGGAAAGCCCATTCCCCCGCTTTCAACCACAAATGTCTTTTGATAACTAGTAAAATTGGCAAGCAGAATGATTGAAAACATGTGAGAGGTAACTGGATCTAAGTTTCAAGTAGTACATATTTGAAAAGTTTTCCCCAATGTAAAAGTTACTCTTTAAGAGCCTTAAACTAATAAAAACAAGGAAATTCCATGTTACGGCTGCCACTTGGCCTTTCCATTTTTATTCCAGCAGTCAGATTTGACAGGTCCAATGCTGATTGGCTCTGGGACCCCCGCAAACATTTAAAGCAAAGGGTGGGGGCAGGGTATTGCAAGCAAAAGCTGGCAACAGCTAGGATGGAGAAAGTCTTCACTGCTTTTCAGTGCCAGGCTTATAATTCCATTTTAGTATATCCTATTTTTTCTTCTTGCGGCTGCTTCCTGTATTTATTCACTGAAGTGGATTTAGGATTCTTTCAGAAACAATTCTTGTATCTTTCCTTTTTCTTGATCTTATTGCAGATTTTACTGGGTGGCTACCCTCTCATCAGGTGTTAAGGTTGGACCTCTCTTGCCCTTGGTGGCCCTGTCCCTCCTCCTG
This sequence comes from Pteropus vampyrus, assembly GCF_000151845.1. Classification (NCBI taxonomy): domain Eukaryota; kingdom Metazoa; phylum Chordata; class Mammalia; order Chiroptera; family Pteropodidae; genus Pteropus; species Pteropus vampyrus. The sequence continues at coordinate 2,604,260 of NW_011888974.1, read as the reverse complement.
TGGCTTCTTTGTTGAAATACTGAATCGCATGGTCTTCTCTTAGCCTTTCCTCCCTCTCATTCTTCCTGTCCCTGTCAGGATCTTTCTAAAGAGCTGCAGTGATCATCAGTAGCCTAGAGAGTTAGCAACACATTGACTCAACACATAGTCAAGTGCATATTCAGGGCGCTGATTAGGCGTTCTCAGTCTGTTCCTAGATCTAACTCTGCCCTAATGACCCAACAAATAGTGAGTAACTTTGAGTGCTAGAGACTCCACTGTCTTGCCTTTCTTCAGAGCAGACCTGGCACCAGCAACCTGAGGGAACTGCCCCTTCCCCTGGCGGGGAGGAAGGAGACGGGCGAATACAGAAAAGGAAATTAAACTAGGAAATCCTCTTTTGTCTCAGCTCTTATTGAAAATCTTGATGAAATAAATATATTGATGTGCTTTCCAGAATTAGTAGAAGTACCGTATACTGAACATAATTGATAGTTTTAGTTTTTGTTGATTAAAGATCTTGATTATCGTTTCAGATCTATGACAATAGTTTTTTATATATTCACATTGGCTTGGCAGAATCAAGTATTCTCTGGCATAGAAGTCAGTGGCTGCTGCTTGTACATCACTGCCTGTGGCTTCCTGCCTGTGGGGATGACATGTGCAGAGAAATAGCCAGGGAGTGTAACCCAGGCCCCTTGATCAGAGTTGCTTCTTGATGCTGCATGGTCAGTGTCCTGGGGTCCAGGCCTCTGGCTAGTATTGCTGGGAGGGCGATGGGGTGGGGTGGAAAGTGTCCTTTTGTAGATCACATGCTACTGGCCGCTGCCTTTTGCCATCAAACCAGATCAGAATTCTCTCCTTCCCCCTGCCTGCCACTTGAGAAGTCACAGGAGACACAAACATAGAGAACCAAGAACAGAGGGTATCGAGAAATGTCATTCCTGGGCCAAAGCAAGTGTCATCATTTTGCTAAGTTTGATAGAGAAAAATCTGCTTGATGTCTGTGTGATTAAAACATAACATCTAGAGTTAGGGAAAAACAGGTGATGAGAATCTGAACTTGGAGCAGAGAGACTGGGAATGCTTTGTAATTGGCATTAATTTCTTGCCTCAGAAACTAGCTCTCCTTCTACCCTTTCTCCTATGGGGCCCCCAAAAAGACCATTGGAATCAAGGCCTGGGATGAACAAGGGCCAGAGCTTGGAGAGTGTTGGGAGCTGTACTGGCTGAGGATGCTGGATGCAAATGAACATCAGAACCCCATTTTATAGTTAGTGGTACTTTGTTGTAATTGTGCTTGTCAGTTGTGTGTCCTCATTCTTTAGAATGAGTTTAGTTAGTTAGCAATAGCTCTTTAGCCTGGCTTTATAAAGTCTAAGTTAAAGCGTTCCTCCCACTGTTTTTTAGAGTGCTCCCTGGACAGGATGGAGTGCAGTTGGCAACTGGAGTCGCCATTCCAGTGCCCAGAGGGCAGAGGGCAGACTGTAGCCGCACTTCCAGGGCAATTCCTGGAGCAACCCTTTTCCTTCTCTGGGTGTCCCTCACATCCAGCATAGCTGGAGGTAAAACTCTTGAGGATTCAAATGGTCCCTTTAAAATTGCATTTCTGCTCTTGGCACCAGGAGCCCTCATGTAGTGTCACCTGTTGGTACCCAGCACCCAGGTTTCCTGATAGCGGCCAGAAGCATTGGTGCCAGGAGAGTGAAGGAATCACATGCGACATTCCCATTCCCTGCCGTACGGGTGTCCTTCTGCCAGGCCATCTGGCTGGCACCAGCTCTCAGCCAATGGCAGGATGTTGTAAACCATGCTCGCTGAACACAGCACCGAAAATCTTGAAAATTAACTGCAAAAATAAAATCAAAGCTGGCTTAGAGGTGGCATCTCTTGTCCTGACATAAGCAGTTCAGATGAACCTGCTCTGCATTGTTGATGGATGGCTGTCACTGGTTTGGTTTGCCCCAGCAGCTACTTGGCATCTTTTGACTTTTATAAATTCCAGGCAAAAACATTTTGAGAGCTTTTTGGAGTTTTTATTTGCTAATTAAAATGTGAGAAGGGAATGTAGCTACAGGTAGAGTTCTAGTGCAAGCCACAGCTGTGATTTAAAAAAAAAAACAAACCTGACAGTTTCAAAATGAAGTTATTAGCACTTCACCTATAACTGTGATAGCTTTTAACTTTCATGATCTGTCTCTTAAGCGCCCCCACCTTCGGAGTATACAAAAAGGGAGCTAAGTGAGGAAGTTGGAGGAAACCTTATCCTGGCAGGAGAGAAGAACTATCATTTTTATGGAACTTTTCTTTACAACTCATAGGAGTTTTTCTCATTCTTTATGTCACACCCTTTTCCAACAACCCTGTGAGCCAGGGTCGGTGGTATATTTTATGGATGAGAAAATCCAGGCTCAAGGTGTCTTGGTGACTTTGTCTAAATTCCTGGAGTCAGGATGGAGCAGAGTCTTTTCGAAATTCTCCTGCAGCTTGCCTTCTAGACTTCACTAATGCCAGAAGAGAGGGCTGTGTGAAAAATCACCTAATACTGGGTCAGAAGTCTTCTACCACTTGCAAAATAACTAAGTAAAATCCACTTTGATCCTGAAAATCACATTTGCCTGATTGCCCACCAAGCCCAATTTATATTCCTAAGAAGCCCCAGAGCGTCTCTCTCCCAGCACAGGCACTGGTGGTTGGCCGGAATCACAGCCATGTCTGCAAGGGCAGATGTTTGTGGCTGGGATAGCCCAGACAGAGAGAGAGCGCTGCAGGGTGGTGGGTGGTGTTGCCGCCAAGCTTTTTCCCAGAGAAGTGGAAGGGAACCTTTGCCAGAGTGGCTGGTGCCCTAACAAATTGATTCCTGCCAAACAATAGAAATAAATATTTTCAACAGACAGAAATTTTGGCTCCAAAAGTATTCAAATTAAAGGCTTATTTTTGAAACAAATACTTGAGGAAGAAAACATTTACCAGTGTAGATGAGATCAGAGTTATTCCTTTGGCAGTGGCATAATTATTTTTGTCATTAAAACACATTTTTCCTGCCCCTGCCTCTTTTTTAGCCTCCTGTTTCCCAGGGAAAGTCAGTCGCATTAAGCTTGAGCACTGGAAAGAGGCATTGTAGTGCTTTACTGCAAAGAGCCTCGGCTCTCATGGCACTAGTTATCCAGATCTGGACTGGAATCTGGCTCTACCCCTTTGTGGTGTGCTTCGAGCAGAACTGGTCAACTAATCCTAAGTTTCCTCAGTATGTAAAATAGGGCATCAGTGTCTGCTTTATAACAGTAATGTCACCCTCAGAACCTAGAGAGTCATTCTAGACCAGCACTGTTCAGAAGAACTTTCTACGTTGTTGGAATGGTCTGTATCTGCTCCAGCAGATATAGTCGTCACTAGCTCATGACATGTGTGGCTATTGCAACGGAGAAACGGAATTTTAAATTTAATTTAAATTTACATAGCTACATGTGGCTGGTAGCTAGCTACTGTTTTGAATAATGCAGTTTCCTTTTATCTCCCTCATTCATTTAATTGGTCCCTGGTTCCAATTAATTGGTTGACAGACCAGCCCACTATAGATCTTTCAAGTTTCGCTCTTTTTCCATTCTGAATGCAGCCGTGGGGTTTAGGTATTTCTGTTCTCTCTGGCATCCGTCTTATGTCCTGTAGCCAGAGCAATGGGGGCAGTTCCATTGAGCTAGGCAGGGAAATGAATGTTTTAGCCACAGATACCCCCATCCTCCCCCCGCCCATCCCCCCCATCAACTTTCATGGACGTTTAAAAATTTTAACAAGTTCCCATTTGGTTTTAAAACTTGTCTCATAATGTATACTGAGAAGAATGATAAAAGCCATGGAGTTGAGGGACCTATTCCCTGGGCATTTATTGACAAGTAAATTACTTACATGCCCAGCCTTGGTTTCCTCATCTGTGACATGGGACTAGCAAAACTTCTTTGGCTGCTGCTTTCCCTAGTTCATCCTGAGGCCCATGGTACAGGAAGACCTCAACAGCCCCTCCCTGGTTCCCATTGTGTGCTTTCAGGGGTAGGTGGAGGCTATGGCCTGGGGGAACACAGTGGAAGCAGAAGACAAGGGACCCAGCCAAGGAGCCCCCACTTCAACCCAAGAACAAGACTGAAGAAAGTGATAGAAAGCCCAGGTAAATGAGATAGGCAAAACAGCAAGGACCAACCTGTATGGCACGGTAACAAGAAGAAAGGTCGTTTGGGCTTCTGGGAGAAGTACAAGATCAGAAGGGTGAGGCACTCCTGCCATTTGGAGCCATGTGTGGCCATGTGTGTCTGAAAGGCTGTGGCTGGCAGGCAGAATTTAGTTTTGTTTTGCAATATGGCCAAAGAAAGCAGTAAAGAATGCTACTTACGGTGACAGACATTTTTGTAGCTCAAAATTGGTCAGATATCAACAGTATCATATGTTCGATTAATTGTAAAGCAGATTCCTTTTCATTAGGCTTAAAAGACATCCTTTCCTCTCCCTGCAACAGCCCTGGGCCTCTTGTGCTTGCTCTGTGACACAGGTCTCTATCCTCTGATACTCCATTATGCATCACCAAGACGCGTCTCTCACGTCTCCCTGTTTAAATGAGAGTCTGGCAAGTACTGTATGTAGTGCAATGCTTGTTGGATACATCTGGCATTTTTGTCTTTGCATAGTGGGGTTTTTGACGGGGTGAAAAACAACAAAAGCAAAATCTTGGTTCTCTATTGAAATTTCTGAATCCTGAAGAATTCACGAAGTCTTGTACGAAAGTTTGTACTCATTGCTTTTGTGAGGCAAATTCATTTATTTTTATTCAATTTTATTTTCTGAATAGGTGATGTCTTCATTTGATCCAAAATCAAAATTATATTAAAAAATATACACTGAGAAACCTGTTCCCACCAGTGGTACATTCTTTAGATGGAAGGGCCACGGGTAGCAAGTGTATGTTGGGGTAAATTTCCTAGATTTGGTATTAATATCAAGTCATCTCCCAGAATCAAGCAATACTGAGTAGATACTAGAATGTAACATTCTGTTTTAAGAGTTAAAGGAGTATGAGAAAGTGATCTTTATTCAAGGTAGGGTCAGGTTGAATAGTGAGAGGAAAAGTGAAACTAACATTATTGCTTATAGTACCAGAATTTTATCTTATTTAATCCTCATGACAGCTCCATTGTAGGTTAGGTAGCTGGGCTAGTCACATAGCTGACAGGTAGTGAGAGCCCAGATACACACTGGTCTCCCTTTACACTGCCGTGCAGGCACCCTGCCCACTTCCTGGTCCTGAACATTCTCTCCTTTCTCTGGGGTACTGGGGAACAGGACCCACCTTCATGCTGTAAGTACAGCTGCTGTGCTCTGTGAGATCTGGCTAAGGGGTTGTCTTCTTGTCATTTGACTCTAATTTCCAAGATGGGAGAAGATGGCTGGCTGTGCTGTGCTGATTTCAGCAAGGGCTGAAACACAGTGTTTCTGTTTAAGCCTGGGATAACTAGGAACTTGAACTACAGGTAGTCCCTTGCTTTTCACAGGCCTGTATTTTTGTTTCCTGAGTCAGAGAACAGCAAGGAGTGATTAAATCAGAGAGCTCACTTCTCCACTCAGTTCAGCAAGTGTCAAGTGTTTACTGAGCACCTACCCTGTGTTGGGCCCTGTGCCAGGCTCCCTAGGAACCCCGCTTTCTCTACTCTGGGAACAGCACTCCTTCCCTGAGTACCCCCTACTGGGATCTCACACTGGGGCCACAGAGATGAAACTGATGTGTCCCAAAGAGCCTCAGTAGTGAACTTGGTGTCTGCTTCGCTGCTCCCTGTTTTCCTAAAAGCGCCGTTGGAGTGGACTTTTCCTGTCCCTGTTTCCCCTATTCTTACTGTGGAGCTGTGATAAAAGTTACTTCTCAGGCTGCCTGGGCTGCTTCAGCAGGGTGGAGCCCCTCTTAGCCATGTAATCCTAATTCGTATAAAAATGGTACCATTCTAGGACTTGGCCTGGGATCCTTTGAGGGTGAGTGAGGGTGTTGTTCTCCTCTAGTTCCCCTACCCTACTCCTCATCCATTCTCGCCTTCAAGAGCCGTCTCATCAGGCTTTCCTTTTCTCCCTCCTCAGCCCCTACAGCCTCCTAAACTGTTCCAGACTGTTCTCTGCCATTCAAGGCCTCAGTGCTTAGGCCGGCCTTTTTCTTGCAGCCATCTCTTCTTTCTTACTAGAAGCCTTGCTGGTCTGCAGAGCTCTTAAATTTGTCTCCTCTCTCCTTATACTGGTAACCCTCAGCCCTCAGTACATCCCTCTGGGCCCGTAGGCTCTTTTTCAAGGTGCCGTTATTTTCATGAAACTTTCTAATTTTCTCCCAAGGAGAAGTAAGCTCTCCTTTTTTGAGCACTTTAGCACTTTTTTTTCCTCGACTTCTGTTGTAGCATTTAGCTTATTTTGTCTTTCTTTTTTGCTTTCTATTTCTTTTTCTTTTTGTTTTTTTTAGCTTATTGTTTCATTTATCAAATTCTATGATGTGCCCCGGCACTGTGTGAAGGGCTAAGAATCCCATAGTGAGCAAGCACAGACCTTGCCAGAGCTTATAGCCTACCATGAATGCTCGCAGACACCTGAGGAATTGCAATTGCTGCCAGAGGCACAGTTCAGGGGGCGGGCCTCGAAACTTACAGTCTCTTCTGGACAGTATGGAACGGGGTAGGGAAAGTGGTATTTGAGTGGAGATCCAACAGCTGCACAGGAGAAAGGAAAGGCTTCCAAACAGAGGGAACAGCTTGTGCTGAGGGTTGGAGGGAAAGGAGTAGACCCAGCCCTCTGGGGACACTAGAGGAGGACCAGCATGCCAGTGCAGGGGCCTGGTGGTCTCATCCCAAGCTCTCTGGGAAGCCACTGAAGGCTTTTGAGCAGGAATGACAAGCTCAGAGTTAGGCTGTGACATGGCATGTCCCCTTTCTTGTAGTTGTGTGGTAATTAATACTTCTCAGGGAATAAAGGATGCCTTAATCTTGCATCAAACCGAACTCCTTGCAGCTCCCTCTGTGTACTCCAATACCTCCTGCTTTTCTTCCTTTAGTCAGTGCTGTTTTTCTCCATTCAGTTCTCTTTTCCCGCCTTGCCTTCTGTTGAGATTCTCCTGGGCTGCATGCAGGAAGGGTAGGAGCTCATGTTTTGGGGCGGGGCAGGGTGGGTCTCTCCTTCTGTTCCATCTGTTCCATCTTTGCCACTCACCCAGTAGGGTCCCTGTTGGAGATTTCTCTAATTCTGTGGAAACTACGGCTTCCTGATTAGAAATGCTCGCTGCTGGCCCACATGGCTGACATCACATGACAAAATACTGTAGTCATAATTCAGATTTTTTTATTACCTGGTGGTGAGTCAGAGTTTGTGAGTGGGAAAGTGGTGAATAAGGATTAAGTGTCTGAAAAAAGAACTTGGGAAATATGAGTTTAGACTTGGTTCTCTACTTACATTTATAAAGTAAGTGAAAATATTATTTACTTTGGGGATTTTGCAAGGTTCTCCTTTAAATAGAGACCATTGTCAGCCCACACATCCATGAACAGAACAAAATGTACTTCCTGTAGCACCACATAGGAGTACCTTTCTGGGAACAAGGTATTCATAGGTCTTTATCAGTCCTTCAAAGTCTATGTCGTCTCATTATAGGGGAAAAATAAGATTTTAAAACATAAATGCTTCTTAGGATTAGTCATTACATTTATGTGCTCAAAAATCAAAAAGTACACAAGGGTAGACAGTGAAAGGACTACCCTGGCCCCCAGTGCCCTTGTCTGTTCAGTTTTCTCCCCAGGATAAGAAATGGCAGCAGCGTCTTTTACTTGTGAAACCCTCCAGAGAGACATTGTGTGTAAGCACATTATATGTGCATGTAGCTCTGTGCACTCAGTAGTGGATGTCCTGGTCACTATTTGGGGACATGTCTGGGGAATGGCTTTTACATTTCTAATTGAACAGTTCTTTCCACATTGACCTCAGCCTGCCTCTTAGCAGGTCCCGTCATCACTCTATTCCCAAGCCACGCTAGCCTCTGCTTACCGATGGCACTTTTCTGTCATGTGCCCCCCTCACCCCCCTACTCACACCCTGTGGCGGGGCGGGGGGTGGGGGCACCTGACCAGACCTTGTAACTCTGAGTCCCAGTCTGGGTCTCTGATAGCACCCACCTACAGGTTGTGCCAGATACTCAGATACACAGGTTGTGCCCAGATGAAGAGGAGGGTGATGGGAACTGAGCCTGTCCTGCTCACAGGCCCCAGCCAAGATGGGCATCTTTCACAAAAACCGGAGGACTTTTCTTGCTGGCAGTATGCTCTTCCTTTTCTACCTTCTGCTTCTGTTTTAATTCCACTGGCCTGGTCCCTTCTGTCTCATCAGTCTTCCATGCCTACCTAGTTTCCTCAGCTGGACTGTAGGCACCTAGAGGTCAGTTCAGGGTCAGCTTCCGATTCATCTGTGCATCCCTGGAGTCTTTGACCTAGTTTGGGATATTGGTGACATAATGAATTGAGGCCTGAGGTCAAGTGCTTGGCTCTAATAGTATAGAAAAATTCACCTTGATGGAGCACTTGACATGAATTATCTTATTTATCACCAGAGAGAGAACTTTGACCAAAACCACACCAGTTACAGCAGAGATGGAGCCTGGATACCAAGCTAGGGTTCTCTGAGGCCACTGCCTGAGGGTCTTGAGATGTTCTAGCAAGGGAGGGTGGAGAGGGGGAAACAGAAAGGCTCATAGTTGGGCTTGGGCCCTTCACCCCTTTCTAGCCAGAGTAGCTTTCATTTGTCCAAATGATTCTGTTGTGGAAAGGAGACAGCAAATGTCCCGAGGAATACTGGGTGCAGCAAGTATTCTTTGTTTTTATGTAAAGTCATTTTAAATTCTCACATAGGATTTGCTGTTTGATTAGTTTAAGAGATAGGCCCTAAAGAAAATACCAGATGAACAAACTCTTTGGATTAAAGCTAGCAACAATAAAAAGATACTACTTTACGTGTATTGCTGATGCAGTTGGCGTGTAATCAGCCCATGAGTGCTGGAGAACAGGGGACCTCCACAGCCCTGGCCTGGGGCCTAGGAAGAGAGAGTCTCACAAAAGTGGCACTGCAGGTTTTCCCCACCCCCCAGGTTAAAACAAACAAACAAACAAACAAACAATTGACATACATACTTTAAAGGCAAGCAACTCCAAACTGATCATTGACATTATTAAAATACTTGTTTTATCTGGGAAAGATTTTCCCCACAGTTTCTTTTAAATAGGCAGCTAGCTATAGGATTGCTGTTTAGTTTTTGTGTTTAATCTTTAATACTTGGCTGAGAAGCTGGAGTTCAGGCAGAGAGAAATGTATAGGAGCTTTGCCCTTTGAGGATCTGTCAGACGTGGAGAAAAAGCATCCCAGAAGTTACAATAGGATTGCAGTCATCCACAGCTCTTCGGCAGTACTCATGTTTCATAGAGTGAGGTGTTCCTGTGTTTGCAGAGCCCTTGATTCCACAGCCAGCTGTCTTTCCCTGAATCTCATCACCTCCTGACATCAGTCGTCCCATGGTCACTTTGAAAGAAAACCTCACACTTTCTGCAGCCATGTGTCATCCTCGCCGGATGCTTTCCCAGTGTTTACTCCTGCTCTTCCGGCCTAGTTGGAAGTACCTCTGGGTTCAGAGCTGTGGATTTGCTGCCAACCCTGCCAACTTCCCATCACCTCGGATCTGGGGCTGTTGAGTATTTCCAGCATGAGTAGAGTTCTAAATAGTTCGGAGGGGAGACACCCTCCTATGCCTTTCCCCAGGAAAATCTGGCTTGGCTGAGTGGTGTTTTCTGTGACTAGCCACCTCTTCCTCGTTCATAAGCCCTGAGACTGGCCAGCATGTAGCGCATTGGGCAAGAAACAGCTGTTGTTTTGACAAAGGATGCTCTTGCCTCATTTTTTTGCATCACCAGAGTGAGTAAAGAGATCTTTTATTCCAGGCCTCTGCCCTGGGCAGGTGGATACACAGGCCATGAACACTCACATATAGGGTGCATTATGTAAAATATATTTCTGTAATTATATACGTATGTATTTTTTCACATTAGCAGGATTTTAAAAATTCACACATATTGCAGTTTTTCTAATTAAGTAATATGTGCACATGGCAAAATAGCCAAAAGATATATACTGAAGAACAAGTCTCCTCCCTGGTGCCTCCTCAGAGCCGAGCGCAGTTTCAGGTGTCTGCTGTATCTTTTAGAGATAGTCAAAGCTTATGCAAGTGTGTGTATAGAGACTCTCTTAAACAATGCTAGCACTATTTTGGCACTTTGCCGTTTTTGATTAAATACATCTTGAAGATCATTCCATCTCATATAGTGCCCGTAGGACTGTATTTCTTTTTAAACCATTGCAGAATAATCCTCGAGTGCCTATATATGTTGCTGGACATGTAGGTTGATTTCGTGGGTTTTTATTTTTTCTCTTTGAGAGTTTTTAATACCTTTCAGATGTGGAGACTCTCCACACTCTTTTTTACATGTGACCAGTGACTCAGTGGCTGAGGATTCTGTATTTTAGGCCCCCAACCGTCACCTCCCCTAAACACATTAAATTCCCTTGTTAATGTGTCATTATATTTGACACTTTGAGCGTAGGCAGGCTGGGTAGATAATAAAAGCGTATTTGGCTTATGTTTAATAGCTGTCTCCTCCCTTTGCGTTGTCCCCACAGCCTGAGAAAGCCTTGGTATCCTAGGTGGTTTTTCAAGGAACTCAGTCAAAGATTGTGAGGCTTAAATCTGACCAACCAAACCTAGGGTGGTGGCAGCTACCCCTCCAGATCTGTGAACGCTCAGTCTCTTCCTTGCCGTGACAATCTGTTTCCAAGGTGGCGGGTGGCATTACAGTATTAAATTTGGAGGCCTCCATTGGTTTCTCATGTGGACCTGCATATGTCTGCGTGCATGAGAAAGGGAGTGTGGCAGGCCCCTGAGGGTCCCTGACTGCCAGCAGCCGGTTCCTTTCGGCATGCTGGCCCTGCAGCCCTGCGATAAAGGTGGGTTAGCCTTCCATCAAGCGACCTGTCCCAGGCTCAGCCTTCATTAGTTAGGTTTTCTGATGAATTTTCCTGAGGGGGCTTGTGGGGAACCTCAGATCAGAGAGTCCCACAGACCATGTGCTCTTAATGTTATCTGCAGCTCCCCCCGCCCCCGCCCCCACCATTCCCAAACTCTTCCCCACTAGAGTGTCCCTGGCATCCAGCACCTGGTGACACCTGCTGATTCCCCCACTCCACCTCCGAAGTAGGGTCCTCGCTGAAAGCAATCAGAGCTCTTTGTTTTTCTCTAAGTTTTCTGCATCCATGTGTAATTGGAATAAAACATCAACTTTGCTTTTTTTTTTTTGTCATATTTCAATATTGGCTCCTTTCCCCCTTCTTGAAGTCTCCTTTTATAACTTATGCTGCTGCTGCTTAAATATAGATGTCTAAGTCCTCCTCCTTACCAGATTGTTTATATTTTTGAAAAGCCTTCTGCTTATCTGCGATTGCTCTCTCCTCTATCTCCATCCCCACTTTACCACATTGGTTTCGGTTGCTCTTTTTTCCTGCCTTCACTTGACTGGGATGTGTTTCAAATGTGGTCTATCAAAATGTGCAGTGTTTCCCTCTTTTCTGCAGTAGCTTTGACATCTGTTCTTGAATTCTAGCCCACGTTATTCTTTTGGACTTGTTTGCCCAAGATTTGCTGTAATGCCAGAAACACTAAAGGGGAGAGTGCGGTGTGGTGGTATCTCCCCTCCTCCTCCCCCCACCCCCACCGTAGTTTCTCTCCCACCCTTTTTAAAACTGTCTGTGATTTCCAAGTCGACAGCACACTGGATGTTTGTTCCAGCACTCTGTCATCTCGTCTGGCGGTGGCCCACCCTAAAGTGGTACGAATGAAGTGTTCACCAGCAGGGCTTAAAGACTACTTTGGTATTTCCACCAAAAAGGAAAGCAGGTGGAACTTCACGAGGTGGGTGGAGGGTGGGCAGAGAAGCTCTCACTTGCTTCCTGGATGTCTGCAGATGGGTTGTCATTTTGATAACCCTCGCCTTTCAGCCTTTCATTGGGTCCTTGCTCTGCTGTGCCTCATGGTCTGGAACAGTCCAGACCACTGAGAAGCCCTTTGGGGTAGCCGCTTTAATCCTAAGCAGAAGGTGCTAGTGTGTATCTTAAGCAACTAAAGCCATTCAGGAAGAAAATGGACCTTTTGGGATGGCTCCATTGTGTAGTGGTTAGCATGTCTGCTTTACACACAGAAAGTCCTGGGTTTGTGCCCCAAGTGGAGCCACAGACCATACCCCGGGTGCGCCAGGCCCCGAGTGTGGGCCACAAGCATGTGGGATGAGATGCCCTGCCTTCATAGATCCAGTTTTTAAGGGGAGATGGCAATATCCGTAGGTCAGGGGTAGAAGTATGTGTGTGTGTCAGAGGGGGCGGGGGGGGGGTTGGAATTAAAGAGAGGAAAAAAAGATTAAAAAAAAAAAAAGAAAACAGACCTTTTAGTGGCTACAGGAACATGTCCTTGTGCTGTGGACCCATCTGCTGTAGGCTTGTTTGAAAAAGGTCCTCTTGGTAGCTCCTCCCAGAATTTCCGAGACCAGGACACAGGTCCTCTGACGCTTTGAGCATTTGTTTGGTCTATATAGCAAAGCCCAGAGAACCCTTACAGGTCTTTTTACAGGGGACCCACTCCTGGTGGTTCTCAGAATTCCACTGCAAGTAATATAGTTTGAGGATAACTGCGGTTTCCAGATGTCTCATTTCCAAAGTTTACAAGATATTGGAAATCATTATTCTTGAAATATGTCCCTTAAAGGTTCTTCTTGACAATAATTTTAATGGTCCTGAACATGATATCTAGCTTATAGTAAGCCCCACAATAAATATTTGTTGACTGAAAGCAAATGATAAAGTATCATTACAAAACATTCCAAGCCCGCACCATGGAAGGACAGCCAAACAGAATGCCCCAACGAGAAGTGCAGAGTAACGAGAAGGACAGAACCCAGAAACATAACAAGAAGAGACGCTGGTTAAGAACCAGCATTGATAGGTTGTCTGAGCAAGTTAAATCGGGTGACTCCAGGAAGGGATGACATTTGGGCATTGGCCTGACTCTGGTTTTAGCAAAGAAACATGTGTCTGCATGTTCTATTATAGAAGGTCATTTGTGAGGTGACATCGATACATCAAAGCTGAGCGAGTTTGGTTTCCTCAAACCAGTGCATGGGGCTGGATGGGGACCACGTGATTGTGCCTGTTTCGCTGTCCACAGCGCCCCCCTCCTTCCAGTGCAGCCTCTGTCGACGAGTCGATAGTCCTTGATGAGTTGGTAGTTCTTGGGGTGCTGGGGCTCTCCCCAGTGTTCTGGTCAATTGCAAATACGATCTCCTCTGTATAAAATGCAATTTCAATCTCGTCTTCCCTTTTTGTTTCTCTTGACAGAGGGAACTCGATGCCACCGCAACAGTATTGGCAAACCGGCAAGATGAAAGTGAGCAGTCTAGAAAGCGGCTCATCGAGCAGAGCCGAGAATTCAAGAAGAACACTCCAGAGGTGAGGCGACATTCCATCCAGGTCTCTCCGAAGGGGTCTCACTATCCTGGTACATATTCAGAAGACGTGTTATAAGCTTTTCATTTCTATCAGACAGACAGTCTGCTGCTTTCTTTCTATTGTCCTCAGCCCCATGCCAGCAGACTGCGTGCCCCCACGTGGGCTGGGGAATGCGAGCATTGATAGGTTGTCTGAGCAAGTTAAAGCATGCTCTAATTCCAGATGCAGACACTGAACAAGCTGCATGTGAGAGCATATGGCCAGGTATGTGGCCAGGTCAGATCCTTGAACCCATCCCGGCCTCTGGCCCCTGTGCTCTGTGCGCATGCCACTCCGAGCCCAGGAAGGATCACCGAGTATGAGTACATAGTGGGCAGAAGGGCCTCAGGGGGCCCCCTTCCCAGGTGTGGGGCAGGCAGGGTTTCTGAGGGCTATACGCATCTGAGGATGCACTGTGCTGGTATTTCTTGAAAATCAGGCAGTTAGTCTGGTAAGACCTTTTAAATGTCTGTTTCCAGAAATACGCTTTAAAGGGCACTGGAAATGTTCTCTTGCACTCCTGTTTTTTTCTTGTAAGTACGTATTTGGAGGACAGTGTTTGGAGTGGCTGGGGCAGTGTTTTCCTGGTCTGCTTTCTAGGTCTCTTGTTCCCTCAGTCCTATCAAAGGCTTTGTAAGCAGTAAAAAGAATTTTACAGACAGTTGCGCAGATGTAGGACTTGCTTTCCAGGGAGCTTCTGCCAGTTTGGCCCATGGTGGTTCTCATGCTGTGCATTCTCCCAGCCTCTTGTACTCTCCACGCAGGACTGAGTGGACTGCCGCTGCCTGTAGCTTTGGCCCCAGCCCCTAGGCCTCCAGATTCTTCCATGGAGGACAAAGGAACAGGGCGGGAAGAAAAGGTGCTTTGTGGGAGGGACGCCTCTAACTTTTACAGCATACCTCATTTACAATATACAGAATTTTTGAAAAATGTTGTGTGAATTGAATTTTTAAAAGTGGACTCATTTTAAGTGTTCCAAAGGAGCCTACTATTTAAAGGAGTGCTATGGTGAATCATTTTGGGAAACAAATAATTAACCCCTATTTTCAGAATAAATCTGTTGGGAGAGAACACGATAGCCCTGTGGAAAGAAAGAGGGCTCTAGGGGCAGACCTACTTAAAGATTTTATATTTGAGACTCACTACTTACCCTCTCCATCCCACCCGCCCTTAAGCATGGATCTGCCCTGTTTTATAGGACCAAAAATGCAGATCAGAGTAATTTGAGCTTAGGGTTGCCGCCCTCTGTGTAGCTTTGGGAGGAATCTCTAGACTTCATGTTCCACCGTATCCTAAGTAAAATCAGGAGCAAAAGAAGGAACCGAGGACAGGACTTCCTCTGTTGCTTTCTCCCTCTCAGGCTGCTTCAGAGCAGACCTTTCTGGAGAGTCTAGCAATGGAGTTTCCCAATCTCTCGTCATTGACTCCATTTCTCCCAGCTGACCCCTGTCATATCTGTCTCTCAAGCCACTCTCAGCACTGTTTTAGTCACTAGCTGTCATCTTCCATCCTGTGTTCTCACTGTCTCTCCCTTGGTGACCATATGTTCAGGGGTGCCCATAGGAAATCTAAAAAGAGAAGATTAGGGTCAGCCTTCTATGGCGATAGACAACAGTAAGTCGACAAAATCTGTCATATGACAAGTACTATGAAGAGGAAAAAGCAGAAAGCTAGATTCTTGGGTCTTCCTCTGGAGTCCCGCTGTCCTGTCAGCTGCTAAAGGCGTGTTACCCCCGAGGAGAGGGGTGTTCCCTCTAGCCTCCTAGGGGTCAGCACTTGGCTGATAAATATTGATTGGATTGAATTGGGCCCAGTCTCTCCACTGATATCTAAACAAGACTCATTCCGCAGGAACTGGAGCCAGCTCACATCGCTTGTGTTGAATCCCATGCCAATTACCTGAAAAACCCAGCTTTAAACTGCCTTTTATCTCAATAAATAGAAGAGGCCTTGGGAGGAAGCAGCCTGACTTGTAAATGCCATTTGAGGCATTTCTTTTCAGGACACATTTTTAGACATTGTCTTCTGTGGAAAACGGGACCCAGAATCCCACCCGGAAGGGGACAGCAGTTGCCATCTTGTTTGCTCCCCGTCCTCTGCCACTTGGGCTGCTCCACTCAGAAAGTCTTGCTGCAGCACGAATCTCCAAGAGGCGTGGAAGGGTGGAGCTGCATGCAGCCTCCTGCCCCTCCCCTTGCATTTCCCTATCCCAGGCCCATCCTGGAAATCTGTGTGGGGTCTCTGTGGCAACCCTGAGGCGAGACCCAGCAAAGAAGACAGGCAGCTTCACTTACACCACCAACCAGAATCTTCTGTTGGAAAATTTGAAGCCACTTAAGGCCAGACTGGAGCAGGGGGTGGGTAGCTACAGCCAGGGTCTTCTGGGGTATGGAGGGAGGAGGTACATGGGGGCAGTCTGGTGGCACATGTAGGGGCTCTGGCGGTGTGGGGCCTAGGATACAGAGGGGATATTGGATTGCTACTTTGTTTGGGCTTTCATACCAGAGGAGCCCAACTTCTCTCCGATGTCAGTCACTTCTCCCGACTGTATCACTGGGCAGATTACTAAACATGGGAGGGTTACTTACCACTTACTATAGAGGGAACCATTTAGAAATTGGACAAACGCAGGTTGCTTAGAACTTTGTTCTCAGGGGTAAAAAAAAATTTGCCTTGCTGGCGGGAAAGGCACCTCTTCATGTGGACACAGACTAGGAGCCTCATGCCTCACATGGTTGGCTGAGTAAGGACCAGGCACTTGTTCCAGGGAGGCTGATGAGGCAGAGCCAGGGCCAGTGATATTCTTGCTGGCACCTCACCAAGTGTGTTAATTCTCAGTGAAAACGCTGGTGTCCCTCTTTGTTCTGGGAAGGAAGAACATGTCCTCCCAGTGTCTATGGAATATCAAGTAAGGCTAATATGCAGGCTTAGACACCAGGGTGAAGGCAGGGGTAAGTAAGGTTTTCTCTCAATAGGGAGTTTATATATTCCTAGACTGACCCTGCCCAAGGGTACTGGGAAACCTCAAGTCCAGAGGGACAGGTGGGCTCTGATGGGAGGACTTCGGGAAGGGTAATAGAATCCTACCGGCTGGGTCATTTCACATGGGATAAGCCACAGGAGCACAGAGCGGCAGGTGCTGGGGCGGCCAGAGCCTTGAATATCTTTTGTTTAGAATGGATTTTTTTTAAGTTTCAGTTTAATGTCAGTAGATTAATAACACATTCATAGTTAATATTATTGCTTATGTTTTTTTAACCTCAGAACTATAGTTAATTTGAAGGAGATTGCAATGATTCTGCAAGTAGTTTTATGTATTTTTTCGATAAAGAGTCCCTTTCAAAGAAAAACATTTTTTAATTTTAATTTAATAACTAAACATTCATTCTCTGTTTACTTAATAATCGATAGTTGAACATAAAAGACTGTGGAGATATTTCTAGGTTGTATCGCTTTCCATATGATTATTTTTGGTGACTTACTGGCTGTTGCCATTGGGCAAATTGCTTAATGTCCTAAAGTCTCAGTTTCATAATCTATAAAAAGTATAATGACAGGGCCCAGCTCACAGGATTGCTGTGTGTGACATGAAAGGCCAGGATTACCTTTGATGCCCCAAACGGTATCTGTATTGATGTGTGTGTGGAGGGCTCCGCAAAGGCCTGGCACCTAGAGTCCAGGATGTGTTTGTCACTGTATTAACTTGGAATGTGTACTATGGAATGCATTAGATGTAGCTGATTTCTGCTCCTCAAAGCTAGGAGCAGAAAAAAAAAAAAAATACAGGTAGTTTCAGCCTAAAGTGTTCCAAAAGTTGGTTTGTAATAATAGTTTAGAATTTTACAGATATCTTTTGAACACCTTTCATGTGTCAGTTTGGCTCTGGGGGTAAAATCCTATCCCTATTCTTAAAAAATTTCTTATCTTTCTACCATGCAACTAGAATATCCTGATATGGCGTGTTAAGCACTAGGATGGTATAACTGGAATCTTCTGAATGCACACTTTGCTCCAGAAACACTCGCATATCCATGGTGGTAAGGTTCCAAGCCACACATGCCTGGGTATCTCTTACTATAGTTACACAAGCCTGCTTTTTGAGCCTTCCTTTGAAATAATGGTGGCTGTCGAAGGGCCCTCTCCCCTGAGAAATGCACTCATTTGCATACAGTTTCTTCTGGGCTCTGAAACTCATTGGGACCCCTCGCTTAGAGCACAGCTCCAGGGCCCACATTGGCAGTCTCAGCAGGCCTTCCAGAAGCATCCTATGAGTCGTCTTCTTCACCCTCCTCCTAGTTGTGCCCGGGGTAGGAGGGATGGAGGTGGGGACAGGGGCTGTGTGAGAGATGATCGCCAAGGCCCTGATCTCTGGACAGAGGCCACTGTGCTCTGGACTGGGAACTGAAGAGTGGGAGTTGGGTGGAGGTACTGGTCACCCCCAATGTGGTGAGGGTCCTACAGGCTGCCAGCAGGCGCAGGCACCTGTGCACTGGGCGACACTTTATTCCTATGCGAGGCTGGTGAAGGGCAAAGCCAGGCAGGTGTTAGTGTATGCAGGGGAGAGGACAGCTGGCAGTAGCTTTCTCCTGGTGGTGTTAGAACTGTGTGTAGCCAGAACTCTTGTCTTCTGCTTTTCCGTTGCTTTGATCAGAGACCCGAGATGTGGGCAGGCCAGGATTACCATTGAGGCCCCAAATGGTATCTGTATTGATAAAGCCAACTACAGATTGGATCACCAGGGATGTGGAAGCATGTAGGTGCCACCCAGAACCATCACCCTCTTGCTCCCACGGGCACTGGGCCAACTCCTCACTCCTGGACGAGTTATTTCTCATCGGGGACCATGAAGGGGCACCACTAGGGTTTCATGACTCTGCCTAGGAATTGCTTTTCTATTCGGTTAAGTTTTCAGTTTGCTCCTCGGACCAGAGGTTAACTTGAGGTTCTCACAGCTGCTGCTCAGCCAAGCTGAGACTTGAACCCAGGCAGTCCAGGCCCTGAGTCGGTGCTCTTGATTGCCGGGCTATGCTGCCTTCCTGACAGTCTGGGTGTCTGGAGCAAATGAGATGTGGCTTAGTGCAGTGCAGGCCCTAAGGTGAGGTCACAGGATATTTGCAGGGGAACAGTCCCAGCTCACCAGTCTGTGCTCTTTGAATGTGATGCTCAACTATTGGAAGAAAGGTCTATTACTGTTGGACTTGATTCCAGAAAGAGCACAGGGATGTTTTTTGTTTTGTTCCAGTTCTTTTCAGTAAGGGAAGAACCATCCTTTATGGGGGGATGAGAAGAGGATATATTCACAGATATATTCAGTGATTTTTACCATAAAATCACCCGTAGGGTTTGTTTTTGTCCTATCAGTGTGTCCAGCACCTACCCCAGAATGTCTTAGGCATATCTCTGTCTGACTTAGTGAGGTTCATTTGTGTTTTCTATAGAAGGGGCCACATCTCTTCTGTGAGGTTTTAAATTGAGCTGCAGTTCTAGAACTCTTGTTGGTCATTTTTCCCCCTGATATATTTTGGCCTAAACGTGTTGCTCTGGAGTGTTAATCCTTGTGACACCTGGCCCACCATGCTCACGTTCCGGGTCTGTATTTTCTACATCTGTCCTGCCCAAATGTGTGTGGCTTCTTTCCTTGTCGCCACCTTCCCTTGCTTCTGTCGTCATCAGCAGAGCTCGCTCCAGCCCTGACCATTTGGGGCACAGCTCCCTGGGGCTAGTACCCGGACTGAACGCCCCCTCTTTACTCGCTACCCCCGCCCCGCCAGGAGGGTGGCCCTGGGTCTGATGCCAGCTGTAGCCTCACAGCCCCGCCTCTTGGATTAGCATGCCCGACTCCGTGACAGGGAATGTTCTTTTATTGCTGACATAACTGCCTGTTCACTGGCGTTCATTTTCTAAGTGCCAGAATCTTTGTTTTGCCCTTTCTGTCTCAGTCTAGAGTTTTTTGGGTTTTTTTTGTTTTTTTTTTTTTGGAGTTTATCATTCTTGGGAAACATAAAAAATCAGGAGTCACCTTGAGATGTGGCTTGGAAAGAAATCTTATGCCATCATTGAATTGAACAGATTTGTAGATTCCTTCTGGACTCAGGTGGTGGTGGTGGTGGTGGTGGGGTCTTCTTTAAGAAAGCTGCAGTCACCTTTATACTGATCAGGATGGACTTTGTCTGAGTGAGACATGAAATCATGTGCTCCAACACTGACTCCTTCACACGTAAGTCACCTACTCCCTTTTTGCCTAGGTGAGGAGGACAAAAGGATAGGAAGACACTGCAAAGTTTTTGACTCCTTTTTCACTCCCTGTGAGAAAAGTAGTCAGCAGGCTGGGGGAGGAAGGGGGAAGTAATATATAGTTGTGGCCCAGGCCCAAATGCATTTGTCACTGCCTCTACAGCCTTTATATAGACACTGCAGGGAGTGACTCAGCCTGGAAAAAGAGAGTCACTTAAAAATAAAGTTGAGACTCAAATGGACACGTCCTGCACTGGCTGCCTTGAGGCAGTGTGGCTGGAGCTCGGTTAGAAGCCTGTGGGAGCGTCTTCGTCCTGTAGGGCCCTACTCGGGTCCCAGGCAAGTCAGGTAGCCAAGGTCAGGATGATTATTCCGGCTGCATCGTAGAATTGGAGGATTAAAAGAGCTCACATGTAACTCCTTATAACTTCTAAACTCTAAAATAGCATTCGGATATTTTAGCTATGACTGGACACATTTGTGTGTGGAGCTCTCAGCTCTTCCCTTGTTTTAAACAAATTGACAGACTGTGGAAGCCTGTATGGCTCTCCAGTTTACCACTCAGCTTTTGTTTTTGCTTCTGTCCTAATAAGAATCTAAAATCGATGTACATGAAAGACTGAAAACACCAGCATATAATGTTCCTTGTATCTCACTGGACACTGGAATGGGTTAGTTAGAGACCCACGGCACTGATTTGACAAATTGTGACTTTTTAAAGAGGAGAGCAGATCACACACGCCCCTAGGGATGAGGGCCTTCTGCGAAGGGCAGTGATGTGGGAGGCCTACAAGCTTGGAAGACCAGGGATGCAGGGTGGACACCAGCTAAGAATATGAGCACCCGCTACCACCCAACAAATACTCATATTTGGAGGTCCAGGAATCTAGCTGCAGCACCTCTGCTGAATCTGCAGCTCTGGTATAATTACTTTTTCTCCCACTTGTGAAGTGTGAGGATCTACAGGCAAGTGCTGTGCCTCCATCATGTTTTTATTTAGCCACGTACCTTAAATACCATGGACGCTGATGATGACTGTAGTATGAAAGGCCCTATCATATTTAGCATGCATTTGGGAATCTATTCTTTACAAAACAGAATTTCTTAAAGTGGTAACAATATTGCTCTGCAAGATTTATTTCTCAAGCAGGCAAGTAATAAGTAAAACTTTGACACTTAAATTTTATTTTATTCTTTATACAGAAATTTTTAAAAAGAAATTTAAGAACTGTCTTTGGCAATTCCTCAAAAAGTTAAACATAGAGTTGCCCTATGACTTAGCATTTCCACTCTTAGGGATATATCCAAAAGAATTGAAAACACATCCACACAAAAAAACATGTATATGACTGTTTATGGCAGCATTATTCAAAATAACCAAAAAGCAGAAGCAACCCAATGTCCATCAATGGATGACTTGATAAACAAAAGTGATTTATCCGTGCAATGGAATATTATTCAGCTATAAAAAGAGGTGAAGCACTGATACATGCTATAGGATGTACGAAATTTGGAATCATTGTGCCAGTCGAAAGAAGCCAGCCACAAAAAGACCACATATTTATTATGTGATTCTATCTGTGTGAAGTATCTAGCATAGGCAAATCTATAGAGACAGAAAGTAGGTTTGTGGTTGCCAAGGACTGGGGTGGGAAATGGGGGGTGACTAATAAGGCTTATGGGGTTTCTTCCGGGCATGATGAAAATGTTATGGAATTAGTCGGCTGTGATGACTGCACAAATGCCTCTCTTTGTGGGGGTGTGGGAAGTCTCTGCACAGGTTTTTTAATTCAGTTTTTTTCTCTTATACTCTCAAGAAAATTATCACATAAAAGTATCTTACGAATTTTCATTTTGGCAGTAGCAACTTAGTTTTAAAAAGACCACTCCAGTATTTAGCAAAATTACAAAGCCCAAATAATCAATTTGGGTGTTTAATCATTCTAGAATTACCTACTGTTAAGTTATAATAAGACTTTAACTAGAAAAAGTTTAAAAATTAAAAGTGAACTTTTAACTGTTACTAGTTAAACTCTTTAAGCCAACATTATCAACCCAAGAGGTTCCTTTCTTGTTTCTTTTGGTTCCCTAGGAGAGAAAACGTGCCTCGAGTGTGATAGAGTAATGAATGTAACTCAAATCTAATTCAATCCCAAGTTAGTAAGTGGCTGGTGGCCACATTATTCTCCTATGTTCCAGAAAGACCCTGCAGTGTACTCCAGGGGCACCTGTAGAGTAGAAGAATTAGCTCGGGTTTGGGAAGATTGAGTGACAGTCAAGTCCTAGCTTCATGGCTCAGTAGCATTGTGACCTAAATAGCATTGGGGCAGAAACTTAACCCCACTTCCTTTGTCTGCAAAAATATATTCTGCCTATTTCAAGGGGTCATGGTGAGGAGTAGATGAGATTCCTGGAAGGGAAATATCTAGTCCCAGGCCTGGAGTGGAGTAGATAGCTAGTAAGCAGTAACATAGATGTTTGGGCTGAGTGACCTTGAGAAAGATCACTAAGCCTTCTGAGACTTGAACCCTGTATATATAAGCAGAACCAATAATGAATGCCCCAGCTCCTAGGCAGGTAAAATGAATTCAAATACACGGAGCATATAGTAGATGCTCACTATATGTAAACACTTTTCTTCCTGTGTTCTTTCCTCCCTTCCTTCCTTTTGTAGTAGTTTTGAGCCCTTTCCAGGTTGAAGGGATAGTCTGAGGTGCTGAGATACAGCCCACACTGAGAGAGAAAGTTCCAGTTCTCATAGAGGGGCAGGCAGGCAGTGACTAAGTAAACAAAGGACACATAAGATAATTTCAGGCGATGATAAGAGCTAAAATATGGCAGTGAGTGAGTGTGGATGTGTGGAATTTCTTCAGGAGTTAGGGAAACTTTTTTGAGTCAAAGAATGGAAAATGTCCTTTTGCACACGCTACCCCCATTGGTAATTTAATAGGTTGTTTAGCACTGGGGTCCCTAAAATGTCTTTCAGTTAAAGGCCTGATTATCTTTGTTTGCTCTTATCACCCAGTTACTTTCAGGTATCAGATCCAGTCCCTCTACTTTCTAAGCCCAGGGATGCTATTTAATTTGGCCATTGGAAAGTTTGGTTAAGGAACATTTGAGTTGGAGGGAGACTTTATTGACAAGTGAATTCTTAGGTAATCAATGAAGAGTTAATCTCGCAGTTTCTGTGTTCCATAACACAGCAAGTGGTCAGAACTGTGCATGTAGCCCTGACCCACAGGCAGCAGGATGGCCTCTGTTACAGAGTCCCCAGGCCATGCTTGCTTTCTGTGAGTGCTGTCTGTCCAGACTCATTCACTGAAATGTTGACAAGGCCGGCGTCCCCTTTCCTTCCTGACTGAGCCTGTGTGTCGCTTCCTTCGTGTGTCTAGCAGCTTTTAAAGGGCTATTTAAAGTACAACAGACAAAGTATCTGAGAGTTTACTAACTGCCAAAGGGAAAAGACTGTAATTAGATTCGTGTGGTGTTTAGTCGAGACCATGCTGAGTTGTATATACCTCTCTGAGCCTCCATTTTCTCATCCAGAAAATGGGAGTGATGACAATATTTTGGAGCTATAATTATGAGCCAGAGAAAATGTTGTAGAATATCCAGAATAACTGGCAAATAGTATCTCCTCAATAAATGGCATGTTGTGCATATGTTATTATATCTAATCTTTTGAAAGGAAAACTTGTGTTCATGAGTGGATTTTAAAGCTATAAAAGAACACTACAATTTTTAAAAATATTCTTAAAGCATCGAGTAGACCAGTAGGTCCATAAATTATACACCTAGTTTCTACCGCAGACTTGAATAGACTTGGTAAAATAAAAACATGCTCCTTCCATATGTGTCGAGATGGTCATTTTCTCTCCTTTGCATTAGCTTTACTGTTTGTAGAGTGGAAACATTTGCTGCTGGGACTCTCTTTGGAAGCTGTTCTCTGAGAGTAGCCCATAACTTGTCTTTCTGGTCAATAACCTCAACTGAAATGCATTTTGAATGGAGAATGTCATGCTTTGTAGGATGTAATAATAACTTGGGTGTAGAAAGGAGCTCACAGTCTCTTCTCAGTAAATACCTTGTAAGGTATAATGGCTAAATGTGAAAGCCATAAAATTTTGTTGAAATTGTGGTGAACTGTTATTTATTAATATTTATTGAGTACTTACTGAGAGTCAAGCATTATGATAAGTGGCTCACAAACATTTCGCTGCCCCTTGCAGTCAACCTAGGAGGTGCATGTCATTAGTGTTACTTTATAGAGTGTAAGCCACCTGCCTACTAGGCAGATAGGCTCCCATGAACCAGACTGTAACTATGCAAAACTGTCTCTTTTTAGCTTTCTGAAGTCAATTTTGATTCACTTAATTATAAGTGGTTTCTTTTCTTTTTGTTTTAAAAAAATGATTTTTAATGTTGCTTTAAAATGACACTCATTTAAAGGGTTTTGTGTGTTAGGTGGTGTGTTTTGTGAGTATATCCAAGGAAGAGCAATTAGGCTACAATCCGACATTTGCTTGGGACTACTGATTAACTTATGGGGATTGTTATAAACCAAAGCACAGGAAAATCTCTCCTTCAATTTTGAGATTATGTCAGTTAAGAAATCGACAATCAGATGACAAGTCCCACTGACCCTGAGATTTGCTGGCGTAGGTTTTTCTTTCTTTGGCCAGGCTATGGGCTGGGATGGGTAGGGCTAACCATTGAACAGCGATTATTGACTAATGTTGGCTCTTGGTTTTAATTTGTAAATATGAGTTGCATAAAAAGTAAGTTTACAAGGAATATTATGCACCTGCCATGTATAATATTATAATTTTGTTTGTGGCCCAATATTTTAACAGGAAGACATTATGGTATAGTTCACATAGTTAAAAAAGTGTTTTATGGGGAATCAGGACACTTGGATCCTGATTCTGGCTCTGCTACTGACTGGATTTGAGATCTGAGCAAGCAGGTCATCTCTGTTGTTTGATTTTAGAGAGGAGGTGATGACACAAAGCTGTATGGCTGAGAACCGAGGGAGGGCTCTGGAGCGTGACCCTCCCCTTCCTCAGGCTCACTCCGGTTTGCTCTCATGAGTCCAAGATATAGGTGCTGCCCTTTCTTCTTAGTAGGCCTCACTTACTTAGGGTTTTTCTATTCAGAATTCATTCTGTGTGCAGCGAGTAGCCATGGCAACCCCATTGTGTTTGGGACTGGGTATACCAGGACAACTCTGTTTTGAGGGCTGTGGTCACGGCAGGGACACAGCAGTAATAGCTAATAACAGAAGCTGATGCTTATCGAGCATTTACGATATACCTAGCACTGTTCTACACACTTAAATGTATTGGCTGGTTTAACACTCGCAGGATTCTATGAAATAGGTACAGTATTTATCTTTATTTCAAAGAGAGGGAAACTGAGGCCCAGAGAGGTGGAAGAAGTCCCCTAAAGTGTCACAGCTAGTAAGCAGCAGCACTGACTGGAGGTTTTGAATCTAGGCCGACCAGCTACATACAGGCCTGTGCCCAAGGGGGCTCAGTGAGGAGCATTTACTAAGTTCTAGCAGCCACTCTCCAGGCATGTAGAGCCCTGCTCCTGCCCCAGAGGGTCCTGCTAGATGCAGGCGCCCTCCCCTGCACCTGTCTCGCTGGCAGATAGACGTGGTAGTACATTTAGGGAAGGGAACAGAGTCTGGATAACTTCTCAAGGGGGTAACTTACATCCTGAGGCAGCTTCTAGCCTCCAGACCCCCATCTTGGTGGTTCCCTGCTTTACCTTTGAAAGGTCATCATTTTAGTTCAGAGAGCTGGTTGGGGCCCCAATTTGAGCCCACATTCATTCGTCCATTTACTGACTGCACTGGGGACACTTTAAAGGAGGGCTGGCTGCAAAGAGAGTCTGCGATCAAGTATCCTGAGATTGGACAGTTGGTGACAGTTCAGTTTTTTCCCAGAGTCTCCAGCTTGGAGGTGGGGGTGACCTCCATTCTTGACGCTTCCCACAGTGCCTTCCACATGTGCCATGAGAATATTGCATTTGTAAGTACAGGATCCCTTTCAACCGTAAAAAAGGTTTGTGTCAAACAGACTGTTCTTGTCTCAGGAACTGGCGGCTCAGGAGGGAAAACCCAGAAGGTCCGGCCTCCCCTGAGCCCCACTCACGGGCCCCACAAGAGATTTTACCCTCAGTGACGTAATTCTTTACATGAAGCCTTGTGACTGGGTTTAATTTTTTAAATATGAAATATTTCTAGCATACTGAAAAGTATAGAAAATAAAACAAACGTATCTGTGTCCTTCATGAAGATTACGTAGATGTTATAATTTTGCCCATTTGCTTCTGATGCCTCTTTTGTCAAATAGAAATGAAGCGTTACAGCTAAAATCCTACTTCTATGCCTCCCCACTCCCTTATCCCTCAGATGTAAACCCCATCCTAAAACCGATGTTTCACTTCTAGGTGCTTTTTGCATTCATAGCAATGCTTATGCATTCATAAATAATAGCTATTGTTTTAGATATCTATATATATTTTACTATTTATACAAGTGATATTATGGAGATAGTATCTTGCTATATATGTATATATCTTTTGACACCTTGTCCTTTTCACCTAGCTTTATTTTACCTTTTGGAGATATACTGTGGGTGCCTATGTGCATCTAGTTTACTCATTTAAGCTGCGACACACTATTCCACCGTGCGCATGAACTACAGGAGATGTATCCGCTTCTCTGTTAAGATGGCAGTGGATTTTTGGTTGTTGTTGACACTATCGTTATACTCATCCTGGAGGGTGGGTTCAGGAGTTTCCTGGGGTAGACACCCAGAAGTGCCATCAGTCGTTGGTCACAGCTTGACTGAGTCGGTGCTGCCTGGTAGTTACTCTCCAGGATAATGGCATGCTGCTGTCCCCCAGGGGCCAGCTCCCAGCACCTGCTCTGGCCATATCCTCCCTGATTTTTGTACTTCCTTATTTCTAATGTGGGAGAATATCCTTTTCTACAGACTGGCCTATACAGTTTCCTCTTTTGTGTTTTAACTGCTCATATCCTTTGCCCATTTTCCTGTCGGACTGTTGTGCTGTATTCTTACTGACTTGTAGGAAATTTTAATATTCTGAATCTGGATCCTTTGTTGTAAGTGTACATCACTGATATCTCCTCTCAGGCCATGGCCTGTCTTATCGCTATGTTTACAGTGTCACTTGTCACAAGGAAGATTTTAATTTTAATGCAGGTGAATTTTTTCCATTTTTCGATGTAAAGTTTATGTTTTTAATTTAATCTTATCTCAGAAATTGTTCCTATGCTGACATCGTAAAGACAGTCTTTGTGTTTTCTTGTAACAGTTTTTGATTTTGCTTTTCATTTTAGGCCTGTAGTGTATTTATGTGGGTGGTGAGAATCCAGTTTATCTTTGTCCATTGAAAGCCCCTCATCCCAGAACCATTAACCGTTTAGTTCACTTTTCCTCGGTGAGTTGCCTTCAGTACCTCTGTCAGGTATCATGCACCTTTTCTAGGCTCCTGATCTGCCTCCATCATCTGCTTTTTTGTTCCTGTGCTAACTCCACACTGTTTTGATGATTATTACTATATTATTATTGTAACTATTTCCATAACATTACTAACTCCTGATTTCTGATAGGGGAATGTCCCACCCTCATTGCTATTCAAAATTATTGAGATGATTCTTCCATATGTCTTTTGGAATCATTTATTGAGTTCCATTTTAAAAATTCTGTTGAGATTTTACTGGAATTTCATTGAATTTGTAGATTAATATAGAGAGACTTTATAAAGTGTTTAGAGTTTTGATGGAGTTATTTTAGATCTTATTCTTAGAATAATTTCATTCCATGTATAACTTCAGCGATCTATGAAAACTACATACCCTTAACTTAGTCTAGTTCATTGTGTGGATACAAAATAGTCAAAATTGAAGGATTGATCATTGTAGTCTGGAGCCAGGCATAAAAATAAACCCCACTCTGTTATCATAGGTGGCTGTGATTAAGATCAGGGGAAAGGTCGGCTGTGGGCCTCCTAACATTGACAGTTTCCTTCAGAAGATTAAGTGGTTCTTCATTTTTGGCCCAGGTCATCAGTAGCTTAAAGCCATTACTGTCTATTGGCTGTTTGGTTTGTCTGAAATATGGGACTAGTCTCAGCCTATTTCCCTGGGGTCAGGTGTGTTCACATAATCAAAGTGCCAGGAACCCATAGTGTGTGTGTGTGTGTGTGTGTGTGTGCGCGCGCACACACGCGCGCGCGCGTGTGTGTGTTTGTGCGCGCGCAAATTAGCCTTCTCTGGGTCGGAATGCACAGTGCCAGAACACAGAGATGTTTTTTTGTACCTTTGCATTTTAAAATGTATGTTCTTTCTTGGGAGAGTATTTTCGAGCTCATTTTTGAGATGGACTTGTTCCACATCCTTTTGAAAATGACCGTTTGTGAAGCTGTCAGCCATCGGCAAACTGAAGAAAAGGAAAGATTCCTTTTCGGTTGATGTGTGTTCAGGGATTTTCATCAGCCCAGTGCAGTTCCTATGACATATTCAGAGAATGGTGATAGCTTCTGTTCCCTTTAGTTAAAAGTTGACGATAAGGATATTTTTATTTATTTTTTATATATAAACAACCCATAAAAAGTATTTCATATATATTTAAATGATTACTTTTCCACAGTAAAGAAAAAATATTGGTTCTAACAGTGATACCAGATCTCTTTCCGTCCCCAAATGAAATGATCTGGAAATAGAGGTGAAAAAAATTAAAGTGAAAAATACGATCAGGGCAGGTTGGGCTAATAAAGTGAAAAATATAACTTGTGGTTTAACTCTTTTTGCTGCTATAAGATAAGGGAAATATTTATATTTCTTTTTTTTTCTTTTTTGTCTTTCATATCCATTTGTACTTGAAACTGGATTAAATGTTTTAATCTGGTTTATTATTGATGATAACTATAGGAAATGAGTTCCATGGAAACCCTTCTTAAAAAAATGACCTGATATGTTAGAGCCAGAAGAGTTAAGAGTAATTTTTATTTTAAAATTCTTTTTGCATTAGCACATCTGCAGTGTTGAGGAATATATGGAAAATTGAAATAGTGCTTCTATCCTGCTGTGTCTCCAGCACGTCAATAAATCACCTTTTTTTCCTTTTAAAATGTCTGGCCTTGTAATTTATGTTTGCATAACCCATTACTAAATTCATAGTAGGTGTTTTAGTTGGCAGGCATTAGTCCAGGGATTCTGAGGATCTTAAAAAAAAAAAAACAGCCTTTGTTAGTATTTATATTTAAGTGGACATTTTTCCTTTTTTAAAAGAAAATAATGAATTGGATTTTTAAAAAAGAATTTGGAGCTTGCCATTTAGCTTTTTCTTAAGCAAACAACATTGTCTGTATTCTTACATTATCAATTGTCATGGATTTCTTAATAGACTTTATGCTTTTCCTCTTTTCTTTTTTACATTAAAACCAACAGAAGAAAATGATTCTGATGCTAAGATTATACTAATTTCTATATGATTTTCAGGTTTCGTGTTGCATAGAAAATACAAATTTCTGCTTTAGTAATTTTTGATTTCCTAAATGTAGTTGACTGTTTTAGTTATAAAGTGAAGATGAATATATTCATTTACTGACAACGCAATTTGGTGCTTGAACAGAAATAGAAATGTTCAGTGTTAGTCCACATATTTGTGGCTTACCTTTGAGACTTTCTAATTTTTAACCAGACATTTAAAAATAATCATCATGTCTTTTAGCCCTAAATTAGGAAAACTTTTAGAGCTTTACTTCAAATGATGAAAAAAAGTTACTTCTGTTTTCTGTTGTAAAAATTATTTTAAGTGATTTTTATGGTAGTTAGAAAGCTGGAAGAGCCATTTATGGTTTTCTGAAGAAGTTCGCTTTATTTGATTGTCCCTCTCTTCAGCTTATTAATAATGTTTTCAATATAAAGCATGTATCTCAGCTCATTGAAATCACTGTGGCCAATCAGAAGACGAATTGTTTTTCCCCTTAGAGAGCCTTAATATGAATTTATCAGGAAGTGTGTCGCATCCTCAGTCTCTCTGTCAAGTAGAATGCACATTATTGTTCAAAGGATAGTGTTATATTTAAAAATTCAGAATTTAACATGTCCATCCTATGATCTAAAAGTCCAGTTGTGCTGTATAAGTTTGAAAATCTCTCTTTGACTTCTTTGTACTTAATTTAGGGATTAAAGAAATGACCATTCTTTTTGTTTTTATTTTTAAAATATAGCTAATTTGACATTTTTAAAGTGCCTTATTTGCATTATAATTCATTATCAGAGACGTTTATTCTGTCGTATTGCTCTAACAGCCTTCTGTACTTACAGAATAATTTCTGTTGGGTTCAAAAGATGCCTCTTCTCTTTCTATCCTTATTTCTGGAAACTTGGAGGTTATTTGTCTCTTCCTGGTGAGGGGCATAGTTTCAGGAATCTGTCTGACTTTTAAAAATTCAGCTCTCACACCAGAGCCTCTTGTGACTCTTATAAGAAAGATAGAAGTAGATTACAGAAGTGGTATCGCAGCTTTCAGAAGACGAGAAACACATTTTTGGGGCTTTTTGTGAAGTTTTCTTCCCCCGCTCCATCCTCCTTGGAGTTGGTAGCCCCATAGTTATGAGCTTTGTGGTTGTGTCCCAGAAAGCATTACCACGAGGGGAAGGTGCTGTGCCAGAAGCTGGAAGAAAAGAAAAAGGAGGTGTTTATTGTCCCAAAGACGTCTTCCAACTTTTATTATTAACTCCCTTCCAAAGTAAACTTTCGGGTTTGTTTTAAGTTACTTCTGACCAAAGTGCAGTTGGGTTTGCCGTATCCTCTAGGAGCAGAGGCGAAAACAGCATCACCCTGGGTGAGGGGGAGGTAGGGATTGTTCACCTAGTGAATGACAGCTGTGGGACAGTTTGGACTTGAGAAGCTGTGTATGAATGACCCAGGCCACCTCCGTGAGCCTTTCACAGTCCTTTGTTGCAGTCATCTTGGGGCTAGGTGCTTTGAGAGGCACTGGGGTACCCAGAGCTGCCCAGCTGGAGATTGGCGAGGAAATAGTGTTTTGATAAAGAATAGTAAATGACAAAGTGGAGGGGACAGTGTCCAGTAGACACCTGGAGCAAAGAGAAGGGACTCTGGGGGAGACGTAGGAGCCCTGACCTGGCCTGGGGCCACTGAGGGGCTGTCACCAGAAGTGAACAATCCACTGGGAGTAGGGTGGTAAGGCTTAGGCCACTGCTGGAGAAGTCAAGAGCAAGGCTCAGGAACTTGGACTTCAGTCTGCTTAAGGCCCTGCCAAGTGATCACAGGGTGTGCACGCTTACGGGTGACCCAGCCTGGTTTACACCTTGCATAGTTAGTGTTGCGTGCTGTGGTGTGGCGCAGGGATGTTCCGGGACAAAGGTGGAGCCAGAACAGCTGGGCCCCTGCTAGCATGGGTAGGTGAGAATAAGCAAGCAGTGGTTATGTCATAGTCATTCAACAAACACCTATTGTGGGCATTCTCTAGGCCAGGGCGTTATTCTAGCCCCTGAGGACGCAGCAGTGAACAGAATAGCACAGACCCCGGCCTTCTCAGTGCTTACATTCAAGTGGAGGAGACATGACATACTAAAAGATAGGAACAAGTTCCAGGGGATACAAGTGTGGAATTCTGATCGTGGAATTGGAGAAAAAGAGACATGAACTCTGAAAATACTTGACTGACAAGTACAGGAAAGAGACAGGGGGTTAGCTAGAGAAGGACAAGTGTTTTTTGGTCCCCCCCCTTTAATTCCTCCCCTCCCCCACTCCTTTCATCCCTGACCTACCGATGTTGCTGCCAACTCCCTTTAATAACTGGATCTCTGAAGGTGGGGTGTCTCCTCCCACGTGCTCGTGGCGCACACCCGGGGCCTGGCACCCCCGGCACACTCGGGGTCCCTGGCACACCCGGGGTATGGTCTGTGGCTCCACCTGGGGCACAAACCCAGGACCTTCTGTGTGTAAAGCAGACATGCTAACCGCTACACTATGGAGTCACTCCCAAGAAGGGCAAGTTTTAAGAGGGCAGTTTTCCTCACCCTGAGGGGCACTTCCCCCACTCCAGCCCATGGCATCCACTGATCTTTCTGTTCCTATAGTTTTGCATTTATCAGAATGTCATATAAATGGATTATACAGCATTTGAGTCTGGCTTCTTTCCTTTAGGATACTGCATTTGAATTTCACTGTGCCATTGCATGTATCAGTAATTCCTCCCTTTTTAGTGCCGAGCAGAGTTCCCTTGTCTGGATGTACCGCAGTGGAGAGAGATTTGTAAAACTGGTCGGGCTGTACTTATCTCTGTATCCCCAATATTTAGTCCCCTAGGACTTTAAAGCTGCACACAGCCTCATACCTAATACTGCTCTATACCCTGATTGGTTTAATAGGGAGACTGGGCAAGTGCCCTTTCTGTCTTTACCAAGAATGAGCATGTACAAAGCTCTGCCATTTCTCCTCTGTTTGCATTGCCTAATTACCCTCTTTCTGAATGTGAGTGGTCTTCCTTGATGAAGGACGAGTTTTGGTAAAGCTAACTGATTTCTGGTCCTGTGTCCTAAAGGAAGAAAGGATTTGAGAGTGGTTGGGAACAAGCTCACTCAGAGACACACTCTGTGAAGATACCAGCCCCACTGGTGCTGGAGGTGATGGTGAGGCCAGGAGGCAGCGCCTGCGCTGAGCACACAGGTGTGGCCAAATGGAAGGTTGCAGTCTCTTAGTGACTCAGAGGAGCAGCACTATAGTGAACCAGGCGGCTCACTCCCTTTGTTCTCTGAATTATAGATGCTCTTCTAGTATTTCCTTATATTGTTATTTAATACCTCTGTCTTTTAACTCTCCTGTGAATGTGCTTTCTCTCCCTCACGTTGTAAGCTCTGGGAAGATAGGAGTAATACTTAGGATCCTCCTTAATCCTTGTTTGTAGCTGTCGATTGGTCGATTGATTAAATGCTATAATGCAGATATGCACTGAATGAGATAGATGCTGTCACAGCTGGGGTGGGGGTGGGTAGACTTAGCAATCAATAGCCCACCACATCACATTCTTCAGAAGAAAACTAAGGCCCAGAGAGGGACACCTACTTGTATAGAATCACACAGGACACATGGGGTGGGGGGGGCGGGTCTGCTTTCCCCATAGTCATCAGCTCTGCATGTCTCATCTTCATGCTGTAAATTTGATAAGTCCGAAGGAAAAGGGCAGCGCGCTGGGCTTTCTTGAGGCAGGTGGCTCTTTTAAAGCTGGGGCTTGTTGCCAATCTGACCTTGTTTCCATGGAAGCAGCCAGCAGAGCAGCTTGTTCCTGTCAACCTGGGGCCTGGTGGAGCCTCAGCCCCCAACAGGCTAGTCGCCAACTCCCTCTGGAGGAGGGGACCCCGGGGAACCCTGCTAGAGTCTTTCTCCTGCTTACTTTTTGCTACAGGAGTTCAGTTTGAAAGGAAAGTCAGTAATTGCTAGCCCCCTCTGCACTTTCCGCAGAATTTGCATCACTGCACTGGGGATCTCTCCTTTGAGGATCCTGCTTGGTGGTGGGATCTTGCTTGGTGATGAGAATCCTGCTGACTATATGACTTTTCTCACTATTTCTGGAGAACATTTAAGATGAAAATAGAAGAAATATCTAGCGTCTTTGTTTTGTACTGTAAGTGGACTCTTAAAAAACAAATATCTCAATGGAATCTGTTTTTTGAAATTAATTTCACCAAGCTACTGGATCTTCTTTCTTGCTGAGATTGCAGTTCAGCAGTGGCGGTTTGATAACCCAGTGGTGAGAGGAGACTTGTCTCCCCTCTCGTCTAATAGTTTTAATGTCTTGACATTCCTGTGCTTGGTCTGCTTCATTTCATGCTGGGATCACAGCTCGATAATGAAGCCTTTATTATATTAACTAGTCAACAGATACATTCTTTGAAGAATTCTGAGTTTTTAATTACTCCACTTAAGCCTTTGGACACGTCGGTTCTGAGGGGCATTTTGCGTTGCTAAATTCCAGAGTTAATTGCAAACCTTAAAAGACTAGAAAATGCTAAGAACAACTTGTTAAATCACAGACTAGGTTCCCCCTCCCCCTTTCTTCCTCCTCTCCTTCTCCTGTTTTTCAGTCTTTTTGCTTGGCTCTAAGTGCAGTTTTATCAGACATGCCAGCACACATTGTTTCCCAGGTCTGTTTTTATATTAGTTTGGGTAGAAACGTACCCAACTTCTGTTCCAGTAGGTGGAGAAAGATGCTTAAATCCTAGAAGCACGCTCACCTACCTTTTTAGGGTAATGCAGGTTTAGTTCGAGGGCTGGAGGACTTCCAAAAAAGTATGACTAAGGGAGAAAAAGACTACTCCCAAAGCTAACAGGGTGGAGTATCCCCGGCTGGGACAGGAAAATTCCCAGCAGGGAAACTACATGTCTGTAACGCAGACACATTGGGTCATAGATTTGCTTTCACAGAATAAGTGAAACGGAACAAAAGTTTTTAAATTCCCATTCCAAAAGGCCCAGTTTCTGCAGGTGTGTCTTTCAGTCTCAACTTGTATTCAGTATTATTTCAAAGATTTTCACTTAAGGCAGTGTCTACTCTAAACCAAATAACTGGCTGAAAAAGGGAGACATTCTGTCTCCCAAACACTCTGCCAACCACTTGTCTTAGGGCAGAAAGTGAGCAACATCTTTCCTGAAAGATCCTGGCTGCCTGGCTTTTCTTTTCCCTGCTGTTGTTTCTCCTTTGCACCAACGGCAATGCACTCCTGGCTTTCTGAGAGCCAGTGTGGTGTATGTTCTGTGTGACTTGGAGCAACACAGACTTGGGTTTAAATCTTGCCTCCACTGGCTGGTGGTAAATCACTTAACTTCTCTGAACCTCAGTTCAACTGGGATGGCAATCTGTCCTTCTCTGAATGGCTGCGGTTAAGTAATCAAGGCCACATCCCTGCTCATTGTAGCTTAGCACCTGCACACAGGTGTCTGGTGAACATTACTTTCCTTCCCAGCCTGGTAAATGCTTACATACTGAGTTGCAGAAAAAAAATGAGCAATTCATCTAACTCTGAGCAAGCAGGTAGATCTTTGCTACACATGTGTGGCTGAACTTAACCTGTCTTTGGACTCTTTTGGCTCAGTTTTAGTGTTTTCTCTCAAGTGGTCTCTTTTCCATTTTATGTGTAGGCAGGATAGAGTGAGGAGCCAGGCTCAGAGATATTGGGAAAGAAAGGAGTAGCAGGGCCCGAAGTAGAGTGGGAGCAATATCCCTTAATAATATAGATTTTTTGTGGGCACCTTTTGGCTTTTGAAAGTTCAGAATGTAATTTTGGTCACTGCCATATTCATAGTACAATGCCTGCCACATAGGCATTCAATAAATATCGTTAATTAAGTGAAAAAGTAACTTATGAAAATATTGTTGATGCTCTCGAATTTGCAAAGACAGAACTAATTGCAACTCTCTGTTGATTATATCTTTGTTGCACTTAGATATTCTTGTGCTGTCCTAAAGTGACGTATATTTGTCTGTATGCAGCATCACCTTTAGAGCATGCTTTTGCTTTTTCAAAATGGGAAAAAGAAAGTTTTTTTCCCCCTCATTCTTAGAATAACATGGGCTAGTTGTAAAACATTTAATTAACGAAGAAACGGTCACCCCAAATTCTGCTATCCTGAGATAACCACTGGTAACATTTTTCGTGTAGTATTTCTGATATTTCTGTGTGCTGAAATGCACATACGGGCTCAGCATTGCTCAACAGTATTGAAAAGAGTCTGCTATGTACCAGGGACTTTGGGATCCTAACCACATAGATGGTCTTTTGTGAGCTTGTGTGTCAGAGACATCTGTTCAGTCAGTCTATATGTCCTTGCCTGTATTTTTCATGGCTATATAGTATGCCAGTCTTTGGCTCTTCTCGATGCATTTAGCCAATTCCTTCTCATTGGAAGTTCAGGTTGCTTATTATTTTAAGTAAACCATGTCTAGTCAAACAACATGACATCTTGAGCCATGCACAGGTTCTTGCCAAGCCCTCCATTAGTGCCATGACTCAGGAAAGAAAACTTGTTTTTTCTCTTCTTACTGGGCTCAGCTATTCCTATGTGTGAGTGACCGAGGCCTTGAGAGCGGGTAATTGACTTGTCAGAGGCATGGGAGAGACCCCTGTCCCTATGGAGAGGTACTGCTCAGCCCCTCCCACTGGCTCTTTCCAGAAAAGAGGGCTGAGGGCAGTGGGGGTGGCCATGTCAGAGAGTCTTACAGAATAGAGTGGGTCTGCAGCTCCAGCTTTTCATCAGCTCCAGCACAATGGAAACAAAACTCCAGCTGTTCTTGAGGAGGTTGTTGATGGCATTAACCATAAGTGATGTGCCCTGGCAGTCTCAGTGCTATTATTTACCTAAACCACCTGCTGGGAGGTGGGGAATAAGGTGAGGAAACACTGGGTATTATGGTCCTGGCTCACTCACCAGAGGCCCCAGGGAGTTGGGTGCTCTGGGGTCATGGCCCCGTGGAGCTGAGGAGAGTGAGCACCTGTCTCTCTCAGGTACAATCTGTTCTGCCCAGGCTCACTTCTGTTTTCCATTGGCAGCCAGTGAACTCCCAGTGAGACCAGTGACCTAGTCCACCCCTCTCACTCTACAGATGAGAGAATGGGGTCCTGTTTATAGTTGCAGCTCAGTGAGTTATCACATCGAGTCCTGTAGAGGGGCCTGGATCTTTCCCCCGAGCTACTGCTAAGAGGGCAGTGTTTCTACATCTCCTCTGCCTTGACATTATCGTTTGCCACACTGTGTCTGTTGGCGATTCTGTTTTGTTTTTAATAAACCCTGTGCCTCTTTATTTGTGCTCTTACTCCTCAGGGGTCCCATTGGTTTCCAGCAGACACCTTGGCCTACCCAGAGAGTATGTGGCCATATCCAGGTTGCACCTTAGAGAGCCAGTGTGCCCACATTGCCACTTCAGTGCAGGCTGTGCCCACACTCCTGTCTACCAGGTGTGAGATAAGATGGCTTCTTTTCTGAAGCAAGGTGCTGTGGTTTGGCCTGGGGCAGAGCACATAGGTCAAGGTCAGCCTTGTTGCTTCTGATAGATACCTAGAGTTAAGACCAAATGCCATGAGAGTGAGAAAACATGGGAGCATTGCACTTCTCCAAAGTCTTGTCACTCCCAGGTCCATCCCATGAGCCCGCTTTGGGACTTCTTATTCAGTTCACAGTTGCCCAGCGACTAACGAGCCTGTGGGGCAAGTGCCAGGTGTGTGCCTGGAGTGGGGTCAGCGTGGGATCTCCTGAGCACATGGGACAGAGTCACTGAAGGCCTTGGACCTCACTCCACTCCAACCCAGGCTGGGCCCTGGTTCTATGAGTTTAACTTCAGAATACGTTTGCTTTAGACATATCCACTATCATTTAGATACAAAGCAGAACATGGCTAAAAGCATTCAGTAGAATTTAGAGTTCGTTGCCAGGAAAATAAAATAAAACAGTCGTTAATATTTAAATTGTGAGTAAATTCTCTGTTGCATTTTATAAATTACATCTAGGAAATAATTTATCGCTGTTTAAAATTGCACAAGGACTCATGAAACCTTGCCTCTTTTGAGTGTCCTCTCTGTGCCAGGTACTGTGCTCAGGGCTAGGGTACAGGAAGTGGTCCTGCCTCATGGGGCCATGTTCTGCGTGGGAGTAAGTCCCCGGGGGGCATCCTAAGAGCTTGATTCAGGCCTGGGCTGCTGCACTTGGTGAGGGGAAGCAGCTGGGTGGTGGCAGAAGCAGGGGCGGAATCCACAGGATTCTGAACTCGGGGCTTCGGGCCAGAGGGAGGAGGTGGAAGTGCTGGCCTGGGCCAGGCTCAGGGAGGTCATTGTGTTCAAGCACCCTGCATCCGTGGTCCAGAGCTGCCCATGCACAGCAGCATAGTTCCAACTATGGAGGTTGTGTCTGGGTTGTTGCCTTTTTTTCTTCCCTCCTTCTATAAGTTTGAGTGACAGGAAGAGTATTGGCTCTGTCACCCAAGGCTGAGACACTGGGAACTCCAGAGGCAAAGGGCTTGCTTTGGGAGTCAAGAGGAGGCATTTGCTTATTTAAAGAATGAGTTCTAGATGTTTCTCCATGAGTCTGTAGCCATGGGATGAAAGCAAACAGGAGTCGTGGGTTTGGAAGGGGATGGCATGGAAGGCCCCAGATGAAGCCAGTGGTTGGGGACCGGGGAGGTGCTGGTGTTCTCTAGCATGAAGTATAGACTGGACTGCAGCACAAGAACCAGAGACCAACCATGAAGTGGCTGGCGAGTCAGAGGGAAGTGCTCTGAGGACTGAGTTGCTTAGGAAGAGGAAGGTTTCAAGAGGGCTTGCAGTGGTGCCAATGCTGCAGCAGCAAATGTTGGATTTAGAGTTTTGAGAGTCACTGGGGAGTGGGGAGTAAGGCCAGACTTCAGTGCAGAGAGGCAGGGGAAGGAAGAATCACTCATTTATTAAACACCAGAGCCAAGGGCTGTTCTAAATCTATTGCATGTGTTCCCCCATGGTCATCTGAAGTAGGCCCCTGACGTCTTTACTTTACACATGAGGAAAACTGATTTTGCCCAGGGCCCTTCGCAGGCTTGATGGTGAACAGAAAATGCAAAGGGAACCATGAAAGCATTTGGATGTATTGTCTACATTTTCAGCTAGAGGGTTGGTGCTAGTGGGGGAGGAAGGTGGAAGCAGGTCTGAAGAACAAGAAAGCAGTGACCGGCCTTTATTTTAAACGCTTGGGTGACAGATTTAAAACTTGACTAACTTCACTCCAGAATAATCTCACTATCCCAAGAATGACCCCGAGCTTGAATATTTCCCTATAAATCTATCAGTGCTGTGCACAAAGCCATCTATTTCATAGAGAAAGGAGCTGCTCAGTATAGGACATGCTGATGTATCAGGTGGGCAGTGACTTGGACATGGGGGTGGAAAGAATTCAATCTTAAATTTGAAGGCACACAATAAAATCTCTAAAAGAAAAGAAAGATTTATTTTTAAAGAAAAGCCTATAGTGAAATAATTGTCTCAGTCTGTGGATAGAGCTAATTTGGGGAGAATCACATATTTTGATTTCTGGATTTTTTTTAAGGAAAAACTTTTCAAGTACTAAGTTAAATGTTTTTGGATGTAGATTAAGATGAGTTACTCATCTGTTACATCGAGATGTGGAAAGTATGAAGACAAATTTTGGGTTAGCAAGGGTACCTCCAAAGTGCTTGGCTTCTGCAGATTGTTGACCTCTAACGATAATATGTCTGCATGTTCTTAGGGCCACTGCTTAAGAAATTTATTCAGAATAATGTCTTTTGCACCAGATCTCTAGCCAAAACATTCATATTTTGCCTCAAGTGCAGAGAGACCTGAGCTGAGTTTTTTATCTCTGTGTCTTTTTCCTCAGTGTTCCCGCTCTGTTAACAGAGCTATAATTAACTCACAGGACGCCAGGCAGCCAGATTCGGCCAGGCGCCAAGAAATCAGCCCCAATTACTATATTCACATTGTCAGTAATGCCCACTTCACAGCTTCTGCTAATTTGAAATGGCAAGTTCCAACTTTCCATAGTAAAATTACCATTTTTGTACTATTCTATTACATGGTGATATTTGTCCATTATTTTGGCTATGTAAACTTGGTATTATAATGACAATTAGTTGTTGAGCATTTTCTAAAATGATTTGCAATTACATCTCTTAAATGGAAAACTCACGTCTGCTCTGTTGGAGTGAGCAGTGCATTCCCTCTGTGCCCTAGATACATTTTGGGAATCAGCTTCTCATAGGGGAACAAAAGGCTTTGGGATTTTATAATAAAGGTGAGCATTTACAATAAGGGATTGTTTTTGAATGTTTCCTGTTTTGTAGATTTTCAGTGTTAGAGTGGTGTGATCTCCATTATAACAGCAGAGTGTCTCCACCCTGCCCCTCTGTCTCCTTGAGATCCTGCAGGGCTGGTTCTCTGGTTGCTTTGCTGGGCCTACTCGTCCCCACTGCACTGTACCAACTCAACCACCAGGGTCTAATCTTTGGCCCAGACAGAGGTGGTGGGGGGCGGGGGAGGGGTGTGCAGATTGTCTCTTTTAGCTATTGCTGACCTCTACCCTGCCATCGTGGCAGAGGATGGTTATCCTCCTGGTGCACAGGAAGGTCCCCAGTTTTCCAGAGAGGCTTGTCCCTGGGGAATCAGGCTTGCTGGCCTGATTGGGTTGTACATTTTGCTCTGTTTTCAGTAGAGAAACTTCAGGAGGCATGATCTAGGCCAGTGTGCCACTCAAAGTGTGTCTGAGTGCAAGCCAGAGGACCAATAAACTGGTTGTTACTGGCCTGAGATGCTCAGAAGTTCAGAGTAGGCATTTAGAAATGTTTATAGCATCTTGACATTACAGTGACATTCAAGTGGCATTTTTATTGTATTTTATAAAAATACCAGTTCACAACAGATTGGAAATTTAAAAATCCATGGAGTGTCCTTCCCTATAGATTATTTGAGAGGCATTGATCATTATTTAACCCGCTAATCCCTGATTGGATTTTATAATAATAATTTACTTTGAATAAGGCAGATTATTTTCTTTTTCCGCTGGGCAGTGTGGTCTGCAGGGCACAATCACTGAGTCAGAGTCTTCTAAAAGGAGAAGGCAGGAGTCCCCAGAGGCAGGTGGCTAAGTGGCTAGCAGCCCCAAATGTGGGCCTCCCTGGGTGCTGGTGTCTCCCGAGTGTGTCTGCCAGGACCTGAGGTTTCAGTACAGGCTTCCCTCTGGAGCCTCAGATCTTTCTCTTCACATAGTGGCTGGAGATCTCAACCCTGCTTGTTTACTTGTCTGCCTGCCTGCCACCCTGTAATCCCTTCCACGATTCTCAAACCCTGATGGGAAGATAGAGAGTGGCAGCCCAGAGAGGAAGCCCAGATTCCTCCCTCTCCCTCAGCCAGTCAGTCATCAGTTCCTGATTTGAGCTCCTGACTGTTTCTTGCATCTGCTCACTCCTCTTTATGCCTATTGCCCCAGTGCAGGGGTCGGCAAACCACATATAGCTAGAGGGCCAAGTCCTGCCCACCACCAGTGTTCGCATACCCCAGCAGCTACATATGGTGTTTACATTTTTAATAGTTAAAACAAAAGAAGATTTTATGATACGTAAAAATTACATGAAACTCAAATTTCAGTGTCTATAAGTAAGTGTGTGTGTGTGTGTGTGTGTGTGTAAAATAAACCTAACATAAAATTTACCATGTTAACCACTTTTGAGTGTATAGTTTGGTGGCATTAAGGACATTCACATAGTTGTGCATCCCTCACCACCATCCATTATCCCATACTGAAACTCTGTAAATAAAGTTTTATTGGAGCACAACCATGCTCATATGTTTACCTGTTATCTGTGCCTGCTTTTCTGCTTCCAGGGCAGAGCAGAGTACTTGCAACAGAGACCATATGGCCTGCAAAGCCAAAAATATTTACTATCTGGCCCTTTCCAGAAAAAGTGTGCTGACTGATACCCTAGTGCATATTCTTGTCAGGTCCTGTGTAGTTACCATAGCAACCATCTAACCAGTCTCCTTACTTCCAGCTCTGTTCCTTCCTAGCCTGTTTGCCCTCAGAGTGATTTTCCTAAAATGCAATTCTGTAGATGAACTCATCAGTTAAAATCCTTTAGTGGCATTCTATAGACTAATGTTGTGCTCCTGGGAACACCAGCCTCAGAATAATAACACTAGTTATTAAAGGCTCTGAAAAGTCCTATGGAAAAGAAAATTATTATTATTTTTTCTAATCACCTGTAGACATCCTATAGCAAGGGTTGGCTAACTTTCACTGTAAAGGGCCAGATGGTAAAATACTCTAGGCTTTGCGGGCCATACCTTCCCTCTCTTTTGCAACTACTCATCTCTGCTGTAAAGTAGCCATAGACAACATAAATGGTACGCATGTTCCCCAAATTTTTATTTAGCAAAATAAAACAGGCCAATGGCCAGATTTAGTGTGCTGGCCTCTGTTGTGTAGAACAGTGGTTCTCCAAGTACGGTCCCAGACCAGCAGCATCACATCACCTGGGAATTTGTTGGAAGTGCAAATTCTTGGATCCACTCCAGACCTACTGAATCAGAAACACTGGGGGTGACCCAGTATCTGTGTCTTAACCAGCCCTACCTACCGGCTAAGGTATGAGGACCTCTGCTATAGAACCACAGAACACACTTCAGGGAATGCTGACCTCAAGAAAGGGCCCTTTGAGATCTGGCCTCTGACCAATTTCCCTCCTTCATTCAGCACATACTGTACTCAGGCCGAATTACCTGTAGGTTCCAGAATGTGCCATCCTTTTCCCAACCCATGCATTTGTGCACATGTCCTTCTCTATGGAATGGCTCCTTTCTGCTAACTTCTTCCCTAACTTCTGCAGGACATTTGACTCGGCTCAGATGTTAAGTGTTGTGAAAGTATGTTTGAGACTCCCGGCTACTCCCCTTTCCCCACATCTGCTGGGTTTTCCTCCTCTGCCCTCAGGTAGCTGCCGGTGTGTCCCTGAACAGAGCACTTCTTGTGCACGTGGTACTGTAGTTACTGGCTTTCTTGTCTGCCTTTCCCACTTGGATATGGGCATCTCAAATGGGGCCATGTTACTCACCTCTGTATTTGCAGCACACAGGGGGCACCCCGAAATGTTTGTTGAGTAGGCAGTGAATCGGTGATAGAACAGTATACTTTTAGGAAGATGCCCAGTTTCTGGTCAAGATGCCTGGTCTTTGTGTGTGAGGAGATGGGGAAGTCGAGTCAGCACCTGGGTTTCCTGGCTGTCTGTGGTTCTGGAGGTGGGAGGCTCCCCAGTCCTTTCCTCTTCTCCCCTCTCTGACTCACTGATTGATTGATGTTTGGAAATTGTGACTCATCTCGTTAGAGAAGGAAAAGGAAATTTTGTTCTCTCTGTTCTCCCTCTCTTTCAAATAAGTAATAAATAAAAGTGGCTGACATTCCACTCGGTGCAATAAGAAGCATTTAAATGCATTTCTGGTTTTCATAATTGGTAGTTTCTTGTAGAAAGGTGCTTATTAGAAGAAAAAAACTTTCTAGTGTATTTGTTTTCGGCCTTCTCGTCTGTAAAATCATAAAGCAAGTCGATGTGGGAATTGGCCCTCGCTCTTTTTAAAGATATTTGTGGCGGTTCACGTTTTGCCAGTGGAGCATTAAGTAACTTCTCTTTTAGTAAGAAATGTGAGGTGTACCCTCTCCGCCTTTGGAGTTTCAAAATGAGTTCACCAGGGTGGTGAGTAATGAGGTCTTAAGCTGGTTTATTAAATGTGAAAGAATAAGATGTTCTAGGTTGACATCATGTACCAAATA
Organism: Pteropus vampyrus; assembly: GCF_000151845.1. Taxonomy (NCBI): domain Eukaryota; kingdom Metazoa; phylum Chordata; class Mammalia; order Chiroptera; family Pteropodidae; genus Pteropus; species Pteropus vampyrus. Next base: position 2,561,035 of record NW_011888974.1, on the reverse strand, counting down.
TAGATAAGACCTGGATCAGCTGGACTCTAGGCCCGGGGCTCATGCTGGTGCCAAAACACACATTGAATCTGTTGATGTCTGTTTTGTCTCATGACATTGACGATTGAAGTGGATGCACTGCCTTGCCTTTTAAGAGTCTTTTCCTGAGAAATCCAAAAAAAGGCGTTAGTTCACCTATCACTGTAATATTGGAATTAGAGCTTGGCATTTCACATTGACCTTTTATTCTCTTCATGTTCACCGTGTTCTAAATGTCTTATGCTCTTGGTTCTGGAAAACTTAGTCAACATCTTTTCAAATTGTAACTCTAAATAAAGGCTCAGTACATGTTAGCCACTGTAATTATTTTATTTTAGTCAGCCTTATCATTTGCCAGACATAATGCTTAGCATCTTAGGTACCTTTATGTGTTATCTAATTAAAGTGCCCAACGGCCCTACAAGGCAGGTGCCATATACTACCTTCATTGTAGAGAGAGAACACTGCAGCCTAGAGGGACTTCCAGAATCACTTGCTTCTGGTCACACAGTTGTCAGCAGGTGAAGCCAGGACTCACACTTGGGTCCATCCGCCACACTCACTGCTGAGCAGTCACCAGCTCTGTAGCACTCCGATTTCCCTCGTGCTGATGCCCGGAGTCTCACCAAGTAAGAAGTGTAGCACAAATAAGTATTTTAACTGAGAAGCTATTTAAATGCAGGTTCCAGGAAGGGAGGAGACGACTTAGGTTCTGCTTTGCGCCTTCTCCCTGGTGAGTCCACTTCTCCAAGTTGTGCTACTGCTGTGAAGCTGTGAGGGAAAAGGAACCTCTTCTCAGTAATAATATTAGCAAGCTCTTGCTGCCCGCCTTCATTGTGCTGAGCAATTCACAGCTGTTCTCTTATTTAATTTTTGTAACTCCCTGGGAGGTAGGCATAATATTATGCCTATTTTATAGATGAAGAAACTGAGGGACTTGCCTAAGCCACTCAGCTGGTGACTGACAGAGCTGGGGCAGAGCTGGAGTTCTGCCCAGGTCATTCTGCTCCCATGGCACATGCTTAACTCTCAAGCTACCAGGCTCCACAGACTGGTTTGACCTAGGTTTAGCCCTTCCTGAGCCAGTTCAGAAGTCCAAGACTGTGACCTTCCTGCTGGCCCAGTCGCCAAGTCCCTCTGGCCACAGGGCTAAGAGCTGGGTTGGCCTGGTTAATAAGCCGAGGAGCCATTTCCAGTAAGGGAAAATCAACTGAGGGAACTTAGCAGAGAATGCGGACCCAAGGTTTGGACCTAGGGATTTGCAACTGCCCACATGAGGACGACGTGTGACAGAGCTGAGAGTCACAACTTGAATCTTCTCCCCTAAAGCAGTCTAATCCTTGCCAAGCCCTGTTTCTAAAGTTGAAAGGGAAAGAGAGTAGCTTTGGAAGAGAGAGAATCAGCGCTGCCGTCTGTCCACATGGTACAGAAAGGATGAAATGCACACAGCCACATCTGACATGAGAATGGCAGTGCCTCCATCACACTGTGCTCTCAATGGTGCCAGGCTTAGGTCATTTCCATTTCTGTATTGGGAATGGCCTTTTTGCAGATACTGGTTATATTAATCACCAGCTAACTTATCAGCATATGACACCAGATACGCAAAATTGGAATCTGACTCATGAAAGAATAGATAGTTCATGACTCAATAGTAAAGTAAATCAGTTTTAGAAAATCAAATGGATCATCAAATGGAATCAACTTTTCCCTTAAAAAACTGTGTTTAATGAATGGTCTGATAGGAATGTTACTTCAGACCTTTCTGAAAACAGCTAATTTAAAAATGGTTATTATACTCCATTGACCCAACAGTCCCATTTTTAAGAATCTACCCTCTGAAAAAAATTTAGAAATGTAGTTAAAGCTTTATGTTTGTTATCGTGTTATTTATACTTTAAAAAATGAGAACAACCTAATGTCCAATATAGGGGAATAGTTAAATTATGTTACATTCAGTCGTTGAAACTATTATATAACCGATAGTGTTTTACAAGAATATTTAATAACATGGAAAATGATCGTGATATAAATTAAAGTAAGAATTAGAGATGCTGTATCGGCTTAGGTTTTTTTTTTTTTTGTAAGAGCAAAAATTTATTATTAAATTTATTGGGGTGACATTGGTTAATAAAATTATATAGGTTTCAAGTGTACAATTTAATAATAGGCCATATGTATATTGCATTGTGTGTTCACCACCCAAAATTAAATTTCCTTTTGTCACTATACATTTGACCCCCTTTACTGTTATCTACCTGCCCTTCCCTTTCCTCTGGTAACCACTAAACTGTTGTCCATGTCCGTGAGTCTCTGTTTGTCTTGTTTGTTTGTTGCTTTCAATTTTCTATTCCACATTTGAGTGAAATCATATAGTTCTCACCTTTTTCTGTCAGGCTTATTAGGCTTATTAGCACGATAATCTCAAGATCCATCCATGTTGTCGCAAATGGCAGAATTTAATCTTTTCTTATGGCTGAGTAATGTTCCATTGTGTATACGTACCGCAACTTTTTTTATCCAGTCATCCATCGAAGGACACTTTGGTTGTTCCACGTCTTGGCCACCGTGAATAATACTGCTATGAACATCAGGCAGCATATATTTTTATGGATAAATGGTTTCAGATTTTTTGAGTAAATACTCAGAAGAGTGATTGCTGGGTCATATTAATATTAACTACTGTTTTCCATAGTGGTTGTACTAATTTATATTCCCACTAGCTGTGCACAAGGATTCCCTCTTCCTTACGACTTCTCCGGCACTTGTTATTAATTGTCCTGTTGATGATGGCCATTCTAACAGGTGTGAGGTGGTATCTCATTATGGTTTTGATTTACATTTCCATAATAGCTAGTGAAGTAGAGCATCTTTTCATAATGTCTGTTGGCCATTTGTTTATATTGGGAGAAGTGTCTGTTCAGGTCCTCTGCCCATTTTTAAATTGGATTGTTTGTTTATTGTTCAGTTGTATGAGTTCTTTGTATTTTTTGGATATCAACCCATTATTAGGGGCATTCAGATAGTTGCCTGTCCCAGCCTAGTTTTATGAAAGAAAAATATACAAAAATAGAAACATAAATATATGCACATGTAGCATAATACATGCAAATACTACTATGTATACACAAAGGCTGGTGCACATAAGTACATAGAAAAAAGACTGGAAGAAAATAATTCTAGGTCTTAACAGGGATTATTTCTGGATGGTGTATGATTATTCGTTTTTTTAAAAAAATTTCTTTGCTATGCCTTCTCATAAAATTTTCCAAATTTTCTATAGTAAGAACTGTTACTCTTTAATTTGAAAACAATAAGAAAATGTTCAACTTACAAAAGAGAAAAGAGTCTTTTTGAAAGGCTCTGGTATTTATTAATCTATTCACTAGGGATTTTAAAGTGGGAAATAGAGGTGAAGTCCAACAGACAGGAATCCCAGCCTTCTATTTGTATGCCGTGCTTCCTGGGCCAGTAATTCAGCCTTTCTAAATCTCAGTGTCCTCATCTGTAAAATAGGGGGAGTTTCAGCAGCTGTCTTGTAAAGTTGTTTGAGTGATTAAATGAGACAAGGGACGTGAGCCCCTGGCTGGGACATGTGTCTGGAACATCTGCTATTATTACTCCTACTATTGTCGTTGTGATTAATAAAGTCCCAGCCATGTGCCAGACTCCTTGTGAAATGTGAGGAGTGTTACAATGGGTAAAAATAGTCTAACTCCTCCAGGAGCATCCAACCTGGAGGTGGGAATGGTCGCTGAAGTCTGATAGGTGCTATGTAAGTAAGGACCTGTGTGCTAAATCCTGGGAATGGGGGTGTCATGTGAACCGGGTCAGAACTGAGGGGTGGGAGCTTGCAGGAGAGCCAGCTGAGGGCCCTTCTGAGGCCACAGCAATATTTGAGAGCATTTAAGAGACAGAAGGATCTGTTGAACTTGATTAAGTGGGAGGGGTGACCAAAAGGATGTCTGAGGTGGCACTGAGGTTTTCAGTTGGACCTCTTTCCAAGAGAGGGTTCTTTTCAAGCAGATACCAACATCATCTTAAGGAAAAACAGATTCTCTTAAGCGCTCCCCTCACCTGAGTGCGTGCTCGCACGCACGCTTTCTCTCTCTCTCTCTCTCTCTCTCGTCCTCTTTCTCTCCCCTCTCTCCTCTCTCCTCTTTGCTCTCTCGCTCTCTGTCTCTTCCTTCTCTCTCTCTCTCTCTCTCTCTCTCTCTCTCTCTCTCTCTCTCTATGTGTAATAGGGGAGGGGGCATGGCTAGACAGGGGTCTCTCCATTTTTGAGTTTCCAGTACTTTGCCCCTCCCCCCTTTCTTTAACTCACCACCTAGGGCTGTTTGATACTTCTTTTCACCCCATCCTAAGAATCTTATTTTGTTCTCCCAAGCACCTTGCTTTTCTAGTCATTCATTACTTCGCAAGACCAGAGGGCACAGAGGCTGGGGAGTTCTGCCTCCCTGGGGCCATCAGGAGGTTCTTTCTGCTTTTTAGAGCAGTGTGAAGAAACCATGGAAGCCCAAGTAAGATCTCTAATTATTTCTGTTGAAACTGATTATATTGAGGGTGGAGTGCATTGCCTTTAATTTCTTTGTGTGCGTGTATTTTCCCCCCTCACAAGAAGTATATTCTTTTCTTTCCTGTTTGTTCCTGCTTGATTTGGGGAGGCTGCTGTTTTCATTGCCTAATTAATGGGGAAATGTTCTGTTGAGGATTTCATCGTGTGCGTGTTCTCTGTTTGAACATGGTACAACCTGTGGACCCTTTAAAACATAGTTATATGTTTGACTCTTTATAGGGCAATAACTAGATTAATTTTGCAATGCTTTTCAGAATACCATTGTTCTTTTTAAGAGAATAGGTTTTCTGTTTTAATAAGACTTGAATGCCATCAAGACGCCTTAAATTGGCACAGTTACTTTATAATAACATGGTCCCTTAAAATGAATTGTAGAGAACGTTTTATGGCTGCCTGGTTGTTTAAGACTGCATCAGCTAGATGCTTCTTCCGCCCTTGACCACCGCTACTAACCGTGTTTTACCCTAATGTTCTTTTCGATTGCATTGTTCACTATCTTTTTAGCTTATAGCAAGGTTCGTTGTGTTTGTCTTGCCTCATTCCATGTTTCACTAATGACATTTCATTTTGTAAAGGAGAATTGAAAATTAATTGGATGATTAATTGTAAGATTCTTGTTCTTACCAACGAAAGCTATAGAAGTCCTGGCTTCAGATAAAATTCTCAATGATCCCTTAATATGCACTTTTTTATTTGTTATTTTTAAGAGCCTGATCTCGTAAAGAGAATTCAGTGAGATGGAAGATTTTTTTTCTGTGCCTTTGCCACAGTTTTATTTCCATTGTAAGGCAGAATGTCATTGTAATAAAGTGTAAGGAGTCGGAGGACTCCTCCTTATCTCCCGATGTCCATTAAAGGTCTCTTCTTTGCGAGTCACTGCCCTATGAAAGCAGGTGGGCTCAACCAAGGCCTTTGCTCACAATGGGGACTGACCCTTGGGAATGGCTAGATGTAGGGGTGAGGGAACAGGAAGCAGGAGCGGGAGCAAGGAGCTTTCTGTCTAGGGCGACTATGGTGAGAACCCAAGAGGGATTAGTTTGGGGGTACTGTGAAGAATGAGATCGGGTGCTCAGAGAGTTTGAAATACTAGTGGGATACTAGATACAGCTATGTAGATCTATGGCAATATTGAGATGCTAGCGAGCACTCTCCAAGATACTGCTAAGTGGAGCTGCTCAGTAGATAGGCTGGCGCTCGGAAGAGTGGCAGAGATACGTGAGCCATCGACCTGGAGACAGGTCTCATCTCTGTGTCACTTCTGGCAGTGTGTCATAGGAAAGTCTAATCTATTCAATCTCTAATTCTTAGTTTTCTCCGTAAACTAGACATAAAAAGAACTTCTGTAGAAGATTGCTGTGCTGTGAGGATTGAATGAGCTTAATTCACAGGAAAATGCTTTGTAAACTCTAAGCTAGCAATAAATATTAGTTATTATCGTTATTATCATTCTTATGTTAAAACATAATTTGCCCAACCATTTGGGAAGCATTGCACACTATAGCCCCACGTGGAGATTTGCAGTGCATGCATACTATTATCTGTGTTTGTTCAGTTGTTTGTTCATTCAGTCACAATATTGATTAGTATTAAAGCAGTATATTTTAAAAAGCAACAGGAGCAGCCATTCTTTGAAGCATTCTACAACTATTAAAAATTATGTTTACAGAGAGAGAGTTTCTAGTGTCTGGGCAGGCTTAAACAAAACAAGCAGCTTAGGAAATATATAGAGAGTATTATTACAATTATAAAAGAAACACGCAGAAAAAAATACTGGAAGGAACTATGCCAAAATAGTGAGGACAGGCAAACCTCTTTTTATTGTGTTTCTTTCTATTGCCCTTCACAAATGCTGCATTTTTTTTTTTACAAATTGAAGTTAAGACCATCAGCAAAATACTATGACTTGCTTTGTTGCGGTGGTCTGGAAGCAAACCGGCAATATCTCTGAGGTATGCCTGTACCTTAGGAGGTGGGACTTGGAATGATTTTTGCTTTTTTATTGTACTTTTGTATGCTTTAAGCTTACATTACTATGACATGTATTACTTCTATATAAATTAATTAACAATAACAACAGCAGCCACCACCCCCCCATACAGGTGGGAATTAGATGTCTGAAGGACTGAAAGGACAAATGTATTAATTTCATGTTTTTTAATATTCTCTTGCGTTCATCTTGCTTTAAATACTACTTTTTATCTGGCAGCAAAAATGTGAATCTGACTACACAGAAACTGTAGGAATGAAACCAAAATGTTCCTAAGCAGAGTCTTGAATTACTCTGCCCTTTTGGGATCTCCTATTTAAAGTTTTTTGATGATGAAATTCGATCTTGATTTTAGCTAAATCTATTGTATACTAATCTAACATTTCTATTTAGTGAATGTTTTCAGCAGCCTGTAGAGACCAGAGATAATAAATTGTTACTTATCTTCTATTTTGCCCATGAGTGCCATGGAATCCGGTTTGCAGGCATATATAAATGGATATATTTATGTGTGTCCCTATCATGCATAAGAGGATGGTAGAAGTGTACTCAATGTTCTTTCCTGGGAGAAGTAGATTTCTCTAGTGCTTTCATAATTCTTGACTCCTGTCTTTCATTATGAGAATACCATATTTACCAATCTCAAGATTTCTAATTTGGCTCAAAGCACTTACTATCAAGGTGTAATTTGTGCCTTTTTTCTGTATTTGGGGTCTCCTTGTTCACTCCCTTCTAGGATTCTTGCTCCTGCCTTCTCTGCTGACACCTTCATCTTCTGGTTCTGCCTGCTCTGTGCCACCTGTCACCTTCTCCAGAGTCATCCCTTTCTCTCACCTTGCAGGAAAATTCTTCATACAGCCTTCACTCTGCCACCAATTTTAGTGCCAGAAAACTTGCTGTTCTCCTTATATTTGGATAGCCAGTCTTCCTTTTAACTGATATTTTGCTGCTAAATGTGTGTGGGGGGAGGTCATATTGGTTAATTGCTCATTCATCTATTCACTTATTCTTCTATTCAGTACATATCCTGTGCTGGGTGCTGGTATGGTAGTGGTGAACAAGACAGACGCAAATCTTGCCCCCGTGTTGGGCCTGGTGTTTCATCCCTGGATCCCGGGATCGGCCTTCGTTCCTTCCCCTCACCTCTTCTCCCTCTTCAGAGATTATTGCTGCTGTAATTGGGGTGGAAAACAGAGGCAGGAGGGCATTACATAGAAGAAAGGAGAAGCAAAGGGTCAGGATGGAGCAGAAGACCTGAGTCTAGTCTCAGTAGGTCACTAAGCTGCCAGTGTGCCCATCTGAAATGGCGTAATAACCATAATAAGGCTACCAGTTATTTATTACCGATTAATACAGTTCAGTATTTTAACAAGCCCTTTGCCTCAGCAATCCTGTGATATAGGTTGGCTATTTTTGTCTCTATTTCATATACAGACAACCTGAAGCTCAAAGATATACCACAAAATGATAGAATAGAAATTCGGATCTAGGTTTGGTGATTAAGGCCTGCACTCTTCATTACACTAAACAGCAGATTGGCTTGAATGATCATTTCCTGAAGCCTATTGCAAAGAACACAAGTTGCTAAGGAAATTCCTAAGAAAAAAGGCTTAGTGACCAGTGACCTTAGGAAACACCAGGCTCCTCAGAGTTTCCAGTCCACAATAATGTTAATCCTTTACGTGATGTTTCATCTGTCCGTTCAGCACATACTCCCTAGACACCCAAGAGACATGAAAAGTTGCGGTTAAAGGGTGCAGGTGGGGCACCAGACCACTTAGATGTGGTTTCTGGCCCCACCGCTTATTGTGTGACCTTGGGCAAGCCACTTAACCCCTCTGCATCTCAGCCGTCTCCACTGTGAAGATCCTACTTCATCAGGTTGTTATGAGAATTAGATGATTTAATACAAATAAAGTACTCAGAATGGCTGGCACACGAAGAGTATCTTATGTGTTGGCTGTTATTATTGCTGATATTGGCTCAACATAGAATGGTGCAAAACACATCCAGGTCCTAAGAAGTCAAAAAGAGAGGAAGCTGGCTCTATTTTATCCAGCATTTCCCATTCTCTTTTGCCATCATATTCATTTGCCCACCTGAATCCTAGAACCCATGGCTTCGTGGGGCACTTTGCAAATACTGGTTCTGGTGGTTTCGATGGCTTTGCACAGATTCAGAATCCAGCAGGCCAACCTCAGTGCCTTCAAACTGTATCCAGTCAGTGAGATGTCACTGGTGTCAGAGTTGGAATGGGCTGCAGCAGGCCGCCTGGTTTCTCGTTCCAGACCTCACGTGGAGGACAGTTTTATTTGGACCAGAGCAGAGGAGATCTCTTTCCTACAAGCCTAGAAATGAAATAGAAGAGCTTGTGAAGCAGGCTTCTTATCTAATCACCACCAAATCTCAGATTGCAGGAGGAGAGGGGGGCTTTTTCTCCCCAACTTGTGTGTGTGTGTGTGTGTGTGTGTGTGTGTGTGTAAGGTTTAATGGTGATAGCAGATTTCAGCAAAGGCCTCACCATCTTTTGTTCTGTATCAAGCCTAACTTAGAGAGTACCTGACAATAATAAACCTATTTCTAGACAAATAGAGAAGTCATTCCCATGCTTTTGCCGCTGCACATCCTCAGAAATGGCAGATCTGTGCCTGAGGGATTGGACCTTCCTCAAATAGCAGCATGTAGTTAGGGTTGCTTTCCTGTCTCAGCTTTGTGGATCTCACCAAAAAATAATCCAAGGAGCAGAGCTGTGATTTCCACCGAACCTCTACAGTATCCTGAAATAATCAGCTTGTGTTCTAAGTTCATGAAAATGGGGCATCAGTGTTTGTCCACAGTGATTATGCAGTGGGCCCCGATGAGCTATCAATTATAAATGGAATCCATGAAGAATACAACTTTAATGCATCCTAGTTGCAACCTATCTAAAACAGATCTGTTGAGACAGAATAAATATTAGGTATTTGATCATATTGGAAGTGGTTTAGAGTTTTGACGTGTCAATAGCCTCAAACCTCTAGGAATGCCTCTGTATTCCTTAAGTAGTGAAGATACAGGGTAATTCTCCTAGCTTTTAATATATTCACAGAATTGGAATCATCCTTTTCAAAACCGTCATTCTGGGGCTGTGAAGGAGGACCTGTCCGTGAGGAAGCATGTGTAGCACTTGGTTTTATTGGAGTGTTCTGGGCATTCGTGAGGGCACAGACCTGGCACTCTAGGGCATCTGGTGCCGCTCCGTCCTGGCACAAGGAGCCAGCTTGCTGAGTTTGCCCCGGCTCCAGCACTTGCACTGCACTGTGACTTGGGCAAGTCACTGTGGGCGATAGGACGTTGTCATGTACTTTTAATGAGTCAATGCAGATAAAGTGTTTAGAACAGAGTGTGGCGTGGAGTAAGGCAGGCAAGCGTTGATTACTGATGTGGCTTAATATAACTTCCACATAGCTCCTGAGTAACCAGAGGAAGTTATGAGAATGTGCAGGGAAGACGTACTACTTGCCATTGAGATTTAGGGAAAAGCCAGGAGCTCAGGAAGCACCTCCATGTGCATTCTGTCTCTTGTGGACACTGATGGTTGGTTGTGCCAGCCACCAGGTGCTCTGGGTCCAGAATCAGTCACTGCTCTTAGGCACCCACAGTGCTGGGCAGGGGAGAGGCCTGAAAACAGACGTATGGTTTTTAAAAATATAGTTTAGTACAAATATATGCCATTGTAATGTAATGAGTTACAGAATGGTATAGAAATCCCAAAATAAGTTAATTTCAACTGGAAGATCTGAGAAGATATTTGAATTAGACCTTCCAGGGTCAGCTGCCCCTGTGGGCAGTACTCCAGATAGGGAGTATCAGGGGCGGCATTATCCAAAGACACTGACCAGGAAGCACATTTTCTCCCCCTGACTTGAAGCTGACAGGTCCCTCAGGAGTGAATTCAGGCCATCCAGACTTAGACAAGAGCCTCACTCACGGCTCGTTGACTCCGTGCTGCTGTCAGCAGCCTGTCCTTCCCTCACCTCCTCCAGGCTGGATTTCCCTTCTCACAGGTGGATCTCTGAAGGAAATCAGCCCAGGTCAGCAGGCTGGGGGCTTGGAACTGGGACCATTGGAGGCCAGATCGCCTCCCCAGCCAGTGCCTAACACCCTGGCCAGGGCTGGAGACCCACTGTGCCTTCCATCTGCTGGCACCTGCTCCCAGAGCCCACTGTGGTCAGCTCAGTTCTCATCATGCCCCAGAGGCTAGAGTTTTCAGGTGTCTCTGAAATTTCTTAGCCACCCATTCTTAGATTATGGCCTTGGGCAAGTCTCTTTAATAGTTAATCTCACTCATTTTTTTTATAGTTTTATTCTTAGAGAGTAAGCTTATCTTCTGTGGTTTGGAGCTATCGTGCCCTTGTTCCCTTTCTGTCATTGGCTAGCAATGTTTAAAGTGGGAGCATTCTAGGAAAGGGAAATTGTCTTCAGGGGATGGTGAGTGGTCTTGTATTGCTGAATTACTAGGCATGGGGACTACATGAAGTAATATATATATGTTACATTGCATGTATGTTATATTAGAACAACTATTTATGGAGTAAGGGCGGGGAGAGAGAGACAGAGAAAGAGAGGAGGCGAGCAGGGGTGAGTACATGTGTAAGCTTGTCGAGGGAAGGGAAGGTGTTTTGTGGGATGATTGTGCAAATGAATGAGACCTGCCCAGCTTTGCACCCCCTGTGTGCTAGGGCCTTTGCCCAGGTGGCCCATGCTGCCAAGCAGAGTGTGCATCTTTGGAAGAAACTGGAGTGAGAGAAAGAAGTAATGAAGGGGCAGGACCGCCTGTGCTTGGGTTTATGGATGCTTTTTCTCTAAGAGCTATTCTTATAGTTGTTGTCATGATTGTTCTGTGTCTGTAGACCTCCTTTTTGTGCACCACTTGTCCTGAGTATCCACAGTGACCGGAGACTGTGCTAGGTGACAGCGGCCCTTGTGTCAGGACCTTGTTTCTCTCTCATGCATAGTGGCAGCATGATCCGATTTGTGCTCCAGAAAGGCCACCCTGGCTGCGGTGCACATGGGGATAGTGTACGTGAGGAGCAGTGAAGGACTTGCCTGACATCACACAGATGATAACAGACAGTACTTGGCTGGCAGCTCCCCAGTCTTGCCCATGCCATTCCTCTGGGGCCTCTTGGTGCCACCATGTGCCCTGGCTCCTGTGTTCTAAAATCCCCTCTGAGACAAGGTTGAAAAGAGAAGGCACAGATAGAGCTTCGTGGCTGCCCTGGTTATGCTCCTTGAGGGCTCATTACCCACCAGTCACTGCTCTCTACTTCTTTTAATCCATAATCCAACAGGGCTCTCCTCTGAACAGGTCACACAGCATGCCATCAGCGTGATCCTCTGGGCTGAGCAGATCTGCCAGGGTGATGCCCGAAGGTGGGCTCGATGGGTGAGCAGTAGGCCTTCCTTGTAGAAGGACAAGAACACGGACCATTTCTTGAGCATCTACTGGCCTCCTGCCAGGACGTCCCCACCTATCAGAGGGGAACTTGATAAATCCATCCCAGCACCAACACCCAGTCCCATGACTTGGGTCCCAGCTGCCTTTAGAAAGAGACTGTATGGGATCTTTTTCCATTTAACACACTTGCGATTTAGCTAAGTGTCTTTTTCAGAGACTAATAAAGTCTTAACAGCTTCTGAAACACCACACTAGACCTGATAGTAGCTGACAATTTGGATTTCATCTCCAGTGGGAAAGATTCAAAACTGCAGGTTTTAGAAGCTTTTAAAAGCTTATTGTTGGTGTAATGTTTATTGAACACAAATTCTTTTGCAAATAATGGCCTGTAACTGCTTTAAAGAAATAAACTCCACTTGGTTAGCCGGGGCATGTATCTGTCAATGGTAAAACCACAAACACACATTCTGTTAGCTGAATTGTTTAATTAAACCACATCCTTGAAATGATCCACACTATATGAAGGGGCAAAATGTGTACCACACTTTCGAAAAGATATGTAAAGGGTCCCTAGAAACAAATAATCAAAATTTATCCTAGACAAGTCATTTCCTTTCTCTGGACCTGTTTTCTCGTTTGTAAAATGAGGTAGTAGGCCTAGGACGCCCACCAAACCCTTGGGCTAATGCAGTTTGAAGTCTCTGTTACTTGAAGTAATTGTAATGCCTTAGGATTTTATTCGTTTTTTTCCCCCTCTATCTTCATATAAAAAATAAACAGTAGGGGATTCTCATATCAAATGGATATTTAAATATGAGAATCGAGACCAAGACTATGGCCCAAGTCGATCTCCTAGTCGACCCTGTCCAGTCTTGCCATTGCTTGTAAAGGGGCTCAGAGTCCCAGGCATGTGGGTGGTGAGGGCACAGGAAAAGCTTCTAGAGTCTAGACTCCTTCAGGCATTTTCAGGATGTTCCTTTTGCCCAAATAGGAGGCAGAGGAGAGATAGGGGCAGGAGGCTGTGAACTGAGAAAGAGCAGATCCCAGGGTTGACCCCAGTTATGCAGCCCAGTTATATCAGCTTATGGCCTTGGACCTCCTCGAGCCTCTTTCCTCATTGGTAAAGAGGGCCGGCCAGGTCACCTAATGGGCTAGTACTGAGAATTCATGGAGACAATACCTGGGTGTTACAGTGAGCACCCAACAGCTGAGGCTGTCATCACCTTAAGTACATTAGACTACCAAGATGTAGTTAAACCAATAGGCATCCAGACTTCCCTGAGCCTTAAAGAGAGAAAGTTTACGTTTAGATGAGGAAAGTTGAACTCCGTTACCCACAAAAGTGACCAAATTATACTTTTTGAAATTTCGCCTCCTGTTTTAATAAAACTTGAATCTTCACAATAAAGGAAACTCTGATGTCAAGTTAGTCTTGAATTTTCAGCTTTTCCAATATGTGAGCTTACAGAATCATACACTGACAGTGGTTGAAAGGAACTTAAGATGTACCAGTTATTTCAGAGTTGTAAAGCAGAGACTAAAATAGTTTGAAGCTGAATTTTAAGCCTCTTTTGGCCGGATCAAAGAAACCCAAACTTCTAAAAATACCAAATTAGCTTTTTAAGCATAGTTTCTATCTTTAGTTGAAAAATGTGTGCAGTGTGTGCTCCTGAAGCCTACTTAAATGTATCCATGGAAATTAGCATTTATCTTGAAAAATGAGTCCTTTGGCCTGTGCTAATAAAGTCACTTTCTCTGCCCTTGACCTCCCCTCTTCTCGGTGTCAGGATTCCTCGGCATAGACCAGGGCCTCCTCCCTTTTCCTTTCTTAGTTCATCTCTGTCTTCTCACTGGAGTTAGTTGTGGTATGTTATACTCTTGAAAACCAGGATAAATAAATATGGAATAGAACTTTCAGTTTACATGTCATAAATTAAAATAGATATTCCTACACAGGGCATAATCTGAAATATTTGTATTTGGGTTTCAAATGTGTTACATGGTGCTCTTGCGGCAGATTGGCCTTTCTAATTGCTGTGCTTGTTAAAATTCAAATTAGTCTTTACTTTCCTAGCAAACATTGACTGACAGTCGCAGAAAGTGGCCTAGAATCCTGTTGAGTAGTGGGAGGCCAGGCGGCCAGGAGTAGAACACATAGGACAGACCATTCATAGAGAAGTAGTTAGACTTGACTTCCAATTCTTCCACTGTAGATACTTCAGAAACAAAGCTGCTTGTTGTACCTCGCTGGTTGTGGGGGAGAATAGGGGAGGCAGCCCTCCCCATGCCATCATTGATGGAAACACTATCTCAAATACAGGCTTCGTGTGGGCAGGCCAGACCCTGCCCAGGTGGGGTACAGAAGTGTCAGCAGTGGGCCACACTCCCAGGATTGCAGAGCCTAATCTCCAAGAGTGGGCACGGTCTCCCCCGGCCTCTGCTAAACATCTCAGACCTTCACATTTCTGGTCAGTACATACCCTTTGGGTACAGAAGTGCCTGAGGCTATCTGGGGACTTTGGGTGGGATCTCTGCCAGTTTTGAGACAAGGGAAGCAGTACAAGTGGAAAGAAAGGGAAATGATTTTTCTTAAGTACCTACTTCGTACCAAGCTAAGCACATTCACACACATCAGCCACTTAAATCCTCACAACACCCTGAAAAGATACTTTCCCTATTTAGCAACTAAGACTGAGGCTCAGATAGGTCCCTGGCTGCCAGTAAGTGGTAGAACTAATACTGAGTCCAGGCTCATCTGAATATAAAATCATGCTTTTGCCACTATGCCATCCTTGCCCTGTTGTGTGGTTGTGTTCTGTCTACTTTCAAAAAGATTTCAGATGGCTTGCAAAGGTGTAAGAAGTAAGGCAATGAAGCTAGGAGCTAGTAGGAAGGAAGAAGAAATAAAGAGAGGAAGAAACAGTGATTAGATCCAGAGCTGGGTGACTATGTAAAGTTATATTCCCCAGATCCTGTATGTTTCAGTGATGAGACAGACAGACTTGATTGTGAGCTTCCCAGCACCCAGTGCAAAGGTGGGCAACCAGGTGAGTCAGTCTCTCTCTCTCTTTCTTTCTCTCTCTCTCTCTCTCTCTCTCTCTCTCTCTCTTTCTCTCTCTTAAGCTGAAAAAGCATTTGTTTAAGAAGAGCACAAATCCTTTGGTGTTGGTAAAATTTCTCCCCAGGATCCTCATAAAGAGGATTTTTGTGTTTTCTTTTATTGCTTGCAAGTTTCTAGCAACATAGTGCCATTGGCATGTATCTTCTAGGTTAATAGAGGTAGCATTGCCTTTATCTGAAAGAAGAAATGAAAATTGCAGGCCCATCATGATTGTATACTTTTTTCTAAAGGTAGAGGAACTTCTGTCTGCATTTATGAGGTGTGGGTGGCACATTTTTATTTCAGATACAGGTTAAATGTGGCATGTAAAATACTGATCATTAGAAGCAGAGAACCCCCCCATCTTGAATCTGCTTGGTTCCCTCTTGGAGTATATGCTATTTTGTAACAAGGAGGTGTGTAGGAATTATCTTGGCTACAAGTAACAAACAACCTCTAATGCTGGCTGGGTTAAGGAAATCTGCTGGGGGGCAGCAGACAACCTAGAAGAGGGCCTGGAGTCCATCTGCTCTTCCTGACTCTCCCTTGACTTGCTCTGCCAGCTGCTTGTTCTGCTGCATTCATGTGGTGGAACATGCTCTCAGCATGTCCTGTGTGTGCATGTGCTTGGGTTCAGCATTGGAGAGGGAGAGAGGTTCCTCACTCCTCACAACTCTTAGTTTCATTTCCAAAACTTTGGGGAAGGACCCTGGCCCGGTGCAGATTTGATGTCTCGTTTACATCAGAGTGCTGTGGCCAGTGGAGAGGTCATATGCTAATTTACTGGGTGGGGAGAGGGACAGGTCCCAGAGAAGAAAGCCTCAGTGATCCAGGACCCCTCTTAGGTGCTATCTGTAGAGGTATCGGTGACCAACAGACTGTCTATTCTCCACATTCAGTGATAACGACCTGATGCCTTCATGGAGTCATGACTTCCTATCACCACTGACCCGGACAGGGTTCTAATCAGGGACCTTAAGGCGAAAAGCTCTAGATCTTATTACTGACCAGTTCAGCCAGCTGCCGCCTTCCTTTGATTCTAAAAATGATACTTGGATTTTAGAGGATTGCTTTTCAGGCAGCTGAAATCACTGCTTACGCATTCTGGTATGTTTCAGGAGAGAAGAATCAGATTGCTTCATTTGTCCTTGTCCAGGTACTCATGTCCAGCAGAGAGCCTTTGGGTTTCAGCAAAGCCAGGCCTGTTCCTCAGTACAGGCTAAATGCCTGTGGTTTCTTTGTAGCCTGAACTAACCTCGCAGCCCTTCTCTGCTCACCATCCATGGCCCCTGGATGACTTGTGGCCTCAGCAGAAGTCACCTCATGTTCATACTGCAGCCCCTAGAAGGCACTTGTTTTCCACGAGAGACTCATCGGGATCCCTCCCTGTCAAGCCAGTGATGGGAGAACCGGGGACAGGAGGGAATAAGTTCTACTTTTTTGCTTTGACCACTTGAATAAAGTTTGATATACCCACAAAAACAGTGGTCCCCAAACTTTGTGGCACCAGGGACCAATGCTCCTATGAGAATCTAATGCCTAATGATCTGAGGTGGAGCTGAGGCGGTGATGCTAGCACTTGGGGCGGCTGCAAATACAGATGAAACTTTGTTCGCTTGCCTACCGCTCACTTCCTGCTATGAGGCCTGCTTCCTAACAGGCCACGGACCTGTACCAGTCAGCAGCCTGGGGTTTGGGGACCCCTGCCCAGAAAGATGCACACTTCATTAAGTGTAAACTGAACCAGTTTTCCCAGCTGAACTCATTCGTATCACCGACGCTCAGATCAAGAACATTACCAGCACCATCAGAGGTCCCTTTCAGGGTCTCCTGAATGGCAAAAAGTTTTAAAGAAAGGGAAAGGAAAACAATATTTACTAACTAGTTTTTTGGGACAGGCTTTTTGCACACCTTTCCCCTTGCCTCAAATCCTCATTTTAAAGATTGGGAATCAAACCCAAAATGGTTGAGTGACTGGACCAAAGCCAAGGCCACAGAACCAGATCTCAAGTCCACGCGG